>NW_025335317.1:22633555-22672563 GCF_004798865.1 Varanus komodoensis
GAGGGAATCCTGTGGTTTTCTTGAGTCTACCCCTGCGTATTGGGTGATTTAAAGGATGTGAGAACTTTCTGGTAAATTCTCCTGGAATACTAGCCTCCCTTAAGCCTTGTTCATGTCCTACTGCTCAAATGTATTCAAATAATATTATTGAACCTCTGTCAGTGCGCCTAATCTGTTGCATTCTTACTCCTGTCTCTACTGCCACAGAGGAGGGGAGGGTAGGCCTTTGAACATGAAGGAAGTACACATGAGGCTGAATGCTTTTTCATCAATAATAATACTGCAGAAGCTAGGGGGCTAAAAGAATTGACCATTTGAAGAATCAATAAAATCACAATTTGATAAACAGCACAATTATACCTTTGCTCTTTCTTCAAATGAAATCTTTACAGAGATATTACAATCTTTATCAAGCACCAGGATCATGCAAAGGAAAAGAAGAAAATTCTGAAGATAAAACTATAAAGGATATGTAAAACCAGCAGGGAATTTCAACTTTTTCCTTATGTAAGAATCAAGAACAATTAGGCTATTTATTTTTCTTAGTTTTCTTTATAGACTGCTTTATCCTTGAGTTATACCACTAAATTCTACTTTTCAGCCAAAGGTAGTATTTTATAGCTCATATAAACCTGTTAGAGAAGGCATTTTATTATACTGAAAGAGGCTACAGGGCCTTAACTGCAATGCAGTGAGCATGACAATATCCTATTTTATTGCTGCTTGTGAGAAAAAAATATCCTGAGCACTCACCAGTTTGGCATAACCTCGATGATCTAGAATGAGATTTTCTGGCTTGAGGTCCCTATAAATGATTCCTTTGGAATGCAAATAGGCAAAAGCTTCTACCACACATGCTGTATAAAATCTGGTTGTAGAATCTTCAAATGAACCTCTGCAAAAGGAAAAGAATGATACCAGTAACACTCAACATGCACAGAAACATTTCTTGGAGCATTTCAGTATCATGGAGGAATAAGCCATTGGGTGCTGCTAGTCATGATGGCTATATACTATCTTTAGTTTTAGAGACACGTGTCCCTCAGGGACGTCAGCGAAATAATGGATTCCTGTGCATTCTGAAGTCTGAATCTGGGCATCTCCTCGCACAATTTTGTTCATTCGCTTTTTTCTTGTTGAAGAACTTTCCCAATTTTGTTCATTTGTAAATGCACATTCATGCAAGTCTGCATAATGCAGACTTGCACTGATGTGCACTTGCAAATGAACAACATTCTCATACAGAACAGTCTGGTTCCTCAGTGAGAGGACAGCGGGAGGTAAACGCTTGACACAAGCTAAAAAAGAGATTTAACAAAGTCTGTCCACCCCTGCTCTGCCATTTGCTGGGGAACACAAGAGCGTGCTCTTGCACTCACGCCCTGCTTCCCATAGGTATGTGGTTGGCCACTGGGAGGAGGATGCTGGTCTAGATAGGCCATTGCTCTGATCTTGCACATTTCTGCTTGTGTCCCTTAAATGTTGGGCTCTAAGCTTGGTCATGCTCAGAGGAGACCCTTTGAAACCGATCGGACTCAAGTGAGTCTTGACCGATTGATTTATTTTAGTTTACTTTTGATTTAGCTTTACTCCAAGCATGACACAGGCAAATAGTTAACTTGGTTCAGAATTCATTGTCTTAAATGATGTTAACTCTAACAGGAATCTGCATGAAGAGTCAATTATATTAGCTTAGGGACCATTTCCTCCTATAAGAACTCAAATTAGATCATCTTCTAATGCCTGTATGAATTGCCATCTGATACAGGGTGAGGTAGGACTTTTCCAAGACTACTGTCCACTGCTGGTGCTGAAGGTGGAAAGGGGACAGAGACACATTTTTTATCTTCACTGCTGCTAGCACACCAACCTGAGCAGGTGGTACAGGTATTGGGGCTCTTTGGTTTGTGGAAGAAAGACTGAACCACACTTGGTTGTGAAGATACAATCAGAGATGCTAGGATACAGGCTGACTTGTAACTGAGCTCAGAGTAAACAAATGTCTTTGTAGAATGGCTGAAGAATTAGTGCTGTTTGGTAATTATGATTCAGACCCGTGGAGGGGGTTATCTTGACCATAACTGTGTTGACCCCCTCCTAAACAAGGGAGACTAAAAATTGGGGGCGGGGCGGGGCTGGCACAGTGGCACCTGGCTGAATATTGCCAGGGAGCATGTCTGACGGTGTGTATGGTCTGGAGAAGATGCTCCACCATGTGAAAGTAGGCCTCAGATTATATCTGGTCTACCAGAGCTTGTTTTTTCATGAGGTAAAAGTACTCTGAGGCAATGCAGTTAAATATTTAAATATATGCAGGATTTTAAGTTTGGAATGACTGCACTGTTTTCGATTGGCACCATTAAGTTTACAGACTGAAAATCATAGTTCAACCATTTTCAGCAACATTAAGCATAGGAAACCACCTGAAGGGCTTGTGGTGTCAGGCGAGCATATTTCATGTATTTAATGACTTGACTAGCAGCCCACTGGCTGCCAGAGAAACCGTACTGCGAAACAGCTGTAGGGTTATAGTGGAATCATCTTTCTCTGCTTGTTTGCTTAGTTGTTGAAATATCATAGGGTTTGTTTTAATGCAACATGTAACTTTCCCACACTTTTTGCTTACTTTTGCTTATTCCAGTGGGAGCACTGATATCACAAGTTTATCATGAGGCAATCACAAAACTGAACATCATTCCTAGATATTACGGTCAGCTGCCAAACTAAGATTTACCGTCTATATGGTCAAGAGTGAAAATAGCACTCTTGAGAGTCTGCTGGCAGCGTACAGTCAAAAGAACATTTACAGTTTATTCAGACATTCAGAAAAATATATGCAGAATGTAGGCAGTCCCCAAAGGGACTACAGAGAGGGAGTCTGTACAAGAACCTGTCAGTTACATACAATTTGGAAGAAGGGGGATCGCAATACACAGTATGTTAGAGGCACATTAGGATAAAACAATAGGGATTTGAGAAAACACAAAGTGAAGAAACTTCAGGACAGGCAAACAATTAGCATCTCAAAGAATGAACCTCCAATGGACCGGCCTTTTATGTCAGGGGTATTAGCATTTCTAAGGTATATATGGGAAGCAATTCTTGCAACATGAATTCCTGACCTGACCAGTCTCAAGCTGTTCTTACAGTGTTAGGCTTTTAGCACTGATATTATGGGAAACCTTTTGGTCATTTTGTTTTAACGGAACAAATAAAAGCAATTTTGTTATGACCAATAAATAAAAAATATAGCCATGGCAAAGTGGCTTGCGCAGCACAATGAAGCTATGAGCTATGCCATACAGAGGCACCTAAGATGGACAGGTCATAGGAGAGAGCTCTGACAAAAGGTGATCCACTGGAGAAGGAAATGGCAACCCACTCCAGTATCTTTGCCATGAAAACCACATGGATACTATCAACAGATAATGAGAGATGATGCCAGAAGATGACCCCCTCAGGTCGGAAGGTGTCCAATGTGCTACTGGGGAAGAACCAGAAAGAATGAAGTGACTGGATCAAAGCCGAAAGGACACTCAGTTGTGGATGTATCTGGTGGTGAAAGGAAAGTCCAATGCTGTAAAGAACTATACTCCATAGGAACCTGGAACGTAAGATCTATAAATCAAGGTAAACTGGATGCGGTCAAACATGAGATGACAAGACTGAAAATCAACATCTTAAGAATCAGTGAACTAAAATGGACAGGAATGGGTGAATTTAATTCAGATGAGCATCAGGTATACGACTGCGGGCAAGAATCCCTCAGAAGAAATGGAGTAGCCTTCTTAGTCAATAAAAGAGTAGGAAAAGCAGTACTGGGATACAATCTCCAAAATGACAGAATGATCTCGGTTCGAATCCAAGGCAAACCATTCAACATCACAGTAGTCCAAGGCTATGCCCCAACCACTGGTGCTGAAGAGACTGAAGTTGACCGGTTCTATGAAGGCCTACAACACCTTCTAGAATTAACACCAAAAAAGAGATGTCCTTATCATCATGGGGGATTGGAATGCTAAAGCAGGAAGCCAAAAGATAACTGGAATAACAGGCAAGTTTGGCCTTGGAGTACAAAATGAAGCAGGGCACAGGCTGGTAGAATTTTGTCAAGAGAATACGATGGTCATAGCAAACACTCTTTTCCAACAACCCAAAAGACGACTCTACACATGGACATCACCAAACGGTCAGCACAGAAATCAGATTATGTGCCCTGCAGCCAAAGATGGAGAAACTCTATACAGTCAGTAAAAACTAGACCAGGAGCTAACTGTGGCTCAGATCATGAGCTTCTTGTTGCAAAATGTAGGCTTTAAGAAAGTTTAAGCAGGCTTTAAGAAAATTTAAGAAAGTAGGGAAAAGCACTAGCCCACTCAGGTATTACCTAAGTCATATTCCTTATGAATATACAGTAGAGGTGACAAATAGATTTAAGGAATTAGATCTGATAGACAGAGTGCCTGAAGAACTATGGACGGAGGTTCACAACATTGTACAAGAGGCAGCAACTAAACCATCCCAAAGAAAAAGAAATGCAAGAAAGCAAAATGGCTGTCTGAGGAAGCTTTACAAATAGCTGAGGAAAGAAGGGAAGCGAAAGGCAAGGGAGAACAGGAAAGATGCAAACAACTGAATGCAGAATTCCAGAGAATAGCTAGAAGAGATAAGAATGCCTTCTTAAATGAACAGTGCAAATAAATAGAAGAAAGCAATAGAATAGGGAAGACTAGAGATCTCTTCAAAAAAAAATTGGAGAATGTGAAGAGCAACTAAAGAGCCTCTTGATGCAGGTGAAAGTGGAGAGCCCAAAAGTTGGTTTGAAACTCAGCATTAAGAAAACTAAGATCATGGCATGTGGTCCTATCACTTCCTTGCAAATAGATAGGGAAGCAATGGAGGTAGGGACAGATTTTATTTTCTTGGGCTCCAAGATCACCACAGACAGTGACTGCAACCAAGAAATTAAAAGACTCTTGCTCCATGGGAGGAAAGCTATGACAAATCTAGACAACATACTAAAAAGCAGACACATCACCCTGCTGACAAAAGTTCGTATAGTCAAGGCTATGGTTTTTCCAGTTGCAATGTATGGCTGTGAAAGCAGGACCATAAGGAAAGCTGAGTGCCGAAGAATTGAGGCCTTTGAATTGTGGTGATGGAGAAGTCCCTTGGACTGCAGTCCCTTGGACTGCAAAGAGATCAAACCAGTCGATCTCAGAGGAGATCATCCCTGACTGCTCTTTAGGAGGCCAGATACTGAAGATGAAACTCAAATACTTTGGCCACTTAATGAGAAGGAAGGACTCCCTGGAGAAGAGTCTAATGCTGGGAACAGTAGATGGCAAAAGAAGAAGGGGGCGGCAGAGCATGAGGAGGCTGGATGGAGTCACTGAAGCAGTCGGCGTGCGCTTGAGTGGCCTCTGGGGGATGGTGGAGGACAGGAAGGCCTGGAGGAGTGTTGTCCATGGGGTTGCAATGGGTTGGATGCGAATTTGTAACTAGCAACAAACAAAACAAAACAAAACAAAACCTTAGAAATCTTAAGATATAAATTAAAATATCTTAACAGAATGACTCTTTGTAATAAATAATGCAGTTTTTTTTACAACCATCTTGCTTGCTGCTTCTATCCTTCAAATTCATTTCAGAGGAAGCACTGCAGCAAACAAGCCTATGGCTTCTAAACAGTATTCTGGAAGGTCAAAGAATATTTTGTATTTCCAATTGGTAGTCAGTGGTCTGGCCTTGGACCTGAGGATTGCCACTCCAGCTACCCGTCCACATCACAACTCTCACGGAAGGAAGCGTGTTGGCTACATCTCTGAGGTCAGCAACACAACTTCACGAATAGGTAAAGAGGGACATTTTGCTGGGTGAGGAAGGCTTGAGACTGGAGAGACCAGGATGTAAGTTATCTTTAGCCCCTTCCAGCCCACCCTGTGAAATGCTGTCACTAGGTAGATGGAGAGATAAACTTCCCCTCCACTGCCCCTCTTATCATGTGTCAGAAAAGTATAAGCCTCTGAGTTTGGGCATTTACCATCCTGTAATAAGATTGCACCCTTAAACACTAAACTGAAGCTTACAAAGTACAGTGGTACCTCGGCTCATGAACACTTCAGTTCACGACCAAATCAGGTCGCGAACAAAAATGTCATTAAAAAATTGACTTCGGTCGTGAACTCCGCATTGGAGCCCGCCACAATTGCAGCCATTCCCCCCCCCCCCCCGAGTGGGGAGATGGCCACAATCGTGCTGGCGGGGGGGAGATGGCCGAGATCACACCTGTCTTTCCCTGCAAGAGTGCACCCATGATTGCACCCGTCTTTCCTGCACAAGTGCAACTGCGATCTCGCCCCCCCCAGCACAATCGCACACGTCTCTCCCCCCAGTGTGCCCATGTTGGCGCCCGTCTCTTCACCCCCCAGCATGCTCACGTTCACACCCATCTCCCTCCCCAAGCGTGCTGGGATGACGGGTGCGTGCAGGGATGACGGTCGCAAGGAGATGGCCATGCTCGTGCTCAGGGTGGAGGGTGGGAGATGGCTGAGATGGTCACTTTGCTCCACATTTTTCTGATTAAAAAAATAGTTACAGAACAGATTAACCTTATTTACATTGAACCTTATGGGGAAATTTAACTTGGCTCACAACCAATTTGGGTCACGACCAGAGTCCTGGAACGGATTAAGTTTGTGAGCCAAGGTACAACTGTATTGATACAATCACGTCATTGCTGAGAATAGATACCATTTAAATAATATTTTACCATGTCCTTCCTCCAATTTATAGAGTCTGTTTTAAATTGGTATAAAGGGTGGACCAAAAGTAGCTATACAATACTGATCAGGTCATGTTTAGTCTCTTAAGTGCTCAAAATGTCTTTCATCAACATTGCAACATTTCTGGAACCTGCCCCTGCCACAGTGGCACAAATTCTACCAATGCATTCTATAAATGCTTCCAAGACTATTTCAATTTGTTCACTGTGTGAGGTATTCTATGACCCGATCAGTACCATATACCTACCTTTGACCCACCCTGCATAACACATTCCAAGAACAGTTTTAGTCAGACATTTCTATGAAATATTTCTACTTACATCTTGTTAAGAAATCCTATTTAAAGGTATATAACATAAACTTACATATTTTCCTGAAGTGAATGCTGCTTTGATACCACAATTGTATCAATTAATGGATACCCTAAGGAACTAAAAGATGTATTGTCTGCAAAGCTAGATGGCAGTAGATACCATGCATATGGAAGAAAAAGAACTTTTAGAAAAGAATATGAAGGCCTTAAGCAAATAGTGTTTTTTCCCTCCCTAAACTTAGCAACTGGTAATTTGGATTTTACCTTTCTGTTTTTTAAAATATTCATTAAAGATGTTTTTTTTAAGATGATAAAAAACTAGTAATTTTCACATCCTTATTCATGCTTGCTCTGTTTTTCTGTGATTTATACCAACAAACTTTGAATACAGTAATTAATACCTAATTTGTCTTACAATACTTTACTTTTTACTTCTGCAATTTCTATCTATTGCTTTGTATTCTGACATCAATAGAGTTGTCAGTCATTTATGCTCACTAACACCATGACCTTGCACATGTCTCCTTAAGAAGTCAGTCCCTCTGAGTTCAAGGGAAACCTAACAGCAGATTCATTTATGGGTCTGTGCTAGGTGCTTGCTAACTGTAGACTTGCGAACTCCAGGCTCAGCCTGAGAGTGGCTTCCACTGGAAAACTATTATAAGTAGCACTTTACTTCTATTTGTTTGATTGCATCACCTCCTTGCCTGAAACCAGCCAGTGAAGCAAATTACGTCATAAAATTTTGAAAGCATATTAATAAATCATTCCTCGAAGTGGTAAAAATCTAGACGCTAAAACATCCCATGTCAACAACAGGATTATGACACACTCAAAGTTTCTTTAGAACAAAAGTGTTTCACTAAAGCCCGGAACCAATTTCTTCTACACATGCCATGGGACTCTGGATTTGCATTCATCATCCAGTAGTACTTTTGGATTTCTGCATCCTTGACAAATCACTTTTGAAACTAACCCATGACTTACCTAGGAGTAACCCTCATTGAACTCAGACTAACTTATGAATAGGCCGGTATAAGAGAACAGTACAAGGCTGCAACCCTATGCTTACCTAGCTGAAGCCCTACTGAACCCAGTGGGACTTATTTCTGAGCAGACTCTTACAAGGTTACACTGTTAAAGGCACTGCAAAAACAGTATTCTGTTCAAAGAAGGGGAAAGACCAAAACCCCACTGGCTACCTTGGTGCCTAAAATTGCTCTATTTATTCTGAAGATAATCTAGAATTGGAATATTGGCCTGCTCTTAAAAATTACATAATTGAAAGCTGTGATGGTTATTATGCTTGATATGGTCAAATAATCTTGTCTATGGTAACAAAGGCTACTTTTTTCATCATATCACATATTTTTCACATATTTCATTATTGTGAAAGAAATGCAGGGATAGGAACCCAAGTTTGCCAGCATATCTTTTATTTCTCTTGATTAGGCCTGGTGGGAAATGTGTGCAAGTTCTATCCCATGGACAATTGGCTTGGTTTTTATTGCCTTATCCTTTTAGGGTTTGATTGCCTGCAGCCAGGATACAGACCAGGTGAGCAATGCCCTGGAAGAGCGTGGGCCACTGTGGGATTGGTTAAGACGATCACCCTATTACCTAGGTAGAGAACAGCGAGGCATTTGTCCTGCTCTTTGTCTTAATTGCCTGTGGCTTAGCTTGACCAATTTTGCAGAGTAAGGCTTGTTTTGTTATTTTTCTGTCAAGGGAAAGTGCTGAAGAGTTTGTACATTTGGGCCTTGGGTTATAACCTGCCCTGGTGTTTTATTTCTTAATTGTACTTTGTACTCTTTTCTCTTTTTAAAAAATCCTAGTCCCTTGACCCATTCCCTTTTAAAGTAAAGCCAGTGCTTAATTCAGTGCCCAGACTGGAGCAGATTGTTCACAGAGTACCTGGGTCAAGCTGTAGAAACTCTGTAGGGTTCCTTATGCTATTTTACTAATAGGCATTATGTACTAATTCTGTTTAGCACAGAACATTGTGTCATTCAATAGTTACTCCAGAGACTGCAAAGTCATCTGCATGGCAGATGCCTTGAGTCCTGGTTTGTGCAGTCCAATGCCATGCTACACAACCAAGATTTTTCACAACATACATGAATTTATCCTCATAAAAGGAGAAGCTGGGAATTGCCTAAGAAAGGCTGGGAAGTATTGCAAGCAAGCCGGGATTCGAACCAAGTCTCCACCACTCCACATCAGTTCTATTGTTCTAAAGTCCCGGGAAAGACAGGTGTTTCTTTTCCCAGGGTACCCCAGTGCTACGGGCAGGGAGCTAGCCATGCGACTGCACAGCCTGTGCCCATCTTGCAGTTCCGTCAGCCATGTGCACACCATATTGGACTGAGAACCCCTCGTGTGTGAAAACCACGGTGATCAGTTGAGAATGTGGACATGTTGCAAAACAAACACTACAGGGATGGATCCCAAATGACATAGATGACAGCTTGCCATTTCAGAAAAGAAGTGCAAGATTCTCAACACAAACAAAGGCAGGATCAGTGAAAAGCTCCTGCTGGGATGAAATGAGAGGAGAACTCCTGTGCCTTTGCAAAGGCATGCAAGAGACTTATTGGAAGAAGTAAGGTCTAAATCTATCTCTTAGCCAGAGTGCAAAGTTCCAGGCCACTGGGGAAAGGCTTTTGGGTGCATGATCTTGCTGTGAATCATGGGGGGTCACCTGATTAAGTCCGATGTATCTAATCTTACACCACAAAGAGGAATTTGCTTACCTGTCCCTGAGAATTGTCCACAGTTCTCCACCTAAACAGGCTTCCATCAACATATATAAATATTTGCTGTCCTTGAATGTTCTATATAGCCTATAATGGAAAGAAAAGGAAAACAGCAATGCATGCTATCAGCTTCCACAGCAGTCTGAAATATTAAATCGGATGGATGGATGGATGGACAATAGAGAGAGGAAGGGAGAATGAGAGACGGCACTGCTATATAACAATATCTCTGCTTGACTTGGGCACAAGGAGCACTGAGATGCTAAATCCCAAAAAGCTTTGCAGTGCAGAATTTGTGAGAAACTGAAACTATACAATCTTTGGCACACTCCCTTGGAAAACGTCTCATGGAATTCAGCAGGACTCACTTCTAGTGCACAGGGCAATCAATAATTCAATCAATATGGCACAGCTAGTTCAGTGACAGGCTTCCAACATGGTGTTGCAGAAGGCTTTCCCCCCTTGATTTCTGAGGCTACCTCTCTCATGTGCAGAAGAGGTACTTTCTTTCTTCCACAGAAGGTAATAAGTGACAGAGGGAAGCAGGCATTTTCCTTAATTTATTTTCCTGGTGAGAGAGAGAGAGTCACCCATCTCTGCTCCATTTGCTAGGCACTGAAGGGCATTTCAGCAGCCTCTGTAGCTGACAGCCGATTGACCTATACAAGTTCACTATGACTGTACTTCTGAAACTGAAAAGGGAATGTTGCACATCTGAATGCTCCGCCAGCACTCATGTGCCAGGCACAGCATTTTAACTTAATCGATCCATCAGCCACTTTATTAGGTGCAGGGGTTGTCATCATGGGAAAGCAGCTTTTCAGAAAAAGCTCGTACTTTCCTGAACTTGCATTGGCATTCAAAAAATGCATTCTCTTAAAAGTGTGCCCTGAAAAAACAGCCTTTAACACTTCCCCACCACACACAGGCATTTCACACTTAGGCTGTGGTGGTAAAGAGGAACAATTTGGGTGCACAGTTCTAAGGGGGGGCGGGAATGTAAACCTTTCCTGTTCAAGCAAACAGAAAACCGGATCACAATCTAAATAGGGAGTCAGGTGATCAAAATTTCAAGGTGGCGTTCAGAGCACCTTGGCGGCGTTGCGTATTGCTGCTGCGCACCTGAAATAGATTTATCAGAGGAAAATGATGGTACCTCACAATAAAATCTGAGTGAGCCCCTTGCATTATCTGCTTCTCCGAGCGTATGTGTTCCTGCTGCCTTGTGTCCACTATGTGCCGTTTCTTTAGGATCTTCATGGCAAACGTTTTGCATTCATCGCTTTTCAACTGGACCTTGAGGGAAAAACACACAAACAAAACAGAAACTTAGATATGAATATGTTTCAAAGGGCTGCTCTAGTTGATGGACTAAGAGGTACCATTTTTCAGCCCTGGCCAATGTTGTGTCTAGTTCCGTGTTCCCTCACGTCTTCTTTTGGTTTGAGGCCCTCTAGCAACAAAATACCAGCTGCTAGTTTATCCTACCAGGCCTACCCATTCTGATGGTGGTTATGAGCGCGAGCTTACTAAATGGATTACAAACCCCCATTTGATCCTTGCAGCAACACCCCTGTGAGGTAGGGCGGACTGTGACTGGCCTCAGGGCCCCCAGTGAGCTTTATGACTGATTGTGGACTGGCAGCCACGTCTCCTGAGTCCCAGTCCAACACCTGAACCACCTCACAGCATGAGCTGTCAGAAAAATAGAGATTTGGTGATCATTTGCATGCTCCAAATTGACATTAAAAATCTCTTTCTTTTTTCTCTGCTTGATATCTGTAGTGCCCACCATTTTAAGCAATTATTCAATAATTATTTATTTAAACGGTTTCTATAGGCTGCCTAATAAGAATGGGCTCTAGCTGACTCACAGTATTTAAAATATATATTTAAAAAAACCAAAAACCAGAAAACAACAAACTGTGTAAAATTTCCGGCTGGCAATGGTAAAAAAAAAAAAAAAAAAAAATACAACATCAGTTAAACACACACACACATGCACACACACACACACAATAGTGGATTAAAATTCACAGCCATTATTAATTTATTATATTGCTATCCCACATTTTTCCTTTCAAGGAATTCAATGTAAGATGAACTGTTTTAAGGAGCTGGAAGGATAAATCTTCAGCCACCTCCCAAGTGGCCGTGAGGATGGCACCCAGTGATTCTCTCTGGAGAGTCATTCCATGGCATGGATGCCACCATGGAACCATCCTTCGCCCTAGTAGCCATCTACTTTACACAGCACATAGCTGAGCTATGGAAATTACTACCACAAGCCGTGTAATGGCCACCAACTTAAAAGAGAACAGGATGAATTCAAGCGGAAAGGGCTATCTATGACTACTAGTCCTGATGGTTATACATTACCTCTGATATCATAAGCAGTATGCCTGTGTACACCAGTTGCTGTGGAATATGGGCATGAGGGCATGAGTACTGTTGCACTCATGTCCTGCTTGCGAGTTTCCCATGGGCAGCTGGTCAACTACTGTGTGAACAGAAGGCTGGACTAGATAGACCTTTCATCTCATCCAGCATGGCTCTTCTTACTCCTTATGAAGACAATGAATAGGTAGAGGATGCTGATCTTTCTACTTTCCTACCACAGTTGGAATGAAATGCTCTCCTCTCCCCTTGCATTGAAGAACCTTTGGAGGATTTGTGCTGATAGGATTTTTCCTGCCCTTATTTCTGAGTTTTCTAGCTGTGTTTTGTGGTGGTATGATGGATTTTATTCCACGCATAAGGGGAAAGTCAAGAGGTGGGCCTATACATGCCCTGATTTCCTAGTAGCCCCCCCCCCTTGTGATTATTTATGGAAAAACAAGATCTGTAGCTGCATATTATGTACTAACTGGACATCTGTTTCGCCCCTTACATATATGGAAGTTCTTTCAGCTAACTCTAGAAGGAAATTACTCTTGCATGTTTTCCTGACAAAGTATATTAAGTATTTATTCTATATTGAAAGCAACTTTCCTAATTACCTTAGACACCAGGGAGCAAAGAAAACACCCTCACACAAGAGAAATAAAGTGTTGTTATAACTCCAGAATACTTACAAATGCTCCTTTAAACAGAACCTAGTCATTGCAATTCTTTTTCCTTCAATGGAGTGAACTGGCCTTCAAAAATCCACTGGATATGCTTACTCATCATAAATCTAAATACTGAATTTTTGCAAACCACCTAAAGACCTTTGGTTGTTGGGAAGTATAGAAATAAAACGGAAGCAACAATTCAGGTGTCCAACTTCCGAACATGTTTCTACAATACAGCCCTTGCAGAATTTCCTTCTTGGAATTTTCCCCCCTCTTTTTAATGCGTATTCATCAGTTTGGTAGTACTTAATTTTTTAAAAAAGTCTGTTGATCCATGGGTAGGGTATGGGAGGGAAATTATTTGCCTTGTGCCAACCATCAGCACTCTGTACAGCCAGTTTCTGCAGCAGCAAACTAGAAAGGAAACTATTCACTGGAATACGATTGCAATGAGAACACTTAAACAGCACCTCAGTTGCTCAAATAAGGTCCATTTGTATGCAGCCCCAGACCAAAAACTAATTTGTTTAACAACCCGAGTTCTGTGATGGCTTGACATCACCAGTCTGCAGCAGATGAGGAAAACTCTTTTTTTCCTTGCAGTCACTAAAAGAGAACAATTTGATCATTTATTGTAGTTTTTTGTCTAGAGTCTTCTTTTGAATTCAGTTGGCATTTTCTTCAATAGAAACGAACTTGAGCAATGCACCAGCTTGGCCTTTAAGATTGGGATAAGACAAGTAAAATTAAGAGTGCCATATAAGGAAACTGAGTCAGGAAGTTAGTTTTCAGAAAGAATAGACTCTTGCTTCCCAAGAATGAAAGGATGTATATGTTTTTTTAAAAGCACAATAGGTTAGATGGAGTCATAAAATAGGCCCATTGAAATAGTTTGGCTCAATTTGACTGTTAAAAATTTCTCTACTGACCCATAGCAGAAGCTGTCTGAGAAGCCCCTAGTCATGACTTTTCTCAAGGTTGCATGCATTAGAGTTTGCTTCATGCAGCAAAGCAAGGATTTTGTTGGTGTGACTGAACAATCCATGTGGCAAATTATGCCAAATGTTATGGTGAAATGAGAAGAATCACCATATGCAAGTTGGCTACTGAAATGATTTGCAGTCTCTCCTTCATCTGTGATGCTTCACGTAGGATGAGAGCTTAGATGCTCACTACCTAGGACCACCTCACAGATAAAGCAAACGGTGTGGGAGCCTCTTTCCCTTAGTGCAGCTCCACACCAGTAGAAAAGCCTGTTAATATGGTGGACCCAATGAGCCAGTTGCAGTTCCAACGCTTGCTAGCATTAGGGTGCCAATCAGGTAGAAACTAAAAAGCAAGCCCCACCTTCATGGTTGTAGAACTTGTACACACTGAGGAACAGAATGAGACTGTACCATGGCTCATGTCCTTGTGTGTGCGAGGAAGAGAGAAAGAGAAAAGAGGGCCTTACCTTCTTAAAAAGCACCTGAAGCCAGCAGAACAATTCTACAAACAGTAGTTTATAGATGGGTAGTAATAATGCTGGATTTGCTGCAGATTTAAGCAGGTACAACTGGGCTGGTGGAAGCAGAACTTCTCTCCTCTCATCCCAACTGCTTGAGCTCTTAAAAATGCTAGACAGGGTTGCAGGGGAGCCTGCGAAATGGAGTGAGGTGTGGTAGTGGGCTAGGGCATTGGCGTCCCAAAAATTTGGACAGAGACACCTTCCATGGGAGGAGCTCTTCTATCCATTAAATCTGGGTCTTGAATCTAGGACTCTTTAAAAAAAATAGCACCATGAACCTAGGATACTTTGAATCATGTGGGATAGAAATTAATGGCCAAGTTAAACAATTTGTATGTCTTATTATCTGTCTCATTTATTTCCACAGAAGAGTTAATTAAAGTGTTTCAAAGATTTGAGTTCGAACCAAATCTGTGCATAATGTTTGAAAAGTTAAGCGCACGTGAAGGCACGGACTAAGCATCCAGGGGGTTCATTGGGCATCCCGCAACACTAAACTGAAGGGGACATTCAAAGCGATGGAGATGCTTTCAGACCAACCCCAGTGCTCTTAAAACAAGGCTTCCATCTTCATCATAAGGTGCAGGAGGCATTTGATTTAGAATGAGCACCAGGGTGTGCAACAGCGTGCCTTGCACAGTAGCGGCATGCCTGCCACATCAATGACCTAGTGATGGAGAGGATGATCCTACATTCCAGTGCATGGCCCTTCCACCCCGATTCCTGCATGCAGAAAGCGGTTATGGGATCATTTCCTGATGGGATTGATTCTTCATAGCATAATCCAATTGTTGTTCCGAAAATCATTCTGAAGTTTACAAATATTTATCATAATTCAAAGGAAACAAAATGAAGATAGGCAGCAACAAAGGATCCTTGTATTAGGTACCAAAACAAATGCAAATGAATAATAAATACCTATGATTCAGATTAGGTGGGTCTTTTTTTGTTTTGTTTTTTATAAGGTTTGTTAGTGATTTTCTGTTTATGTATTGGTTGGTTGTTGCTGAGCTATTGGGCTGTAAAAAACAAATGACAAAAGAAAACAAATCCTATTTGTAATGCCTGCATTACTGACATGGATGGTGTACTGGCTTTTGTTTGAAATTATTCATGTTGGCAGCTGTTTTCTGTTTATTGAATGCATAATTCTGAAAGAAGCATGGGCAATTTGGCAATGCAGCTAGATTGCATAGTAAATGCAGAACTAATTTTTGTTCTGTTTTAATGCTTTGCATACATAGTGCCATGCAGAAATATTCACCTCTCTTTGACTTTTTCACAATTTGTTGTGCTGCAACCAACAAAAGCTGGTCTGTTCTGTTTACTTTTGTGCCACTGTAAAAATACTTTGCACCTTCACAGTGTTTGGCATTGTTGCCACAAAATATTCATATATATAATCTAATCCAGCTCAATTACTGGTTGTAAGACAACGAACTGTGGAAAAGTCAATGGGTGGTGAATGCTTCTATAAGCAATGTAACTTTTCATAGAATAGGATAAATGCAAAACGTCATCAGAGAAGTTTTAAGAGGAGCTTTTTCCTTTTAGTTGTGTAAATAAAGCTACCCATTGTCCTGTGAAGTGTTGCATGAAATATGAGCTTCATGTAAAGAAAACAAATGAATGCTACATCATGGAAAATAGGTCTCTTCCTTCTTAAGCCAGCATGTACGTGTCATCATGGGCTGAAAATGCTAGCACCTTCTGACAAATATGGAAAATTGAAAACATCAGGATAAATACAAAAAGTCAAAAGGCCTGGTTTAGTGCAATGCATATGCAGCAACCGGGACTATGCACATGCACCCTGGAAAAGGATGTTGGAGCCCACACAGTGTCTCCTTGGCAGGAAAGGGGAACTGATTCTGGTGCTCTGATCTTTGTTCAAATGGTGCTTTCCAGCTTTTTGTTTACTAGGCTCTGCATGCAGGGCTGCGGCTTCTGGAGCAGGGTACAGCATTGTGTAAGCAACACTCATCTGCACACATGATTCCCCGCCAGATAGATGGCATCCAATTCCACAGGTGTATAGCTTCTAGTTGCATCCAGGTGCAAGAATTAAAAATTTGAGATAAGATTTGTTCTCTTTCCCTCCACAGGCTGCATGGCCCATTTATTTCCCACCAGAGGCAAGAAGCGAATATTCCAACAAGAGCAGTAATAGTTTTCTTAAAGCAGATCAGACTTTTGTCGAAAGAAATGCAATACACTCAACCAGCTTTTCTGACACAAGGCATTTTTTCTACCAATAGGGAAAGCAAACTTGGAGAAGCAGCCCTGGAAAGAAAGCTTTGAAGGAGTACCATCCTTCAGTCTCTTGATCATGCAATAATTCATCTACCTTGAAACTTTTCATATAAATATAAGCTTTTGCAGTTCTTTTTCTAGGGGCAAATTCCTAAACACCAGGAATCACTACACTGTGCCTTCGTTAATTATTGGATGGAGTAGATGCATTAAAGCAATGCTTTTATGAAAAATCGTTTATAGTAGGAAAAAGTTCTATGAGCAAAAAATGATTTTGCATGTAATATATGCCAAAGAGGGTAGATTGGGTAAAACAAACAGCTCTGTGCCTGCTCAGAGATTCCTTCTGGGTGTTCGAGCTACTGGAAAGTACTTTGGCCATTAGATTAAAGAATGTTTTGGAAGAAAGGTCTGTGGCTTTGAATATGCAAAGGGAGGAACCCAGATTACAACCATTTGAACCCAATGTAGGGTTCTAGGAACAGTCCCTCATATGTTTGGGCCCCATCCTTTCTGGAGGGCCCCTTTGGAAATGAGCACGTCTCCTCACTACACACCAATGCTCTTATTGGGCCATTCTCTTCTGCCGACATCATATCATGGGATCAAGAACCATACCTGCTTCATCTGTCTCTGAAAAACTCCTTTGTTCCAAGTAATCTCTGCCAACAGTACATCATGGTTGTTCTCAGAGGTTGCCTGAACACCTGGGGAGTCTAGCCTTGGTCTAAGCATCTCCATTTCTCTCATCTCAGCATCTGGAACTGGCACATATTCCAAGCCCCCTCTTGTTCTTCCTCCTCTTCCTCCTCTAAATTCCAGTCAGTAGACCTTGGGAACGCAGGCCAAGAGCAACTGTCTTTCTCACTGCCAACAAGTATGGCTAGTTTTCACCATGCAGTGATGCAAATAGTAGGGTTCCACAAGGATCTTTATTACTGGGGCCAGCTCTTTTTAGCTTGTTCTTCAATGAGCTAGATTTGGTATTGATAACATTTAAAGGGGTTAAAACAAAAAGGGAGTTCTAGAAGGATCAGTCCATCATGGGCATTAAGATGGCAAATGTAGTTACTTGTAAGCAAATTTAAAGTGATGCAGTTTGGACCAAAAATTCACTGGATGAACATTTCAACTCGGTATGGAGCTGCTGTGAAAAAAAGCACATTGGGCATAACTAGAAATGGAATTGACATTTGTATCCCTTATACAATTCTCTCAAGTTCCTTATACAAATCTATAGTGTGACTGTACTTGGAGTACTGTTGAGTTCTGATTGAAATGATGCAGAAAAGGGAGACCAAAATGATAAAAGCTTGGATGAACTTCCTTATGAGGGAAGATCACAGCATCGCAGACTGTTTCATGTACAAAAATGCAAATAGGAAAAGATGGTTCCAGTGCATGGCATGATACATGGAGTGCAGAAAGCGGATAGGGAGATTTTATCCCTCTCATAATACTTGCAGCTGAATGGAAGAAGGCTGAGGACATGTCCGAGGAAGCATAGTGAACTATACTGTAGACACAGTGGTAGGCCCCACAGGTTTAAAAGGGGGCTCGATCATGGCTGCATGTTATCTCCAGTACCGAGGCAGCATGCCTTTGTATTCTGTGGCTTGTGAACCCCAGTGGCTGGCACGTCACTCCCAGGCCTACTTGTGGGCTTATCATGGGGTGCTGGTTGGCCACTGCATGAAACGCTGGTCAGAATAAGAAGGCCCGTGGTCTGATTCAACAAGGCTCCGATGTTCCTAACCTACTATAACACAAGTAAAGGCCGTGCAAATATGCGAAGCACTAGCACGTCCTGAAGCCATTGTGCCTGCATTTCAGCCAGGAATAACACTTTTAATAGTTTCGAATATCAATAATCAGCCTTCATGCATGCTTTTCCTATTCTGCTCTTTTTTTCTGTTCTCATGCTCTGAGTAGGAAACACCTCCTTGCTGCCTGAATAAAAAGTCTGCTTCTGTGGTGCATGGGCTGAATAACAAGAGGAGGAGGAGGAGGAGGAGGAGGAGGAGGAGAGGTAGTGGTATGGCTCAACTGCTCACAGCACAGATCTGTGCTTTATTGTTTCTTGCAAAAGAACACTCTCCGATGCATAATAAGCAGTAAAAGTAACCTTGGTGCTGAAATTCCACATGGATATCACTGGCAGAAGCTTAAATGAGATAGCAAATAGAACTGAAGATTTTTTTTTAAGTAGGTGACCTGTAGTCTAATGACAGAAGCATAGCTTTAGTTAAAACTAAATTGGGCAGCGCAAGCAGAAACATGAGAAAAGCTGGCTCCATTCTGGGTCTGTTTATTTCCTGAAATGCCTTGCTGCATCAAATACCATCAGGTCTAAAATGCTGTATGGGTATTCAACTAAAGGAGAGCCCATTCAGATTTGGAAGGAACCTAAATTATTCAGTCAATTCAGCTTTCAGCAGTATAGATTCTTGCTCAGAATGATGCATTATGTTTATGATAAGCAGGTCAGCGGAATCCTGTGCATTATACCACATAATCCAAAATGTACATCACAAAAATATACTCGGTGCTGTGCAAATATATGATAACCTGCTACCCATGAATATTATACAACCTGATCAGAAGAAGAAACATTTCAGAATAAAACAAATATTGGAAGCATCATTTTCAATATTTCTGAAGAAACATAAGCAGCCTCTGAGAAAGGATGAAAAATTGTTTTCTAGAATGTGTTGGGCAAAATTACTTTTTTCTTCAGGCACCTGATAATTTTGTTCTCTTTTATTTCGTAACAGAAAAAGAAATGGCTAGCCACACTGTGTTCTCATAGTAACTGGCTATGATATACATAGATGGCAAACTGGAAAAAATGCAACACATCTCTTTCTACTAGTCACAGTTAACAAATCAGGATATCAGTCACTTTGGTTAGCATCTTCCCACCTTGATACGAACTGCTTCCTCCCAAACCTCAGTGAAGCAGTTCAGAGCAGCTTCAAAAAGTGGTTCCTAAACTTGGCTAAAACAAAAGCTTTGAGAAGCCTCAGCCATGGCTGACAGCAGGACTGGCAACCTGCTTACTCAACTGGAGATGCAGGGTGAGAGATAAATTCTGGGGAGGCAACATGCATTACTGAATCTGGATCATATTTGGTGTGTTAGCAGAAAACAAGCTGGTCATCTGCACTGTCCCGGAGCCAGGGCATAATAAAATAAATCTTTATTTGCATCAGGCACATGACTCAGTGTATAGAATATAAATGCACAGAAATAAAAGCACATACAGCACACTGAACTAAAATTGCCTTAATGTAGTCTATAATTTATATTAAATGCCACTGCCCAAGTTAATATGTAATCCTTTACAGCTATTTTCTCAAAGAATTTAAAAGTCAGAGCTATGATACAGTAGGGAGATCTTACTTTGATAGTCAAGGCTAAACATTTTGTAGTTTTGTTGTAATCTGTTTTGAACTGTAAGAAGGAAAGACACATAGTAGAAGCTGGTCACCGTGGAATAAATAAGAGTAGGGGAGTAATCACCTTGTTCCTTAGGTCTTTACAGAAAGAACAAAGTAATAATACATGAACTACTGTTTCAATATTGCCATGTCTGCATGAACATAAGCAATTTTCAAAAGGGATTCTTTTAAATTGACACTCAAGTACAGCTGATGGTAGTATATTCAGTCTTGCATAAATAAAAGCTTATCTATGTTTTAAAACTATTAGGTTTTACAAGTACAATGCTAATGTATCAAAAGACCCAAATGGAAGATTTCCATACCATAGACAGAATTTTCTTGCAATAGCCAAATTATCTTAGTGTTCAATATCATGTAAGCACTGTCTAATTAAGTCTTTTGCTCTGATGAATCCTAACATTAATAAGGCCTGTGGTGATAAACCAGAAGTTTTGTAGTGATACCCTTCATCCAAGTGCTCTCTTGGGAGCCCTGCAGAATCAAAGGGAGTAATCCAATGGGTGTTAAGTACAGCCAAAGCCAATAGATAAGCATTAGTTACACCAGGCCTGCAGATTGAAGGAAGCAAGATTAGCTCCCAGGCGTGACAAAATATTTGGAGAACAACATGGAACAGAAGAAACAAAGTCTTAAAAACATAGAGCAGCTTCCGTGTCTTTAGAATAGCCACCTATCCAAATCTGGTCACTATGAAGTAATTGCACTAAAGATTTAGCTCTAGAAACATGGAGTGGTTAGGGTATATAGTCATCCCCTTTTGTGTAGAAAAAGTGTATTGGAATTTTAGAACACTTAGAAGCCTTTTCCACCACATATTTCTGATGGGCTAATCAAGACCCTGTTGACTGAAAAACCACTCTAAGATAAAGACTTCAACTTGCTCAATTAGCTGCTTATCCATAAAACATCTGTGGACCCTATGTTTTCTAGAGAACTTCATAAATTTAGGTTTGTTCTAATTTACCACCAGCTGCTCTTCATGACAATACTTAGCGTGCCCTCAGCAATTCTCTTAAGTCCACTTTAGTTTGAGAGCCAGGACCATAAGTACCCGCCCGCTGTACCTATATTTATAGGGGTCAGCATAGTCATTACATTGCAAATATAGCTGTTCACAGTTCCTTTTATGCTTTTTTCCCTCTAGTGTAAATCTGGAAAGCCCAATCCAGATGGGGACCCTGATGCAGAAGGCAGGGAAGCTTTAAGCAATTCTTCTGACTGTGGTCATTACCTGGTTTAAGTCTCTTGCATCTGCAAGTTCAACTAGGCACATCACTACTATGTAATATAAACTGAAATGTGGATTCTCTGCTGCATACTCAGATCATAGCAGTTAAAGCCAAACTATCTTGCATACTAGACCCCCGATTCAGATTGGTGACCCTGTGCTTACACTACAGTAAAAACAGAATAGCTGCTTGTTATGTATTTAATGATTGTTTTGTCTCTACTGCTTCTCCAGATACTTTCAAACTATTTTTAACAACGTATCACAAATCCATCGCAAGGTAATTTCTGAAGACATCCTACATGTCAGCGATGAGAGATTTAAATATGGGGAACCGTTTCCTGGAAGTAATGTCCTGAGTTGACCAGGCATGCAATCTCCTACCAGAACTTGGTGATATATTTTATGTATTTATTGATTTAATTTTCATACCACCCAACAGCCAAAGCTCTCTGGGCAGTTTACATACAGCTGAAAGTCTTAAAAACCCAGCAGCTTCAATGAACTTGTTGCAGTCTGGAGATGTGCTGTCTAATTGTATTCATTAAGTATCAATGCATAATTGATACATTGTATTAAGTACAATGTCCAATTGTATCAATTAAGCATAATGTTATACCATCAGCCCAACCTATTTCTTGCTCCTAAAACTCTCTACACTCTGTGTTGGATTCAGGACCTTCCTTCTGTGGACAGAAGCGTACATTCACAGAAGTCCCTAACCTTATTTTTCAGGGCTTCCCTACCTGTACCATAGTTCACCAGAATTCCCTGACTCACTCTTTCCTGGGGGTGGAGAGGTTACCACTAGAGGAGAAACAGGGAAATCCATTCTGCCACCCCAGCCACACACACAACTCTGCAGCTAAGCCTGTAAATAGCCTGCCTGTAGTGAGTGATGCCTTTTGCCACTCTTGGGTCAGCAGGACGGGTTTTTAAGGAGGAGAAGGGGACTTTGAGGTACCCAAGAAGGGAGCTTTGAAGTGCCCACTGTCCACAGGTTCCCAGGCCTACTAGGATCGTTTCAGAAGAGAAAAGGGGAGTGGAAGAAGAAGGGGGGGGGAGCCGTTGCCTTGCCTACTCCTTGACTCCATGACTAGGTGTTGGGAGAGACGAGCTGCCTGGGTTGGGTTCAATTATCACTCTTGATGTGTGCAGATGTTTAGCCTCCAGAGAGGCTTCCCTGGTGCATATGCTCTGGTCTTCTTCATTATCACAGGCTTTTAAACATTTAATCTGAAATTGTTTTAGAGCTGTATAAATGTGACATTTTGAGAGTTGAAAGATTTATGGAATTATGAGAAATGGAGGCATCTCCAAATATCTAGAGGGCTCTAAGAGGCTAAGAGATGGTAAAGAGTAATGAAAGTGATTTCTAGTTTGGGAGGACGTTTTTACAGAGTCTTCTGAAACTTTACAGCGAAGAAGGGAGTAACAGTTAATGATTAATCCTCAGGTCTCTGGCTGGCTATGTGAGGCTGTGCCTTCCCAAGTGCTAGAATGGCAGAAGAGTTGGGAAGGAAGCAGCTTTACCACATCACATTGTATCCAGTGGAGAAAAGGTTCAGAACTAATCTCCTCAACCCATATCTCAGTACTGTAAAATATGCAGCTGAAAGGATCATACAAATTAAATGAATATTTCAGTTAGGAATTTCACAGCCGAATATGGATTGCTCAGGTCTAGTAAACCATATGCTAAAGCTGACTCAAGATAAAGGTAGTGTGGTCCATTTCTGTAGTGTTACTCCTCGTGTCTGATAATTTATCTGCACAAATAGTAAGCAGATTACATGGTGTATAGGATTCAACCCTAATAGCATTTTTAAATCAATCTTTTATATGGCTAAGTGGTTGAGGTAATGAATAGTATACATAAAGTCAGATCAACAAATGCTATAATTAAATAAAATATCTTGCATGCTTTTCTTGATGTTCCTGTTTTATTTATTCAATGCGTGCAGGATTTGTTCAGAATCAAACATTTGGAAGGGGTCTAGCAGGCCTTCAGGTCCAACTGCTTGCTCCCAACATGCATCCAGATTTCAACTCCTGTGCCAGAATTCAAGCACCAGATCCTGCTTACCTTACAAGATTAGGCAGGATCAGGCATTTCGGGTTATATGGAAGCTTAAACTTTCATTTGCTGCAGTCTGTTCAGCAAAGTTGCTACTCTTAGATATTATTTCCTACACTAATTACATGAACAACCTGATATTTTCCTTTAAAGTAGCTAAAATTGAAATGCTATATACATTTCATCTTGCTACTTAAAGCTAGTAAATCAATCCTCATCTTGCTGGGCAGTTCCAAGATGATTGAAACACATTTTGAAATATTCACAGTGTTTAAGGCTTTTGAAGTAAGGTGCACACCTGAATTAGAAGTTGTATCCTTTCTCTTAGTTTTGCGAGCCAGAACAAAGTTTTGGGGATCATTTCAGTCACAATTCCTCTGGCCTGTTCTTAACAGTGTCACATTGAGGAGCCAGATGGCCCTGGAAAACATGGGAACATCTATTCTGCCATTGCTAACATAGCAGCAAAACTCATGTAAAAAGGCAACTAACAGGTTAGTGCAAGTGGAGGAAGGAAATTGCAGGAGCTGGTTTGTCTCAGATTGTCTTGTGTCTCTCTGAACTATTATCTCTCTCTGCCTGATAAGCTTGCTTGAGTTTTTTTTCCATTAAACTTTTTTACTCTGTATATCATCCATGATTTTAGGCTAGTAAAACCTAAAAAGTTTATATAATTATAGGAAATGAAGGCACACCTCAGCCAAGATTAAACATTTTAAAAGTGGAGTCTGAGACAAGTCCACTCAAAAATTAAATTCATGGGACAGTATTCATAGGATTGAAGGCTTAAGCATACATTTATCTTGATGGAGAGCTAAGTACATGGTTCAGTCCACTTACTGAAACCAGTGAGATGGAAAGGTGCTTAACTTTGGCTAGCCATACTCCAAACAGACAGTTGGATAAGCAGACAATTATAATAGAGAAGCTTATTTTGTGAGGAAGGATGCGGCATATCAAGCCAAACAATATTGTGAATGCTTAAGATCTTCCAGACCTTTCCACTCAACAGTGTGACCCTTGAATATTGGATTGGGGATAAAAAATTCACTGAAATCATTAGCAATTATTTATCTTCATTTTGCAAGGAATGAAAGTTAACGAACCAAGCAAATGAGGACTACACTCTAGTGTAGATCATGAGCTTGTGTTTTATACTAGGGATAGATTATTATTATTATTATTTTTAAATACAGCTATTCATTCAGAGAACCTACGGTGAATATTGCCGTGTATTAAAATTAATGGCATATGTGCTGGATGGGATCATTTTCATATACTACAGCATCTAGTAGTAACAGATTTCAAACAGATTTTTTTCTTTAATCATTAAATTATTAGAAACAGCGAGTCAGAGGGGGTCTCCCAGGCCATCTAGTCTGACCCCCAGCTTCAGCCAGCTCCGCTCACGACATGCCCACCATGTGCATGTCCAGCCTATCTTTGAACACCCTCACCATCACTGATGGGGCCTCAATTACCTCTCGTGGAAGCCCATTCCATAATAATTTCTGTACTGCCAGAAGCAGAAGTTCTCTGAGCAGTTCACAGCATTTTAAGTTGCCCATCCAGATTTCAACCAGGCCTGACCCTGCTTAGCTTCCAATATTAGGCAGGATCATTCCAAGCTATATGGAAACTAGAAAATAATCAGAATGATCTGCTTGCCACACCAGTAACTGCTCCCATGAATAGCCTACCTGAGTGAGCAGTGGGTTGTCAGAAAGGGGAGGCCTTTTACAAGTTTTCAGTTCCTGTTCCATGAATATCCAAGTTAATATGAACATATATTTGCATATGTGATGTTCAGGTGATAGAACATCAGAAACAGCTCTCAATAAGATGTATTTTGCTATCTTCCTTTTAGGACTGTTGCTTTATCCGAAATATTCTTAATGGTGCAACAGCATCCCTCTGAGCAGGTTTAATTATTTTAATCAGATATGGCCATTCCAAAAGTTACTTATCTATGTTGTAACACTCACTCACTATACACATTTGCTTGCTTTCATTGTATTCATAGTACTTTGATCTCTTGGCTGTGTGAAGCTTGTGGCCTTGGATCACACTTGCAGGACATCAATCTGCAAGTGAGAAGGCATCCGTATTACTCGGGAAACATTCACACCAGCTGCTGGAGCAACTGAGCTGCTGCTGTGTTATTCCACCGAGCAAGGCCTTCCTTTGCAAGTGGTACTGCAGACAATCTGTCCTGGGACTAAACAGGAAAAATATGGGGATAAACACATTTGGATGGAAAGAAAGAGACAAGAAAGAAACAACTTCTTATGTACAACCTGGAGTTGCCATGAACAAGTTAGCAGCTCTGTGAGCTTCTTCTCTTTGTTGTTGCTGGTTTGCTTTGGGCAATGTATCCCTTTCTTCACTCTTTTAATATGGAATGCTCACTAGATTGTTTAATGGGGTATACCTTTATTGGTACTGGATATCGTTGACGCATTGACATCCTTTATGGCCATTAAAACTCTAAATATGTTTTAAATTAACTGTTGAATGGTCACTCTTATATTACAGTACAGGTGCAGGGAAACTGTTCCTCTAGATGTTGGATTACAATCTCCAGTATCATTAGCATAGGCCATGCTGGCCAGAGGTGATGTGAGCTGGAGTCCAGTGATGACCAGAGGCCCATGGGTCCTCAACCCTGTTTTTAAAAATTATTTTTTATTTGTTTATTCAAAATTATATTCCACATTATGTGCCCATGGTCTATCTAAGTGGACTCTGTTTTGTGTAATTGGAATTTGTATTATATAGAAACATAGAAACAAAGCGAGTGAGAAGGGGTCTCCCGGGCTATCTAGTCTGACCCCTGGCTCCAGCCGGCTCCACTCACGACATGCCCACCATGTGCATGTCCAGCCTGTCTTTGAACACCCTCACCGATGGGGCCTCAACGACCTCTCGTGGAAGCCCATTTCACACCCTCGGGGTCCTGACTGTCAGGAAGTGTTCCTGGCATCCAAACGAAACCTTGGCTCCCTGAGCTTTGCCCTGTTGGAGCGCGTCCTGCCTTCCTCTGCAGGGGAGAACAGGTCTCTACCCATCTCCATGCGACATCCCCTCACATACCTGTATGTCGCCAACATATCCCCTCTGAGTCTCCTCTTCTCCAGGCTGAAGAGACCCAGTTCCCTCAGTCTCGCCTCATACGGCATCCCCTGCAAACAGGCCACCAACCTTGTGGCCCTACGCTGCACTGACTCCAACCTGGCTATATCCTTTCTGTAATGAGGGACCCAAAACTGAGCACAATACTCCAGTTGCGGGCACACCAGAGTCATATAGAGTGGTAGTAATACCTCTCTTGATCTAGAAGCCACACTTCTGGTTATGCAACCAAGGGTGGCGTTCGCCCTCTTGACCACCGCATCACATATTATAGTTGTTGTGCTATGATTTAAATTGTGTATTATCTGCAGGAGAATCCCTGCTCCGGGAACCCCCCTTGAAGGAGGTAAAGAGGATATCTACCCGGAGGAGGGCCTTTTCTGTGGTGGCACCTACACTATGGAACGTGCTCCCCAGATAGGTTCACCTGGTGCCGAAAGGTATATAAGCTCAGCACCAGGTGAAAACCTTTTTATTTAACTGTCATTTTAAGAATTAGAGTTTTAGACTTTTAGCTCTTGAAGTTAACAGTCACATTTTATTTTATTTTATTTTAATTATTTTAGTTATTTTTATTTATCTATTTTCCTATGTTTTATTCTTTTTGCTTATTATTGAGTTAATTTGATGGTGTTCTGTTAGTACTGACTGTATTTATTATAATCAGTGTATTATTACTTACTGTATTATGAATTGTATTTTTTATTATTGCTGATTTTATACTGTGTAAGCCATCTTGAGACGTATAGTGAAAGATAGGATAGAAATGTTTTATTAATTAAATTAAAATTAAATTAATTATTTGTTGTGAAACTTGAAGCCTAAATGTGGAAAATGCAGCATATAAATGAAGTGTCTTTGGCTAGTCTAAGCAATCCTGCTGACTGAGCAGTCTCCACAGTGGGAGATTTCAGGAACTGCCTTAGTGGCTGCCCTCATGCTAGCAAAGTCTCCCTCTCTCCCCGCTTCCCCTTCCCTCTTACAAGATCACTCCTGAAAAATATGTTTGCCTGTTCCAGGGCTGGCTTTATGAACCACCATTCTAGAGTGACACTGGGGGAGAATGGGAAGGCCATACATCCTGTGACGTCAAGCCCTCCAACGCTTCTTTGGGATGCCTTCTACTGTCAGAACCCAAGGAAGGAAGGAAGGACAGAGACAATGGCAAGGGCAACATATCTTTCTGTAGAAGCCAGGAGGGGAAGACAAAGTCTGCTTTTTCCCTCTGAGGTCAGACCATTCTCTCTTCCCTCAGAGGTAAACATTTCATGCTCCTGCCTCCCCATTGCCCCAGCTTGCCTTTTTGGGAACCCTTGGACTGAGCCTTAGCACACACAGCACCTAGCAAACACAAAGAACTCAACTCTTACCCAAAGGTCATAAAGAAGCAGTCAAGCACTCTTCTCACAGTTAGCCTAAATCTGGGAAAAGCAATGTTCAGCGAGAAATAGTATAAGATTCAGGGACTTAGAAGAAAGACATGCACACTCTAAGGCTCTAAGACTCAAGGCTCTATGCACAAGCTCTAAACTGAAGCACTTCTGTTGCAGGACAGGTAATGGACCACCCCACCCCAGCCACCCTTCTCTCTCTGTTAGGCAGGAAGCTCTTTATCTCTTTAGAAACAGAGTAAGATTGGGATGCAACAGGACTCTTGGCACACACTTTTAAAACCAGGCAACACTGGGTTAAAAGCTTGTGCCCTCTCTATATTTTTCTGATGAATAAGCTTTCCTTTCATTTCTAAGTAGGTGTTAAACCTTAACAAGAGACCTGAAAGCCTTTGAGGCAGTCTGGAAGGCAAACACCTCCTTTTGAGCCGTATTGCTGTCCAGGATTATCTGGCAGAGCAGTACCACTTCACTTATAACCTCTGCAATGAATTAGAGAAAGGATGGCTAGTGCTGGATTTCATCCACACACTGATGGCAATGCCCAACAGATCACTTGATGATTAGAAGTATAAGAATGAACAAGCAAAACAGGGCTCCGGCAAGGAGCTGTGTGTGTGTGGTCCTTCCACTGAGAAGGAAGAATTGCTACAGAGGAATCAAAAGAGGAAGCAATGACTCCAAAGCTGACCTTGCTCCCTCAGTGGTGGTTAGTGAGTGGAATGGAACGGGAAAGTGGAATAAGGACAGGGCCAATAGGGAAGGGCTGAGAGAAGATGAAAGACATTCAGTTTAGTAGGTCCATCGTCTACTAAATTAATGGCTCATCTACAGTGTGGTATTATTAGTCCTCATCTTTAAGAGCTGGGGGTTGAAAATCCTCTAATTAAGTGAGAAACGTTCCTGGATTCAGTACAGTCATGACTTTACTCTTTGCCTTCAGTGAAATAAAGACTTTACTCTTTAGCTTGGTAGCTTAAGGGTGCTTTCCTATGCAAGTTTAGGTAGAAAAGAGGCCTACAGCTCCCAGCATTGGCCTTTATATGTCTAAACGTGCCTAGGATGGCATCATGTGTATGATGTACTAGGTCAGAAAGCAATAGGAGAAATGGAAAGGCAATAAGAGAAATGGAACACAGTGAAATAAACCATGTATACCCACTCTATCCAAAAGCATACAGTTAATAACCAGCAGAGGGATGGCGGAGTTCAAAAATGTATATCCAAAGCTATGATTACACACATTTTTGTGAACCTTAAACGAAGTTCCTAGTGCATAAATATTTTACAGAATTGCATCAAGAGTGGATACTATGCCTGCCTGCGTATTCTATGCAAGCCCAACCACCAAATCACCAATGTAGTGTGATATGATCAAGATTTAACTCAGTTTTCTTCCTTTAAAATGAGTCTAGTCCTTACATATAAGAAGGCAGGGTTGAAAGTGTGTGAGAAATACTGGATGAAACTTGAGAAGTGAATAGAGGTGGCTAACCAGGGATGACAAGAGTCTTGCATATCTCTGTGTTCATCTCCACCATGTCTAGGAGAGGCAGAATAAAGAAGGAAAAATAAATAAATGCAGCTTTATTCAATGTGCAGAGTTTCTTCAGAAATCCTGCTATCCTTGCACAGAATTTGGGTTTTTCAACATAGATTAAAACATAATCATGGAGAAAAAAATTATTTCATAATTTCCATTTTTTATTTCTTTGCTAGGAGAAGTAAGATTCTCCTTAGGGTTGTATCTAAGTACTTAATGAACCTTTTTTTGCAACTGTACTTTATATTTAAACCGTTTTTATCCTTGTAGCAGATTTGAATTTGATTACAGATATGCATGTTTCATAAAGCTCTGTGTTGAACAAATTTTTGTCCAGTTATTGATGTTAGCGATACTTGCAGATCATGGCAGAATGGATTTCAGCACACAGATGATTTTCATTCAAGTGCTACTCTGCACAATCATCCTTTGATCTATATTTGTCAGGATTTGTAATATCCAGGTGGCATTTGGAATACAAGTCTCTTTCTGTTGAAGTGTATCTTCCACTTCCACAACGTATGCATCTGAGCAGCCAAAAATAGCAACAGCTGTTACTTATAGCAGCACTTAGAATATAGACAGGCTAAAAAGAACACGTACAGAGTTATATTAATCCTAGCAGCTGACCTGCAGGATTAACAGAAGCAATAAATATTACTCTCAAGCAAAGGAACATCACGTATTTTAAGTAGTAAATTAATATATCTGATTGGAACATGTTATATCTATGATTGCTTTTTTACTGTACAACTTGGAAAGCACATAACTTCTCATGTATGGTAATCACAAGCCCATTCCAATATCTGCACTGATAAATTTTGCACCTAGGATTGTTGGGCAGCAATAATTTGGAGGGCAGGGCAGAGCGGTCTTGAATCTAATCCATCCTTCTGCAAATGACTTTGTGAGAAAAAGTAAAGAAGAATTGTCAAGACATTATTAGGTTATTGGTGCAACCTGTGCATTGTCCTTGATAATTCCAGCACCTCATTTCATTTGTCTTTTAGACCTGGAAAATCAAGGCTGCCCTCATCGAGATATTCATGTTCTATGTACCATTTCTGGGACTGATGTATGCAACAGAAAGATGGGATCTAGGAATTGCATTACACTTACACAAAAAATTTCTATAGGATGCCCTCTGGCAGGTGCAGAATGCAAAGTATACAGAGATAATAGGATATAACAAAGCTCCTCCGCCCAGATTGCCTGCTTGTGCTGTGTGCAGCCTGAAACACTGATGGTGACAAGGCACCCCACTGACCTTGGGAAACTATGTGAAACAGGTCGTGATTGAAAGGGCCCTAGACAGCTAGTTTGGACAGGCACATCCACCAGGTAGATGGCTGAAGTCCAGGTGTACAAGGCACCTGCTAATTTAAACAAGCTGCATGAGTATATGTTAGGAACTATAGCATGAAATGCTTTTCTGAAGTGGAACCTTGGACTCTGCACCAACCACTGGGAAAATTTGCACAGAGCAAGTCAGTAACTGGATCTGTCAGTTGGCGATGTTTAATGACAGGTATTGCAACAGATAGTGACCACCTGATGTACTTATGAAAGCAGAAGTAAATAAAAAACTGTTTTGACTGACACATAGAACCTGATAAATACCCAAACTGTCTAGAAGTTTCACATATGAGTTTAATTTGATGTTTTTGTTCTGTTTTGTTTTTATAGAAGTATTGTGAATTTTTTACTAAGCAAACTTGTACTATTACTTGGCCTTGCAGACTTGTTCATGTTTGCTTAGCTGCTTGTGAAAGCCAGCATGCAGAGAATTCCCTGTTCTTGAACAGAAGGCAGAAGCACTAAAGCAGAGTTTTCATTTCAAGAGGAAACACACTTCCATTTCCTGACTCTTCCTTCCTTTTTTGAGCAGGTTGCCTTTACAGATTCCAAATTTTACATTGTAAAATCAGTTTTGAAAATGAGAAAAGTTCTACAGCCAAAGAACCTGGTGGATTTTATTGATCAAACAGAGGCATATTCCAATCCTCTGTTATCTTCTGAATTTTAAGAAGGAAGAAAACAATGTCTATTTGCTAGTTATTTAATTTTTTAAAAAATCTTTTGCCACTTGGAATCCAGTGTGGTTAACAACAATATAAAAAAGAAAAAGAATACACAATATATTAAAACAATGCTCAAACTGTTTTATTTGAACAATGTAAGAACCTACTAGAAAGTAGAACTAGGTATGTTCAGTCCAAAGAAATGGGCTAAAGCATGGCTGCTTTAGTCTGGCTCCAATTCCAAAGCTGCTGTTTTATCCCCAAGAATCTAGAAAAATGATGACTCTTAGAGTGCACTGAAGAACTCAGGGATAAGGTTTGTGTATGGCTAGGCGGACCAAGGACATGTCCCTCATACTGCCCTACCTAAAACATTGTCTGCTTATTATCAGCAGGAGAAAGGGCTTCCTGTATTAAGCTCAGAGGGATCATAACGAGAATAATCCCATACAGCGAAGATCTACCAGCCTGAAAAATCTGGAGGCATAACTCAGTGAATCTCATGTCTCTAGCTTGTTCACAATGCTCTATGAAAGCCAAATTCAACATTGAGCAAGGTTCCAGGTTCGAGTGAGCGTTGCTTTCTCCTAAGATAAAATTTTCTTCAAAGATGCCTGATAGGTTGAGATCATGTGCAAGATCAGAGTCTATAACCTACACTACCTATATTTACCTACCCATACTACCTGCCTACACTGGTGTTTTGACTCTGATCTTCTTCACACTGCCAATATGAGTCTCTCTCTCTCAAATATCTTAACTGAACAAGTTATGTCAGATATAGTTGAAGTGAAATGATTTTTAGTACATCTAACAAGAAGTGTACTCAAAACTTGTAAGAAATGCAAATATTACACAACACTATAAGCCTGGGGTGATCTTAGTCCAAAGGAGACAAAATCCAGCTAAGCATTGCAACCCTTAAGCTTCAAACAGCTTGGAGAATTGGGACACACAGAACAATACTTTGAGAACACAGAAGTTCTATGTTGATACATTTGGTATCATTTTATATTACGGTTTTCCAGATTTTACAACAAATGCCTTTTTACTCCACCTTTGCCTCTTATTATCTCCATAAACTGAACAGTATTATTCCTTCAATTTTTCATCATTCATATATGTCATTTTTCTTATATAAAATGATAATAGAAGCCATTCAATTTTTCTCCCCACAAATGTTTCAAAACTTTAATGAGATTACTTTAACAAGTATACAGCACAATGCTAACTTTTATCTTTATTGTTAGTTTTTAAGATAATTTGATTTTTTATTTGGGGAAACTTTAGAATATCTTAAATATCACCATTATTTCAATGTATTTTTCCAATAAAGCCTTTTATAAGCAGTGCATTCACATATAGCATCTGCCTGTGTGAATGGTTATCATGGATAAACTAGCATCAATAGCTTTCTAATCTTAGCCTTCAAAATAAGGCGGGCATTACCAACTGAGTATCGTGTTATGTCATAATAACCACTTCAACTTGTTGCTTGAATGACTTCACAAAGCTTCTAGCTTCTCACTGAATTCAGATAAAATGCTGGTTATCAACCCCTAAAAAGAAACAGAGGCTAAACAAACATCTAAGGTTAGAGTTTTTGGGGAAAATACAGTTACATGCATAAAAATTTACCAATTTGTGACTGCAAAACCTGTGTGCTGAATCCTCTATGTTGCAGTGGGTAGACTTCAAGCTTCCAGGGCTTTTTTGCTTTTTCCTAAAACCCCAAAGGAACCATTTGTAAACTAGCATCTCCAAGAGAGGGAAATATATACAAAGGTAATTAAGGAGCAGACCACTTCAGAGCGTATCTCACTACAGGAATGGATTGTTAGTTGGCCAGGGCGACTTATTTTATATTGTTATTTCTTGTATTTTAATTTTATGTTGTGAGCTGCCCTGAGGCTTCGGCGAATGGGGCGGCATAAAAATGTTTTAATAAATAATAAAAATAAATAAATAGTACAAAAACTGGGCTCATGATTGATGGGGGGGGCACCTTTCCTGTCTTCCCCCCCACCAAGTTTTCTTCATTTCAACAGGGTAGGATGTGTTGTTGTGATTGTTAGCCATTTAGAAGTAAAAGAAACATATATATTGCCCAGACATTATTAGTAGATCCTAATCTGTCTTCTGCCCATTCCTGCTATATGTGATACCTGCATTTTTAACTTTTTTCTAGAGCAAAAACTGATAAAGCGTTCTTTTATATGAAGTTTAGGAACAGAAGAATACCTCCTTCCAAAGCCAGTTTGCTGACTAACACAAATCTTTCAATTTGTTGCCAGAGAAGGCCAAGACCTGGTTATCATACTGGACAATGGCAAATCCCAGACCGGCACTTTGCAGGAATTATGCACACATCTTAGAACATGTCCTGAAGTTGTCTAGGGAAAGGCAATTGGCACCAAATGGTTTCCTGAGAGTAGGGAGTTTGAAAAGGGCTATTTTGAATACTGTAAAGCAATATTTGTTGATTGTTGCCTTTCTCACTTTCCAGGCTGTGTACTCCCAGGTGGACCACTGGGCCTTTAAAGACAGAAAGGGTCCACCTGTCTGGACTGTAACACATCCTGAACAACAACTGTCTTCCTCGCTGTACTCTATTTGCATGCGTTACTTGGCTGTCCCTCCTAACTCTTCCCTCAGCTCTGGCTCCCTAGTGTACATCCTGATTCCTAGCTCCTGGTTCTGCTCTGATACCTGCCTACAGCCAAGACCCGGTTATTGTATGTACAGTATAAGAGGAGTCTTGCCCAGTTTTTTTTAAATTAATCTATATACAGGTGCTACTAAGAGCTAACTTATTTTTCTATTTTAGTTTATTTACTTTAGAAGGATCTACATGCCAGGCCTAAAATGTCCATCTTGTGGAAATGTGTAGATCATCATTTAGTCAAAAGTCAAGAGTGACGATGTGTATTTCTGTTCAATTAAAACAGGATGTCTGGCTATCTCATATTACTTCCTTTTATTTCATCTTTAGACAGAAACATGAGAATGGCATTTCTTGGAATAGGTTCCGATTACTTGGCAGACTTGGCTGAGACTTGTATGGTAACTCTTGCGGAATCACCAAGGGCGATAGAGGTGCAGATTGAGAACAGCTTGAACTGCAATTTTACATTGCTATTATATTCAGAATAAAACCCAGAATAAAACAGGAAAAGGGGGAATTGTTTCTGTTTCTGAAGGGAACTGAAACCTACTTGGGCTTGGTGTGGTAGGATCTGCCTTTCTTAGAGTTGTGTTTTATTCTATGCAAATAATTCATATTTATTGTGTATTGGTGAAATGTTTGTACTTATGAATGGTGGGGTCTTTTTGGAATGAATGGCTTCTATACTACAGGGCCCCGTAAGAGAAATGCGGCCACCCATTGTGCCCCATGTTAACATCAAATTGACTCTGAGGTTACATGAGGAAGGCCTTTTCGGTAGTTCTACAATCTGCAGTGTGCAGGCAGGTAAGAATACCTAAGTGAGCCTTTTAACAGTGCCGCTTGCCCTTTGGGACATTTTCCAGTGTCCAAGCGGTGGAAATTGTGCAGAGCTTCAGACGCCTTCAAAGAGGTATCTGTTTACTCAAGTAATCCCTCACTTGTAATTTCACCACTCTCTTTTACTGTTTTGCAATGTCTTTTTTATTTTACACTGTTTTTACATTGGTTTCTATATTGTGATTTCTGTCAACTGATTTGAGGATGCCAGTTGGTATAGAAGTTATTTAACTAAATCAAAGAAACCTCTCTGTGATCAAAGGATATCAAGTAGTATACAAGTAGTTTAAAGCAGCTTCCTGGGGTCATAAAACATTTCACCCCTCCAAAATAATTGATAAAATGTCTCCCTCAATTTGCTGGCTCCATGTAAAAAGGTGAATGGGTTAGGGGTGGAGCAGACATGTCTTCTCAACCCTAGATTGGTGACCATTTACTTACACTAGAAGAACACAGAAGACCCTAAACTCAGTCCATCATTTCCAGTCAAAAGGTCAGGTAGCAGGTGATGGAAAAGACCCCTGCCTGAGTCCACTGCCAGTTACAGAAGTAGATGCCAAGCTAGACCTAGGTTTGGACAGCTTCTTGCATGGAATGCAGTAAGGCTTGCTGACTCCATTAGGTCAGGTGATACACCTCCACCGTTAAGAATCAAACCTGCTCTTATTTGTATCTGCTTCTTGGTTATTCTATAGCATACAGCCCCAACATGGCAGTACAACACATCTCTGTCAACCTGTGCTAGCAGATGAGCCTGCTGGGGATGATGGGTTGTAGTATTGCATGCCTGAAGAGTGCCAGGTTGGGGAATGCTGAGGTGGACAGTGTGATACAGTGGGGGCTCAGAGGGATGGAGTGCTGGACACTGGCCGAAGGTCATAGCACAAAGCATGCAGAGAGGTGGCTTTAAATGTCAAGACCACTTTCTCCCTAAGTTAGGTTCACATATCATTGTGTCATTTTATTGTTACACACTAAAAACTAAGGGAGAAATCTTAGAACACAATGTGTTCTGAGGGGGGTAACTTGTTCAAACCAAAAATTGAGAAAGAACAGCTTTCTTCTTATTTTCACTCTGTCCTCCAGTCATTTTCATGCTCATTTGACTCTAACCTCTTTTTGGTTCTGTCCCAGATCCATCTTCACATATCTCGCAAAACAGATATGGGGCTTAACTGAACAGTATTTCCTTTCTCCTTTAGGGAGATAAAAATGGCAACGGGAACAAAGTGTATTCTCTTCTTTTTCATTTGTAGTTGCAGTTTCTGGCTTGGTGTCGTACGTACTTAGTGGAGCCGCACTGCATGGAGGGAGAGTTGTGATTCTCTTATTTCAAACACAAAGCTGTGAACCCTTTGCATTCTCTGCTTGAAAATTGCATAGGTTTCTTTCTGTCTCTTTTTGTAAGTTCCTTATGAATACTGCCAGACTTTTCAGAAGAAGAAAAGTACAGCAGTAGAAACCATAGAGAGATAATGTAATCTGAGACTAAGGTTAGATTCCTGTATAAAAAGAAGAAACAACCCAGGAAACTCCACAAATAGTAATACTTCTATTGGAAATGTCTATTAGCTTAGAAGGACAATCAAATCACACAGGAGAGACCCTGTTCCTGCATATGACAGCTCACGTTTTTCACCACATATATTTTATGATCTGGCTCGCTATGATATAACCTTGTTTTGCTGAAGAAAATCCTAAATCCCCTTTCCTCCAATTTCCCTCTCAGCTTAGCATTCACAATTATTTAAATAACTGACTGCCACATTTAATGGATATGTGCCTGCACCCAAATGGTTCCTGGGATGCCTTCTCAAAATAATTGATAGTCACAGTGGTGGCTGGAACAGTCTCCGTGTACTTATACAAACCACATCTGAACATTAAGCCACGGGCCAATGCATTATTGATAGTCAGCCAGCAAGTATTAGCTTTCAATCACAGGCATTCCACTTTTCACCCTCACCACTGATTGCATGGTGCTGAAGTCACACCTGGGGGATGGGAACACTCCCAGCACAAAATTTAAGATGGTGCTATAAACAGCATTCGTGTTTTTTAAAAACCTTGATTAGTGTTTTTCCAAAGAAAAACTGAACAGCTGTGAATGCTGCTGTTGGTGTGATTTTTTCTAATATCTTAAATACTACTTTGCTCGTGACAGAAGGATACGCACAGTAAGAAAAGGGCAAAGGGGAGACCTGGCTTGAGTGCCAACAGCAGGCCCTCACGTGAGCCCTGTTCTCTAGCAGTAACTATTCCAAGCAGAGTGCATTTTGCCTTTCAGTCATTCCCAGCCCTTGGCAACTGCCTTCTTCATACCACCATCCAAGAACTGTGCTAGCCCACAACAGAAGCAGACCCTAGCTGCAAAAAGGGAGAAGTGACTCCTTGGCAATGGTGGTGGTCTTATAGTCTTGGGTTGTTGGGGTTAAAATAACACTGTAGGACTTGCTGTATCGTGCTGGAGAGATTTCAGAAGCTTCAGCTGGTTTTGGTGAGCCAATGGCGGGAGTCAGAAGGAGCAATTTCTGGGGGGAAGAATGTGGGTAGATCCCCCACTCCCACGTTAACATGTCTTAACAATGAGATTCTAACCAAGGTTACCTAGAAAGCAAACCACTTTGATTTTACTGGGATTTATTTCCAAGTAAGTGGAGTCAGGATTACAGTGTTACAGTGTTGTTAAGCTTTCAACCTTAGCCACATGGGTATCCGGGGGGTACTGAACTCTGTGAACCTTAATTTTAAGTAGTTATGTACAAGTTCAAAATATTAGACTTCGATTTTGTACATGGTTTTTTGAAGTAAGTGCTAATGAAATAAATATTTTCTTTCCCATAAATATATTGTGACTATAATGTAAATATAAATGTACATTTAGCACAGTAGGAGTAATTTTATGTTGTTCAGGAACTGACAGTGTAGCTAAAGTGTGTGTGTGCGTGCATGTGTGTACACGCACTCCAACTGTACCTTGCCTAATGACCTCAACAAAAGATGAAGATGGATTTCCTTACAAGCACAGGACATTCTACACCCATAAGAACACATTAAATGCTTTTAAAAGTACAGGCGTATACAGGAACACGTTGCATTTATTACATTTATTTCATTTTGATAGACACTGTATGTTAGGCTTTAAGCTTAAGGAATCTCTGAAAGAGAACTGGTAGCCTGCTAGGCCAAAAAATAGGATATGGAAGTCATGTGGATGCCTCGGATGTGTCTGTCTACAGTTTTTTAAACATTGGGAGCACAGAAGGGTGACCAGGATTTGATCCATGAGATGTAGAAGAGGAACTTGTCCCCTGTCCCCTGTGGTGTTATCTCAGTGCAAAACTGGGGTAGCAGCTTCCTTCTCAGCACCAATAGCGTTAGGGGACTATTAGTACCCTGGACTGGAGAAACTCCTGGGATTCAACTCCAGTCCACCATGCACCACAATCCTGATCCTGACTTCCTGTCTCCCTCATCTATGCTTGCTATTTCAAAAACAAGGCGGACACATTAAATGCTTTCATGCAATTAATGTGTTATCTACTTTGGCCAAATTTATAATGATGAGATGCAAGACCATTGCAGGCATTTGACATTCATGTTCCACATGGAACAGCTCAAGCATTTCCAAGAACGCAGCCATGCTAAGGAAGTCCATGTGACCCAGCACCCTCTTGGTTACAGATGTCACCTTCTGGTGGTGCTTTACATAAGCACAAGAGCATAATTTCTCACACAAATAACTGCCAGGACATGAAGAAGCTCCAGGTGACAGGTCAGTATTAGCTAAGACCCTACATTTCATGCAGGTTTCCTCCTTCCCTTAAGGTTTAAGGGGAAAAAAAGGAACATAGGCCCTCTTCTTGTTAGGATTTTAAACAATAAAGCAATTGTCCTAAAAGCATGCGTACAATGTAACTGATGGTCAGTAAAGAGCACTGGGGTAGCACTGGGGTAGCACTGGGGTAGCTTGGAGCACT
>NW_025335317.1:22672663-22690536 GCF_004798865.1 Varanus komodoensis
AGAGAGAGAGAGAGAGAGAGAGAGAGAGAGAGAGAGAGAGAGAGACTTTCTTTCCCCTTGATATACCACTATTTAAATACAACAGCACAGTGAGCAGTGCTAAATGTAGACACTGTAAAGGGTAAATTCAAGGCAGTGAAAAGTCTTGCTTCATTTTTTAATTTCTTTTCAGCTACTGCAAAGTTGAAAAATGCCTTTTAGTTACTGACAATATTCCATTTCTACCTTCAATATTGTTTTGTTAATTAATTAACATGACAAAGAAAAGCCAAGGATTCTTCCCAGTCCCTCACCACCAAATTCTTCCCAATAATTCCCTTGCTCCTACATAAGAAAACTGAACACACAGACTTAAACCATTCCCCCCTCCCCACAAAATAGTTACCTACCAGCTCAACTCTTCCAAAACCTCCAACTCCAAGGGTGTCAATGATGTTGAAGTCAGACAGTTTCAGGTTGGCGAAGAAGGCAGCTTCGGCTTCATATCTGGATTTTTTAATGCGAAAAAATGGAAATTTCTTAGATGTATATATATGAGTACTATGTAATTCTGTTCCCAGCTGGCATGGACGTTGAATACGGTTTACCACCTTAATTTCCATCTTGTCTGTTAAACTTTCTTTGTTCTCTCAACCATGGTTTAATTGGTCCCAGATCCACATTCTGTTTGCTTTTTTGCCCCCCTCAAAATAAAAAAAATCAAATGTTCCAACAGCATCTCTGTAATGCAAATGCTTTGCACTATAATTCAATTTCAGTTATCAATTGAATGCTACATCTTGACAGTTTCTATTAGTCTTCTGGTGAGGATTTTTGGAGGGTTTTTTTTTTCTTTGAGTAATTTTGGAAGATAAAGTCTTTCATATGAGTTTCCCTTATCCACAAGCTGGTAGAGTTTCTACAGATGTTTATTGAAAGTGGCAAGATCATTAAGGTCCCCAGAGAGAAATCACAGACAGGTTTTATGAAATCAGATCCAATGAGCTAAGAAACTGGTCTGTGGTTATCTGAAAGGAATTGTTTCGGACACGCATTAACATTTCTAAACAAGCATTTCCCCCCTGCTACATTTCAAAATTTAGTATCCAGATTCCAAAAGCGTGTGGTTCCCAAAATCCAGAAGCTGTCTCCTTAGTCTGTGTACGGAGTGGCTTGTAATAAAAACGTATGAACTATGCAAGCCATGTGAAGCTGACACATGCATGCGTGCCAGAAGTAAGCCTCCCATGGGTATACCCATGCACATGTACCTCTTAAAATAGTTTCTTGTTGGGGATTACAGTATTTTTAGAAAGGCCAAGAGGGTAAATGGAAGAACAGGTTCCACGTACTTACTGAAGTTTGATCTGGGAACGATTTAGCTTCCAGAAACAAGACCAGATGTATGTGCATGACTCAAGCACTATCTTTGTTCTTCAGAACTGTATATTACAGCAGGGTTACCATGTAGGGACATAAGGGTTTCCCAAGCAATTTAAAACTGGCTGCCCGTAAGGTCATATCAGGTTACCACATCACACAATCTAGTGGAAATTAGTGGCAACTTAATCGGTTGTATCCTTTTAGCTGTGCTAGGCCAACTGGATATAGGTGTTTTCCTAGATCTTACCCGGCAGCTCACACTTCTGTGTACTTTTTTCCCTTTGAGCAGCCGATTGCTGGTGTCTCTCTTCTAGCTCTCCAAAGCAAGTTGCCATGAAGTATAAGCACCGTGAGCCACGGTGAGCCATAGGCACACAGACCGAGATGCAAGGGGCCAATGGCCAGTGCATTTAATTTATTAGCACAGATTTTAGCACACTGAATCTAATTTTATGTTTAAATGGTCCAAATAGGAGATGGATGAACTCTATAAAGAAAGCCACAGCCTTGAACTTGGAAGAGCTGAGTGGGGCTGTCCTAGACATCGCATTTTGGAGGGCTTTCATTTCTTGATGGCACATAACAACAAAGATGTGGATTTTTAAAGGAGCTTGGTGCTACAACTGTAGGTAACATTGCTAAGTTTTGCTAGTTCTAATTACTGAATGATACACCTCAGCTTGTTCTAGAGACGATTTAAACAGATATTTTGGGTGCTTCTTAATGTGAATGGCAGGTGTGCATTTAAAGATGAAATGTGCATACAAAGTCAGCCTTAGTTATTATGCTTGGTGATTATAGTTTAAGGTCTCAGCATTTTATTCAGAATGCTACAGTCAAAATAAACTGTTATACTGCTCCTGAACTTTGCAAATCTTCCACTCTTTCTTTCAGTGTAATCTATGTATACAACCTGTCTGCCTTATCTGACTCACTGTAGATGATTCAAAGATGGAATGTGACCAATTCCGCCCCCCCCCCCCGAAATGCTTGAATTCTTCTTTTAAAGAAAGCACCTTGCTTGGATGGGATATGTAGCCTTCATGTTTCAAGTGCCCTAGAATCAGGGAGCCAGTACACAAGACACTGGCTCAGTTAGGCTTGAAGTGAGAGAAGCATCCGGCATCCCTGGCAGCTCCATATCTTCCCTGTCTCACATACCTAGTGGTCCCAGAGAGAAAGGCTTTAGTGGTAAGGAGCAGCAGATAACATCAGAGCCAGAGTCTGGGCTTGCTGGGTTATAACTGCCCCCCCCCCCCATCAGTCTCCTCCTCACTGGGTGCAGAGGAAGAATATTTTGTGATGATGGCTGCTGCTCAGCTGATGAGTCCTGTGAACATAAAGATAATGGTGGCAGGATGCCACACTGCTGGGAGACCCAGCCTGGAACTCTTCCTGGAGCTTGGGCCATAGCAGGTGCCCTGCTGCATTGAACTCTGATGATGGCTCTGAGAGGGAAGTGTGGCAAAGAAACATTTTGCTAGCGTTCAACTGCTCAGCTACACAGGCCACAGGATCACATACACGATACAAGGAGGCAAGAAAAGGGGGAATGAACCCTGCAAAATGAATTGCAAAGTAATCCTGTTTCAAAGGGTTCTGATGGCAAATGATTTGAACTCTGTGTTACTGTTTGCTTTGCTTCACTCTACTGGGTCCTTTCAATAACCTTGCATCTATAGTCATCACATTTCATCGGATCTTGGAAGCTAATCAGCACTGAGCCTGTGGTGGTTCATGGAATAACCTTGTTTGACACTGTTGCTTATTGATCATTTCACATTTGCCATGATGTGCATATTAAAGGGGTAGAAAGTGAGAGAGATGTGAAATGGAAAATCAATTGGCACATCTTTTAATATATGAATTATATTTTTTGAAATGTGGCGGGCTTTGAAGAGTATTATGTCAGTGTACATCATAGACTTATTTTAAACACTATTTCTTGTATTATTTCTTTTTGTGTGGAAAGTCATACCTGTCATATTTGCGGCAATAATATTGCTGTTGACCCTGTCACAAAAATATGAGTACTCCCCTCTCTGCACCATATTTCTGACAACAGGCTATTTCAATCCTTCCTAAAGCTAAGTTGTTTATATATAGGTTGTGTGTTAGTTCTATTTGGAGTAGATCCATTGAAATAAAGAGGATAGGATACAACCCATTGGGTTCCACCTTGTGCTATTTTCAGGATTGCCCACAGAAAATGTGGCTATTTTGAATATGATGAAAGAATGAATTCATTCTGCACAAATTTCCAGATTATGCAATCACTTTGAGCAAACTTCAAGGATGTGCCTATGGGACATCAGCTGCAAACAGAGGACGCACTGGCACAATGGGAATTAGTGGTTTCATACATGATCTCTGACATGACTAGGGCGGGTCAGTGGAACTGCTTTCTGTATTCTCCACTGATCTCTCCTTTTCCAGAAGGACACATACCACTTGCTAGTGGTCAAGTGGTGTAGGATATGTAGGAGCATATCAGCAGTGTAGCAGTGTAGGATATGGCCTATATTATATTTTGCTATCACACGTAAGTCCTTGCTTAAAAATCCCTATGCACCACCAAAAAGAGAACACAGATTTGCATTAAATCTGCAGATTTGCACTAAATTTGCAAGTATGGTTGCAACTTTTGAAATCATTACTATTTCAACTAATATAGAATCCCTCTCACCACAGTGGAGAAGGCTGTTCCCAGGTGACCTTTGTGCCTGCCTGCTCAGTCTCCTGTGCAAATGCTAAGTGCTGGCTGTTGATGGGCAGTTTCAAGGTCCCTGGTCTATATCCTTAGAGTTATCTTTAAACTGGACCTGGACTGGACCCTTGAAAGGATGCTTTCAAATAGAGGACTGTCTACCAACAGCACTTGAAATATAAGACTGTCCTCTCTTGAGTAGAACATGCAGGCACCCAACATGTCCTGGCTATCCATGCACTGGAAATGACAGGTATGATTTATGACCCATAGAAGAGGAGCATGCCAACATCAGATATAGGGTAGAGAAAAGTCCGAAAAACATGCCTAATCTTACTGAAACACTTGTGGTTTCTCTTGAAGCTTTTAAATGGTTTCTCTTCAGCAAGAAACTCCAAATTTAAGTTGAGATACTTCTTCCTAGAAGTATGGAAGATACTCTGATCTTACCAATTCCACTTGCAGAAGTTATTTTTCCATCACCCCAGAACACTTTGAACAACATTTGAAGAAAACAACATTAGGTATAAGTTATCATCCAGGAGATGGAAGCTTCTGATCTAGGGGGCTTCTGAATATCTTAAGCCCTACCAGGTTGCTGTGAACATGGCTGGAGGAGTGACAGGTGATTGTTGCCTTGGTATTTCTTGATCTAGACTGAGCTGTTGGGTGTGGGGCTTCAAAACCCATAGAATCCAATGGATCCCAGCCTCTCCTCTTCTCTGGCCTCTTCAGCACTATTTTGAGCCTCTCCTAAGTCTTCCAGGATTGCTTTTGTGACCCCAGGGGCCAGCTCCTGCAGTTCTGGCTGCAGAACCTGTGAAAAGGCATGGGAGGGGCATGGCGAGGAATCAGAATACCGGGTCTCCCTCCCAAAGTCCTAGAAAAGTCTATGGCTTCAGGAGGGGGACTTTGACAGAAGATGAGATTCCTGAAATGCTCTCCTGTGGGTCATGGGATTGCTGTGTTAATACTTTTAATTAGATAAATTGAACTGACAAATGATAAAAATGCAATTTTTAGAGTACTGAAAACAAACCTACATTTGTCAAGCAGAGAAGTAAATTCTGCCTAAACATATTCATCAAAACAGAGCTTAAATATGAAATATGCACAGCATGCAAAACAATTAATCCAACAATGAATCACTTAATCCTTTAGATTGAGAAAAAACTCCCAATACATGAGGGGTATGATGGTAGAGGAAGAGATGCATATTTTTATGAGCTCATACAAAGATATCCCAAAGCCATGGAAGAGCTCTGTTTTCCAAACTGAAGTGGACCAGGGGAAACTTGCTTCTCCTTCCGAGGCAGTGAGACACTTTATCACTGCAATAGGAAACCACAACAGCAGGCAACAAAGCCCAATCCTTCAGTCTGAGGTGATAAGCAATGCCTAAGTATGCTTAACTGCTTATTCACATCCATCCCTTTCCTTCTTCCTGCACCTTCCCTCAGCTGTATCTCCCCCACACCCCTGCACTTTCCAAATTTCAACCAGTAGTTCACAGATGTAGAGACCACAAAATCATTCCCTCAAACTTTGTCAGTAGTGAAAATGGGTCTCCTACCAACAAGACAGGTGTTTCTACATACTCAGACATCTTTCCCATTATTTCTGGTGGGAAAAACAGTCTCTCTGTAAAAACTGGACAAACCCAGCAGCAGACAGGAAAATGACTGCGCTTCATCAAGAGAGGACAACCTCTGCCTGCAGAAGGTCCCTGGTTCAAGATACAGCATCTTCAGGTAGGCCCTGGGTGGGGGGAACCCTGCAGAGTTGTTGCCAATAAGGCCCCAATATTAGACTGAAAGTCTCACTTGGTATTTTTCTGAGTTCCCAAAGATCTTGATGACAACCGTGTATAAGCAAAGCCTCCCAACAGGAATACAGCATTAGAAGCACTTGAAAGTCCTGGCAATGACTGGGGTGAATGACAGGGGAAAGTGACAGGGCCAGTGTGGGGCAGTGGTTAAGACTGTGGGACTGAGGCTCAGGAGATCTGCATCCTAGTCTCTAGTCCACTGGGTGGAATGACTCCTTGGGTAACTTTGGGCCAGTCAGAGACCCTTGGCCTGAAGTACCTCACAGGGTTCTTGTGAGAATAAGATTGCGAGGAGGAGAATAATGTAAATCACCTTGAGTTTCTTGCAAGGAAAAGAGATGTTTCTATCAAATATAGGCTAGACATGCACATGGGAGGCATGTTGTGAACGGAGCCGGCTAGAGCTGGGGGTCAGACTAGATGGCCCAGGAGGCCCCTTCTGACTCGCTCTGTTTCTATGTTTCTATGGGATATAAATGAATAAGTAGGAAAGAAACTATTCAGAGCTGTTTTAGGTTGTGACCCAAAGCAGGCACCTCTTCAAACTTGTAGCCAATGGGTGTTGTAGTTTTACCCGAGCGTAAAGTGGAGGGGTGAGGGTTGCCAGATTGAGGATACCAGACTGAGGCACCAGTGTGTGGGGAGTTGGACCTTTAATCTTTTGTTCCTTTGTGGTACTAATGGAGACTGGGTGGGTAGTGTTAACTACCAAGCTGCAATGGATGACTGTTTGGCAATATAGATTGCTGGTATGATGAAACCCACTCCAATCCCCATGTTATGGATCCAATATAGACTGCCCAGACTCCCCCCCCCCACACACACACACCACTTTCTCCAGAGTAAGCAAATAAAAATAGTATTGTCACTAGCTACCTCTTTCAAATAATTGCTGCTTTGACCATTAGTGAGCAAAAATAATATAGACCAAATCATAGAGAAATTTCTGAAATGGTGCAGGGAAGGGTGAGATTATAGCAGCAAAATGATATAAGTATTCTATAGGGAATAAGGAAAGAGAGAGAAAAGGGGGGGGATAGAGAGCGCAGTATTATAAAAGAGGTGAAGATGAAACCAGTGTGCATGTGATGAAAGAATAAAAGAAAGAAAATAAGGTACTGTCAGTTAGCAAGAAATGAAAACTATGAATGTCGGTGCAAAAACAGAAGGGAAAACTGCTGACAGCAGTAACTATTTTTCAGAATAAAGGAACTGTTAAAAGACACACTCCTAAAAAGCACGTGCATACTCTCCAAGATGACAATACATAAAATAAATGAAGACAGGAGAAAAAGGGCTCTTCGAGATCTCTGCATCTCACATACAGGCTTTGCATCTATGCAGAGCCTGTTATCTGGAAGCTTCTATAGTTAAGCGGACAATTTGGGTGGGAACGCCTTCCCTTCCTGTTCCCAGGAAATATGGGGAGGGACTTCTGCTCATCCTTTCTTCCTTTTTGGATGCTATCATGCATAGATTGGGAATCGCTTCACTCTTCTACTAGGTATTTAGCATTCTATCTCATGGGGTTTTTTTCTCTTCCCCTATCTTGCCTACAATCTTTTTCACGGTTCCCTTTCACAATGTTCATCCCTTTTCATGCTACAAAAAACAAACCAAAACAAAAAACAAAACACACACACACAAACCAAAACAAAACAAAAAACCCCTCCCAAAATATACTTTTTCTGGATCACTTTACCATCAACCACTCCTTGTACCCCACCAAGATAACATTTCCTTTCCCTCTCAGCTCCTCTTCTTCTCTTCTCCTCTGCTTTTCCCATCTACACAATGGCATCTTTGGTGGCCTTCCACAGCTTGACTGAATGCAGCAGCAGCAGAATGTCCCCATCCGATGGGCATTTCCTTTGCCTCCTCTGCATGGAAGAGGCACATGGTGGAAGCCTGTGCTCCCTTCCAGGCCTTCTCCAAGCAGACTTGGAAACACCAGGCCAGTCGTCCCAAGACCAGTTTGTGGAAGAAGACCCTCCAGGTGGATGATTCCTCAAGAGAAGGGTGCAGCTGTCCTTTTACACCTGCAGTGATCACCTCCTGCCCAAGCCACAACAGGACCATTCACTGGGCAACGATGTGACCACGAAGGCTGCTGAAAGATCAGAAGAAAACTGGCCACCACAGGGGCTCAACCAAAGTATAGGTGCTATGTGGGTGCCTCCAGGCCGGTGACCCTGACTATTGGGCCCCCCGTGCATTCCAACCACCTGAGAACACCAAAGCCACCAGAAAACCCTGGTATTGCACCCAGCGATGAGCCAGGAGAGCAGCCCACCACATCGCCAGACCTTTCTTCCCAAACCTCCGCACCTTGACCATCGAGCTCCCAGGAGCGGAGCCCAATCAGCTCACCTCTGTGGAGTTCCTGGGCATCCCTGTGTAGCCACCAACACCACTACTAGCCCACTAGGAGAGGGGCTCGGCACCAGAACACGCCACTACTCCTGCCACGCTGCCACAACTGGAGGCCAGGAAATACCAGGACCAATCCTTCTCTCACCTCACAGACTAGGGCTGGCTCACTAACTGGTCCCCAGTGGTGGGGGACCGGTGTTGCTCTGCTGATGCAGTGCTCTTTTATCCAATTGAGGTATCCATCAGCAGAATGGGATCAAAGACAAGTTCTGCTGATTCCCTGTATACCCTGTCCTGCCCACCCTGCAGTTCCAAAGATGCCCCAGGAAAAGGGCAATTGTTGAAAATCACTCATCTTCTCATTAGTATAAATGCTAACAAAAAACTCAAGTGGATCAAGGAGGATTCCATCAATGGAGTAATACCAACTGGAGTATAATTTGAAGACATTATCATGCACTTGTGAGAGACACTGAGAGAGAGAGAGAATGTATTTATGTATGTATGTATATTTCTGGTCTTTAGGTTGATCAGTGGAATAGAGCCCATATGTTGATCTTTATAAAGGAAACATCACTGAGTTAGGGAAGAAAGAACTGACAATCAGGAAAGTATGCTTAGAAATGTGTTGACAGGTAAGCAGAATTATGCTTGATACACCTGTCATATGATGGGCAGCATCTTTTCAAAGCATTACTTTCTCAATTAAAAATTCAGTCAGTTTTTTAAAAAGACATAGCATAGTTAGTAGCTGTTTGAAAGGCAGAGGTTTGGATTCTTTACAGACTTGCCAGAGTAGCAGAGTCGCAGTGGAATTGGGAGTTTCCACAAATACAGTTCCCCAAAATGCAAATGCAAGCCACTCTGTGTGGTTCCAGCACCATGAATTCTTAAATAAACAGATTAGGTTTTTTTGTGGTTTGGGAAAAGTACCAGTTTCTCAAGTGCTGGTACTTGAGACTCAGCAAGTAGGATGAAAAAGAAGGATGATGTGGGCTGGTCTGTTTCCTTCTTGGGCCTGGGGATTTGAACGGGCAAATGGAGCAGAAGATCCTGAGTGTCGTCTTCTCTGGCCCATGTGCAGAAGTTGGGAACATTCCCTTTCTGGTGGTATCTGCCCTGCTATTTCTTACTTCTGGTGGTTTGATTCAACCACCTACCCTGCACACAATTCCCAGTTTTCTACATTGTTTATCAAATATTTCAATGTGAATGGCACACTGGAGTGTAGCTAATCAAAATATGGTACTTCTGCTAAAATAACTGACGACAAAGTAATTTCAAACAAGTATGCTAATGCAAAACTCTAACTGTTCCCTTTGATACAGTAAAATACTGCCTAACATACAAGCAAAACAGAAAGTCAGACAGACCATTGCAAGCCCAATGTTTCCTTCTCCCTTTCATTTCGAAGGCATCATTGTTCTAATCACTCACAAAATGATAAATGAGATCTAAGCTTTGTAATTACTCTACTGCTTTAGGTTTATGCATCTGGTTTTAGTAAATAAAGGAGATGTTGGGAAAAATTAGACATCGGTTAGAGAGCATCCTCTCAGATAAACAGCATAGCTTAATTTAACCATGTAGACCAGAATTGTAACCAGCTTTGAGGCAGAGAAACTGAAAACAAAATAACCTGACTTTAAATGATAAAGGCATGTCTTTCCATGGGCCAGTTTCCACTTGGGGAAGTGATATGATCGTATAAGCAGTGCAATAGGTAAGATAAAAATACTTCCCTGGGCTTCACTGGAGTCTAGGCTATTAGCCAGTTTTGGAGTTCCCCTGATTAACAGTACATTCATTGACTGTTTGTGGACTCCTTGAGCTGAGAAAAAGAGTAAAATGTAATGCATGAATCAGCCTGATCTTTCACAGGCTGTTAGTTTAAAGCCTATCATTTTGGCAGATAGGAGTTTGGGAAAGGGAAGCGGGTCTACAGTTTCTTTCCCCTCATCTCCTGCCTCTGGATTACCTTGATTCAATTATTTCCTTTTTGACCTTTTACAGGGTTGCCAGTCACTGTAGTGTTTATTAGTTCTTGTGAAACACTTTAGACTTCTCTCTTTTTTAAACCAGAACATTTTCGCTTTCAGTATAAATAAAAGTATACGTTGTCCGAATCTGCTTTATCCTAAATTGTCCCAGTTTCTTGTGAATATACCCAGATCTTAAAAGTGTAGCACAAAATGTTGGCCAAATTCACTTCGGCTGCTGAAAAGAATTGCTGAAAAGAAGAAAAGAAGATGTACAAACAATTGTACATCTATTGAAATACTCACTTTACTGATATTTTAATGATCACTAAACTGGAGGAATGATAGTTGGACAAAATGTGATCAGTTCTTGCTTAATATAGATCATCCTCCTTTCACTGCACTTTCCCACAATTGAATGTGATTTTGATTAAAAGGTAAAGTAAGGCAATGGATTCTAAAGCAGTAATTATAATCTCTACTGATCTCTTTTCAAAATTGTTATCCTTAAATCATCTCCCAGGGTATTTCCAAAGGGATTTTAAGCATGGAAAGTTAAAGGCAGAATAAGAAGGGGAAGACCAACTATGAAAGGGTTTGATTCCATAAAGGAAGCCACAGCCTTGAGTTGACAAGAGCTGAGCAGGGCCGTGAATGACATTTTGGTGGGCATTCATTTCTAGGGTCACCAGAAATCAGAGACTAATTGACAGCATGTAAACATAACAATTGGCAAAGAAAGTCTTTTGAGATTAATATTGTGCATATTAAAAATGACAACAACAAGACTATACCATGGGTTAGTTATGCCTTTGGCAAATAGACAGCTAAAAGGTCCAGGTGCACAAGCAAAGGCATTAGAAAATGCTTTCCACCTGTCCCAGGCAATGGTGATGGGACTCTTATGCCTCGTTTCAATCATTCCACTCAATACAGACAGGAAGGAATCTCTTAACTTTCACAGAAATCCAATCCATGGCTACATAACTCTGCCAAGCATAATGTGAAACACAGACTCTTGCTACTAAAAACTTATTTGAGCCAAAACCAAGAAACACCCTGTCCAAGCCAACAAGCACGAATGGGAAGGGAGTAGTGAGAGAGAAAGAGAATAGAATTTGGATGAAGTGTTTGGTTCGGTCCCGGCTGAATACAGGTGTAGGTTGTTTTTTAAAAGCCAATACTGTGCTGCCAAATGTAATGCTTTCTTACTCATGAGACATCAAGTAACAGGCAAAAAGAAAATGGGATGGTAATTTATACTAATTGCACTTGGCTTTGATAAATACACTGCCTTTTCAGAACTCCGAATCAGCTTCTGGGTCAATGGCTTATTCTTTTCGTTCCCAGATTGTCGCCAGTTTAGGTGCAAAAGTCCCTCAAATTACTAGGCCAAAATAAACAATAGATGGTGTACACATAATAACTGTTAAATACAGGCTTTATAGAACTTGTTTGCACTTTATCTATAGATTCTATCCTCATTTTAAAACAAACACTAAAAACGTCATTCTGAAAATCTATATTGGGCAAGCAAGGAATACAGGTATTGTCAAAGTATAAAGAAAAGCAGAAAACCTGTAAGTAGTTGTTGAGAAGATTAAGCAGTGGAAATGGTTTGTAAAATATGATTTGGTCTGAAGAACTATGATAGAAAGTGCAAACATATGCCATTTCTCCCACCTTTTTTTCCTAGACTTTAGAATACATACACAGTTCTCCTAACTCACTTGCTTAGGAAAAACCATGAATATTTTTGCATTTTCTTGTGTGGAAGAATTTGGGGAAACCCATTTTCTTTTCTATTTCTGTCTTCAATGGTTTAGCTTGTAAGCCTGCAGACAGAGATTTTGTGTGTGTGTGCACAATATTTGTACAGTATCTAGAACTTATTAGGTAATTTATAATTAATAAATCCTGGACTTGATTATAATACATTATTTTGCCTAGAGTAGACCACTAATACCAATTGGGACAAGCCAGTCTTGACCAAACTGAATTCATTGTATTTGCTCTAGTCATGACTAACTATGGATCCGACTGGATGTCTTAGCAGCCTTAGAGACCATCAAGCATGGTCCTTCTTGGGTGGTAGTCTGAGCTGGGACTGGGTGGAACAACATTGCAGTGGTTCCAGCATTATTTGGATGGCTGTCTCCAGAGGCTAATGCTTGGGGAATATTGTTTGGCCCCATAATTTTCCAGCCTGAGGTATCTCAAGGATCAACCCAATTCCCCATGCTACTAAACATCTATACGATGCAAAAGAATTGGCTCATCAGGAGTTTTGGAGTGCATCATCATCATCATCATCCTGATGCCATACAGCTCTATTTCTTCTTTCTATCCTCATCAATGAGGTTTTGGAGGTACTGAACTGGCACCTGGCTGTGACAATGCTAATTAACTGAAGTTCAATCCAGGTAAGATTGAGTTGCTGGATGGTTCCTCTGACTGGACAAAAGGTGCTCAACCTGTTCTGGATGGGTTTGCACTGCTCTCAAAGGAGAAATTAATAGCTTGGGGACATTCCTTGATTTATCTTTGTCACCTGGTAGTCCAGCTATGTCCCTACCTAGACAGTGATAGCTTGGTGTCAACAATCTATGCTCTGGCAATCTCTAAATTAGTTTACTGCAATGCAATCTACATTGGGCTGTCCTTGAACAATGTTCTGAAGCTGCATCTTGGGAAAAATGCAGGAGCCAGATTAATAAGTGGGAGCAGAAAATCCAAATTTATAACAATTCTAGCATACTCACTTTGGCTGCCTATACATGTCTGCACCCAGTTCAGAGTGCTGGTTTTAACCTATAAAACCCTACACAGATTGGGGCCACAATTCCTGATGGAACACTGCTTCCAACCTAAATCTACTTGGACCTTATGGTTTGCATCTGGGGCTTCCTCTGACTTCTGGACTCTTTTGGCATCAGGTTAAAACTACCTTCTGTTCCCAAGCAGTTATTTCAGCTGTTTTAATCAGGTGTACTTTTAATGACATTATTTTAGATGTTTAAAGCATTTTAAATTTTGTAGGTTGGGATATTAGAGTTTTACATTTGTGTACAGGCAGTCCCCAGGTTATGAACATCCAATGTTACACACAACACATACGTATGAACTGCCATAAAACCTATCAATTTTAAAAAATCGAATTAAAGGCCTACTGCAGGAAATTGTCATCACCATAGAGAGGGAGGAAAAGAGGAAAGAAGGTGGGCATCCAAAGCATCACTACAGAGAAAGAGGAAGCGACAGGAGAGAGAAGGAAGCCTCCAAGGCATACTTTCTTGCCTTGCCCATCTAGAGAGGAAATTTCTCTGGAATGGTGCAAAGAGGAGGCACTGGTGAGGTTGTGGGGAGTAGGGTACAGATATTTGTGGTTTTTCCACTCCCACAGGTGTCCTGCATCCCAAACCCCAGCAAACGTGGAGGGCTTGCTATCTGTGATCTGACTTACAAACGTATTTGTCTTAAAGATGAATTATCATTTTCTCAGGAATGGAACTTGTTTACAACCCATGCACTGCCTGCACTGGAAACTGATACTGTGTTTTTATTGTATCTGCATTTTTATTGTCTCCCTTTTTATTGTACTTCAAGAGATGGTTGTGAACCAACCAGAGTGCTTAGGCAGTATACAAGTAAAGAAATAATAAATGAGTGCATGGAGACCCCTGCCCCTTAAAATGTGGCACCATTTCTTGCCCATTCAATGACTGGAAGTGTAACAGAATAATCCCCTGAAGCCCCAGAATTGCTGTAATTCCCCTCAAAACCACAACCAGCATGGAGATACTGCTGTTTTCTACAGTTAGACAAGCAACTGCAGAGAAGGGGAAAAGGGGGCTTTTTTAGTAGATGGAGAAGAGACTGGAAAGGCCAGAATAAGAGTTATTCTGAAGCCACTCTAGCTCCCCTTCCTCCCCTTCCAAAGTACAGTTACTCTTTGGACAAAAAAGCCCACCTAGTGGAGACTGAAGGCAGGAGGACAGCTGCAAGATATCACCTTCCCAATTCCTACTGCCCTGCAGTGGATGATTGGTAGGCTAAGCTGCTTTAGTTTTCCTCTTGCAGGTTTAGAAAGGATGACATCCTATATTTCCCAAAGGGTTTTATAAATCCTTATGGGAGCCTCCCACCTGTGTATGTGTATGCAATGAATGGCAAATGTCGCAAAGTCACAATGACTGATGGTTCGTAATTCTTCCAAGTATCCCTTCTCCTCAATCATCCCATGGGCTTTCCTGTTCCTCATTCTGAATTGAAAAATGGTAGATTTCTGTTGAAAAATTACATCTGGAATATGTTGCTTTATGTTGCTTTCCTTGCCCCCAAATGCCTGTCTTTTCTTTGTATGTATCAAAAAGAGCATTTTATTTAAAAAGAATCTTACTAGCCAGCAAAGAAGGCTGGTGTATTTATATTATAATACTGGCAAAGAGCACTTAATTGGTCAACTATACAGTTAATTCTGTGCTATCTCTTTACTAAGCCTCATGAGCATATAAATGTACTGCACATTGTTAATTAGAGGCTGTGAACTTAAAATCTGATCACCTGAGCATGTAAATACTTGATGGGCCTCTTGTCTCTAGTCTAGAGACTGAAAGATGGCATGGCTTGCATAAATGAATGTTCGCCACGGCAACAGCAGTGCTCTGCTGAATAACTTAATTGCTCTTAATTGTTTTTTAAGAGAAACAAAAAATGAAAAGGAGGAAAAAATTGCATACCATCTGTGTATCCAGAATAACCTGTTGGTGTGGTGCATATTCATTTGTCCTGCTTTTCATGTTCTTTAATAATGATGTATTGATTGAAATCACAGTGGGTAACAAGGCATATTACTCTGCTCAAATCCTTTACTCTTGAGAAACACTCACATTAACCTGTTCTGCGTTCAAAGATTTAATCAAAATCAATTGGAAATATTCCCTCAACAAATAGAACTGAATTTGTAGCAGTCAAGCTTAACCATTTGGGCTTGGTGACAAAGAATTCAGGACCACACCTAATGTGTTTATGCAAGTTTATGAATATAGCTAAGGAAAATTATTATTATTGATTATTTCATTTCTATACTGCCCCATACTATTTAGGGAATTTTAGCAAAACTAAACAGGAATTTCTCTGTCAAATATAAAAATGCAAAGATAATCTCAAATAGTAAACCCAGGGCATATAAAATGTTCAGATTTGTTTATATGCTCTGTTTTCATATTTTTAAAAGGCAGTAGAATAACAGCACGTAAATATTTATTGTCATCCATATTCTTCAGAGAATTCAACAATATGTACTAATGCTGAATATAAGAAGTATACCTACATTAATTTGATCTTACCTAAATGAATGCCAAGTTGTCTATCACTGTGGGCTTCTGCTAAATTGTTTTTTTCCCATTAGTACCCAGTCTTAGGAAGAATTCTACCTGGGCTTCCAAATGAGGCTTCAGGGACAGAAAGCCAAATCTGGGCTACCAAATGAGGATTCAGGGATGGAGGGCCAAGAGACCTGTAGATAAGCAATCAGGGTAGATAAGCAATCAGCCAATTAGCTGTAGTAAAAGAGAAGCCCAATAGAAAACAGGAAGCAGATACAGAATAAGTCTGGTGGGATTTGCTTGCCTGAAGACTAATTGATGAGGCTTTGCTTGGGCAATGTGAAGGGAATGGGGACGAATGTCTCCAAAATGCTTCCAACTGATTTCTGAAAAGTCCTCCAGCTTGTGCACATCCCGGCTGCTTGACCAGGGTAAGACGAGAGCACCCCCAATCTCCCAGAAATACACGGAAATCATCTCAGTGGCAACCTCAAAGTGGTTCCTAGTTAAGAAACGGAGGTTGATGGATCCCTGGATCAGTGGAAGCTCTGTCCAAGAGGAACAAGATTAGTCTGGTTCCACCTGTATATCAATGGTTGTTTGAAACACATCCCCTTTGGCCCGGCATTGCCAAGCTGTTCTCCCTCATCTACCTGTTCCCTTTTCTCCACTTCTTTGTTTACTTGGAAAGCCGGTCTCAGGTTTGTTTGTTTTAATTGTTGTGAGCCACCTGGGGGAGCCAATACACTTCTGTAAAGCAGGGTAAAAAGAATACTACAGCAAGTGTGTCCGCATCAATTGCTGGGTGGAGAAATGGGTGTTATGTGTAAATATCTAGTTCAAACCATGAGCAGAGGCTTTGGACTCTCAAAGGTATTTTATTTTATTTTAATATTTATATTTTTATTTATTTATTTATTTATTTGCAGCCCTGAAATCCTGTGAACCAGCTGTGGGGGGTTCAGAGTGGAATGCTGGATTTCCCTCCACCCTCACCTGCTAATTAGCACCTGCTTTTGAAATGCTTGCACAGTACCCTATTTCTTTAAAAAATGCAACCAGCTTTTTTATTTGGAGTAATATAGGTGCTGTGCAAGCTTTTACAAAGTTGATGTCTTGCTCTGAAAATGAGTAGGTGGTATAACTGTTTGTATTTAAGTAGACATACTTGTGCTAATAACAAATACTGCCAACCAAAGCAGGGATAAATAAATGTGCACAGCAGCAAACTAGCAATTTTGAAATATTATTTGCTTGTTCCCTTCAAACAAACCTGACTTCAAACATCCAATACAGCTCTTGTGAGCTACTTTTTTATACTTCCACTGGGGGGCAAACATGTTCTAGGCTTTTAGAACAATACACAAGAACATGCAAGTACTTCTGTACGATTCATTGATGTAATTGAAGGTAAAATGGACTTACCTTCACTTGGAAAAGGGTTTTACTGCAAATAATCTTACTGAACATTATTTTAAAAACTACACCAATACTGGATTTAACTGCTCCAAAGTGGCAGAATATTTTCAACTACTTTACAGCAGGACAAGGATCAGACATGGTATTTTTGGCTAATGGTAATGTTCTAATTCACTGGAGACAGAAATGGCAACCCACTCCAGTATCATTGCCATGAAGACCCCATAGAGAGTACCAAAAGGCAAAAAGATATGACGCCAGAAGATGAGCCCCTCAGGCTAGTACTAGTAGCGCCAAAAAGAATGAAGCGACTGGGTCAAAGCCGAAAGGGCACTCAGTTGCAGATGTATCTGGTGGTGAAAGGAGAGTCCGATGCTGTAAAGATCTATACTCCATAGGAACCCGGAATGTAAGATCCATGACTCAAGGCAAGCTGGATGTGGTCAAACAAAAGACGACAAGACTGAACATCGACATCTTAGGAATCAGTGAACTAAAATGGACAGGAATGGATGCATTTAATTCAGATGACCATCAGGTATACTACTGCGGGCAAGAATCCTTCAGAAGAAATGGAGAAGCCTTCATAGCCAATAAAAGAGTAGGAAAAGCAGTACTGGGATAAAGTCTCCAAAATGACAGAATAATCTCAATTCAAATCCAAGGAAAACCATTCAACATCACAGTAGTCCAAGTCTATGCCCCAGCCACTGGTGCTGAAGAGGCTGAAGTTGACCAGTTCTATGAAGGCCTACAACACCTTCTAGAATTAACACCCAAAAATGATGTCCTTATCATCAGGGGGGATTGGCATGCTAAAGTAGGAAGCCAAAAGATAACTGGAATAACAGGCAAGTTTGGCCTTGGAGTACAAAATG
>NW_025335317.1:22690636-22897133 GCF_004798865.1 Varanus komodoensis
CATCACAGTAGTCCAAGTCTATGGCCCAACCACTGGTGCTGAAGAGGTTGAAGTAGACCGGTTCAATGAAGGCCTACAACACCTTCTAGAATTAACACCCAAAAATGATGTCCTTATCATCAGGGGGGATTGGCATGCTAAAGTAGGAAGCCAAAAGATAACTGGAATAACAGGCAAGTTTGGCCTTGGAGTACAAAATGAAGCAGGGCACAGGCTGGTAGAAGTTTGTCAAGAGAATACGATGGTCATAGCAAACACTCTTTTCCAACAACCCAAGAGACAACTCTACACATGGACATCACCAGACGGTCCACACAGAAATCAGACTGACTATGTGCTCTGCAGCCAAAGATGGAGAAGCTCTATACAGACAGTAAAAACTAGACCCAGAGCTGACTGTGGCTCAGATCATGAGCTTCTTGTTGCTCAAAATTTAGGCTCAAATTAAAGAAAGTAGTAAAAAGCACTAGGCCACTCAGGTATGACCTAAATCATATCCCTGATGAATATACAATAGAGGTGACAAATAGATTTAAGGAATTAGATCTGACAGAGTGCCTGTAGAACTATGGATGGAGGTTCGCAACATTGTACAAGAGGTAGCAACTAAAACCATCCCAAAGAAAAAGAAATGCAAGAAAGCAAAATGGCTGTCTGAGGAAGCTTTACAAATAGCTGAGGAAAGAAGGGAAGTGAAAGGCAAGGGAGAAAAGGAAAGATACACCCAACTGAATGCAGAATTCCAGAGAATAGCTGGAAGAGATAAGAATGTCTTCTTCAGTGAACAGTGCAAAGAAATAGAAGAAAACCATAGAATAGGGAGGACCAGAGATCTCTTCAAGAAAATTGGAGATATGAAGGGAATGTTTCATGCAAAGATGGGCATGATAAAGGACCAAAATGGCAGGGACCTAACAGAGGCAGAAGAGATTAAGAAGAGGTGGCAAGATTACACAGAAGAACTATACAAGAAAGAGCTTCACGTCCCTGATAACCACGATGGGGTGGTCACTGACCTCGAGCCAGACATCCTGGAATGTGACGTGAAATGGGCCTTAGGAAGTCTGAGCAACAACAAAGCTAGTGGAGGTGACAGTATTCCAGCTGAGCTATTCAAAATCTTAAAAGACAATGCAGTAAAAGTGCTACACTCAATATGCCAGCAAATTTGGAAAACTCAACAGTGGCCACATGATTGGAAAAGGTAAGTTTACATTCCCATCCCAAAGAAGGGCAATGCCAAAGAATGTTCAAACTATTGCACCGTTGCACTCATTTCACATGCCAGCAAAGTGATGCTTAAAATCCTGCAAGCTAGGCTCCAGCAGTATGTGGACCAAGTACTACCAGAAGTACAGGCAGGGTTTCGAAGAGGGAGAGGAACTAGAGATCAAATTGCCAACATATGCTGGATCATGGAGAAAGCTAGGGAGTTCCAGAAAAACATCTACTTCTGCTTCATTGTCTATGCTAAAGCCTTTGATTGTGTAGATCACAACAAATTGTGGCAAGTTCTTAAAGAGGTGGGAGTACCAGGCCATCTTATTTGTCTCTTGAGAAACCTATATGTGGGTCAAGAATCAACAGTGAGAACTGGACACAGAACCACTGATTGGTTCAAAATTGAGAAAGGACTTCAGCAAGGCTGTACTGTTGCCCTGCCTATTTAACTTATATGCGGAGCACATCATGAGAAAGGTGGGGCTAGATGAATCACCAGTTGGAATTAAGATTGCTGGGAGAAATACAAACAACCTCAGATATGCAGATGATACCACTCTCATGGCAGAAAGTGAAGAGGAACTAAAGAGCCTCTTGATGCAGGTGAAGAAGGAGAGAGCAAAAGTTGGCTTGAAACTCAACATTAAGAAAACTAAGATCATGGCATCCGGTCCTCTCGCTTCCTGGCAAATAGATGGGGAAGAAATGGAGGTAGTGACAGATTTTATTTTCCTGGGCTCCAAGATCACCGCAGACAGGGGCTGCAGCCAAGAAATTAAAAGATGCTTGCTCCTGGGGAGGAAAGCTATGGCAAATCTAGACAGCATACTAAAAAGCAGAGACATCACCCTGCCAACAAAAGTGCGTATAGGCAAGGCTATGGTTTTCCCAGTTGCAATGTATGACTGTGAAAGCTGGACCATAAGGAAGGCTGAGTACAAAAAAACTGAGGCCTTTGAATTGTGGTGCTGGAAAAGACTTGCGAGTCCCTTGGATTGCAAGGCGATCAAACCAGTCAGTCTTAGAGGAAATCAACCCTGACCGCTCTTTAGAAGGCCAGATACTGAAGATGAAACTCAAATACTTTGGCCACCTAATGAGAAGGAAGGACTCCCTGGAGACGAGCCTAATGCTGGGAACAATAGATGGCAAAAGAAGAAGGGGACGACAGAGAATGAGGTGACTAGATGGAGTCAATGAAGCAGTTGGTGTGAGCTTGAGTGGACTCCGGGAGATGGTGGAGGACAGGAAGGCCTGGAGGAATGTTGTCCATGGGGTCGCGATGGGTCAGACATGACTTTGTTACTAACAAGAACAACAATGTTCTAGTAAACCCCTAGTCTTAAAGTTTTTAAAATCCATTATGACTAAGCTGACTAGAAAAGAGTGGTAAGTCTGTACAACTATTTGGGACATGAAAATTTCTTTATAACATAGAACATTTTTTTCCTAGTACAGTATTCATTTTGAGGAAGAAACGTTAAGTCATGGTTAGAGAAATGCTAAGCTTTTGGTTACAGACTCTAAGCAGCTCCTCTAAAAAAGAGCAGGAAAAGGTGAATCACAAGATTCTACACAGTACCGCCTTTCCCATCGTTTTTTCTTGTGCCTTCACTCTGTTTCCCCTTAGTTATCCCAATTAGGGAGCTGTGTTTCCTATAGCTTCCTTGGCTTGTTCCCTGATAGTCCAAATAGGAATCTGCCTGAATCCTAATAAACCATGTTTATTCTGACAGGCTGCCAAGACCTGGAGCAGTAGTTTAATAAACTGAACCTCATATTTTGTTAAGGTTCATGCTACCCTCCAGACAAGATCTAACCAAATCCATTCTGTGTAAAGGAAGGCTGACACAGAGGAAGAATGTTGAAATGGTCAAGTGCAGAAAATCCATTTAATGTGTACTAAGTCAAGAAGGGACAAATGGTTTGGTGAAAACTATTCTGGGAGAAAGATGTATGTGTGTAGGGAGAAAACATTTTTCTTCTAAAACTATTGCACCACTTTAAGTCCCAAAGTTCAGTCATGGATTGGTAAACACTAAGAGATTCAGTACTGTCCAAAGGGAAACTTGCTGCTATACAAACTACTCAAATGAAAGCCTCATTTTTGCATAACTTATGTAGATTTCATATAACCTGTGCAAGAGAAGTTTCTTCTTCTAAAGTTCTGGTGCTTTTGTATCCAATTCTACAATTTAAACGTACATTTCCCTACTGGCTGTAATACACTTTCTGCAGAAGATGTCTGATTGGATTCCTGATACATATTGAAATGTAGTTTTTATTAACCCCATGAAGGCAAAAGTACAAGAACACTTTGTCAACGCTGTCTTTCCAGTCTATACTACACTCCATGAGTACTTTCTGACAAGGGCTTCTAGTACTGCCAGTCAAAATGTTGTGCAGCTGTTTATGTTTCCTCCTGGACCATTTTTTCTTGTACATACTGAGAAAACCTGGGAGAGTTACACATGGAAGACAATATAATTTGGGCACACACAAACATACGGGTGATTGCTGATCAAAACACTCTCTGGTAGCATATCATGCTACAATTAGCCTTGCAGAGGAAAAAAAATCTCAATTAAAAGTAAGTGATAGCTTTGGGAGAAAATGACTCTTTAACCTGACCCTTGCTTTTCTTCAGAAGATCATCTTTCTACATTTCCTGCCCCTTAATGGGCACATCGTCAATCGAAAGTCCCAGCAGAGCCTTAATGGTTTTTATGTTTCCGGATATTGGCACTAGTGGTTTTAAATTAGTATCTATTTCTACAAAGTAGAGCTGGGAATGCACTTGAAATGTATGAACTTCCTCAGGCCTTTTGCTGTATGACGCTTTACTGTAAAAGAAAGAGAGCTCCTGTCTGATGAGCAGTACAGAAAACTTTGTCATTCCCACCCCACTGCTTGCTGAAGTCTGAACATGGCACCTTGATGTGCCTTGTGTGCTTCTGGTAAACCTGGAGATCATATGAGGGCGAACTGCGCACGCAACACCACAATCCAGCTGTGCAGGTACATTGCATAGAACGGTTATGGAAGCAATGGCCATCAGCACCCAATATGAGAAGAAAATAACATCCTCTTTAGCAATGCATGGATCATTTATTTATATAACATCTCTGTTTCTCACAGAAGCAAATAGGAACTGGGCTGTGCCACCACTTTATGCTCAATCCACATGATTATTACTTAGCAATATCTCTATGTTTGCTCAGCTAAACATAGCCATTAGCTGTTGGAATAAAGCTTTATCATATAAGCTAATAAGCTGGCTTATGTATCCATGCCATACTCATACATCCCTGTGCTTAAAAATCAAGAGTGACTGTTTAAGCTTCATTTTTGAGATTCTCACCTAGTTATTATGACATGTACAAAAAAGCTGTAAGTATGAACTTGCATGCTACTGCGTAGTGGAACCCTCCATTTGCATAAAGCGGGAAATGGTTCTCCACATGCTGTTCTACTGCAACCCCCATCAGCCTTCCTTGCTAGCTGAACATCAAGCTAGCATGTTGAATCACCTTTGCTAAGCTGGATGGATGGCCACATGTGGAAACAGAGCAGTGAGTAGGACTCAAAGGCCTTATAGTCCTCATCTGACTTGTCTGTCCTGTTACTTCCAGTATAGCCAACAGTGGAGTTGCTGTCCAACAACAACCGGAGGACCATATATTCCCCATCGCTGCCATAAATTCACCTATCGGGAATTGTGCATGGATATATGTTACAGCAAACATGACATAATCAAGGACATAGCAAATAAGCAGTGACAAGGCCCTTGTTCAAACAGGCAAGAGCAAATTTCAGATCTTATTGTTTCAGGATAACTGCTGTCTTGTGTCAAATTGATGGACAAAACACTGGAACAGGTGGTGGCTTCACCACTCCAAGCAGTACTGGATGATACTCATTATTTAGATCCATTCCAATCAGGTTTCAGATCTGGTTATGGGAAGGAAACAGCCTTGGTTGCCTTGATACCTGGTTGATGACTTATGCTGCGAATGGATGTGGGGAGTACAGCCCTGCTGGTTCTTTGGTACCTCTCAGGAGCTGTCTGTACTATCAACCATATTATCTTTATGGACTGTTTATCTGGACTGGACTTGGGAGACAAAGTTTTCTGACCATTCTGAAAGGAGTAGTCTGAGAAGTTAGTGCTGGAGAATGTTTGCTCCGCTCCATGATGATTAGCCTGCAGGGTGCTGCCAGGTTCCATCCTGGGCCCCATGCTTTTAAATATCTACATGAAAATGCTGGAAGTAATCAAGAAGTTTGGGTTGGTGTGTCATCGATATGTGGGTGATAGCCAAATCTGTCTCTCTTTTCCATTTACACATCCCAGGGAGGTAACGGAACTCTTGAAACTGCTTTGGGGTAGATAAGGATGAACAGCTGGAGTATTAGTCCATATAAGACTGATTTGAGAAAGTAGCTGCTCCATACAGAGGCTTACATGAGGTGTACCCTGGGAATTGTCCTGCACAAAGTGAGGAAGCCCAGGTGGCTTCAGTCTTCATGTCCAAGGGTATGCCAACTGCAGTCCTAACTGGAAAGGACAACTCTTGCCCTAGTTATTCATGCACTAGTAACCTGTAGATTGGGCTACTCTAATGTACTGATGGCCTGGGAACTTCATCTGTGCAGTATGAGTCCACCTGATTGTTGGTGTGTCTGAAGCACTCACAGCATACAACATGTACCAGCTGCAGAGGTTACCAGTGTCTTTCTGAGCCCAATTTAAAGCGCTGACTTTAAAGTTTAAATCCCTAAATGATTTGGGACTGGTAGAACTGCCTTCACTAATATCATCCTGGTAATGCTTTAGGATCAGCATGAGATGATATTTGCAAACCCCTGACAGCAATTAGGTAAGCTATCTCCACAGTGGCCCCACACATTTGAATACATTGCCAAGCACAGTCCATTCGGCCTCATCTTTGCAGACTTTAGAAGGGCCAGGGTGACTTGTTTACTCTGGACTTCTCCTGTATTTTTCCCTTCTTAAAAAATCAGCCTATTTTGTGCCTGCATTCGTGTTGTAGATTCTGTCTTATGATCTTGCCAGTTTTTTATTGGAATGTTTAGGGGGTTTTATTATGATATTACTTTTATGATGTGAATTGTATTGGTGCATGCTTCCTTGAGAGGGTTTCTGCCCTAAAGAAAGCCTAGAGATATTTTAAATAAACAGTAATAAATAATGTCATGTCATTTCCACTGCAAAAAAACCCCTAAATTATACTTAGAAGTAATGTTGTATGACCATTATGTCACTTAAAAGGACACTTGAACTAGTTGTTATGACTTCTGTTCCCAATAATTCATTACAGCATTAAGAAAACAATCCTTTCTGCATGGAATGAAACCATGCAAGTTTTAATAGAAATATATTTTATAAAAATATGGGAAAATAAATAGATGAAGGCAGATAACATTAATAAAACCTCTCTCATTCCTTTGAATTTCTACTGCCACTGAAGCCAAAAGGGCCATTTACTCAGTTATTGCTTAGCCCACTTCACTTAGAAAGTTGCTATCATGACTAATTCCTCTCAAAGCCAAGTCTGTTTTTCCCTGAAGGAATGCACTCGCTTGCATGCAAGACTAGGCAAAAATCCAGGCCAGGCCTGATCTCCAGCAAGGACCCTAATGGTCTGGATGCACTAAATTCAGAGATCAGAGATTAGGGTGAGTGTAGAACCTAATATTGCCAAGTGTTAGGTCTGTTTTTCCACAATGTTTTGGAAGATATTGAGTGCAAAATCCATGTCTGTTGCATCAGGGATTTTTAAAAATATGCACTTTTGTACATATTCAGTCAGAAAAAGATACAGAAAATAAAAAAACACTGTCCAAACATAGGCCAAATTGTGAAAATATGCATTTTTCAGGATTTTACAAATGTTGGGGGTGATTTGCACATTTCCAGGAATTTGCAAATTTGCATACAAATGCTTTGCACTTTGATTTGATTTGTTAATGAGTGGACGAGAGAAAAAAATTCTGTCTGATACACTGGAACCATAGGCAGAATGGACTTGATAATGCTTTTACATTCAAACTGGTGCCACATTGTATTAGAAAGTATTTCATATAATAGGATGGTATGCATTTTAGTTACTCAGCATGAATTTCCAAGTTTAATCCAGATAGTGGTGCACAATGTCATGAAATATGCATGAGAAAAACCTAATTGTGCCAAGATTCTGAAAACTTTTGCTTTTCAACTGTTCTTGATTACATATCCAGCTATGACATGGTCTGACATTGGAGAGTAACCAGCAGAGAGTGGCAAGCAGTGGAACAAGCTTTGTGGTAAAAACTGGAAAGGCAGAGAGAGGAAGTTTCCAATCTTCTTTTCAATGGAAAGAGCAGAAGCTGGATCCAGGAAGCAGCAAACTTCTTCCCACAGCAGTATCTGCTGGGTTGGGGTGATTGGGGTGAAGGTGCAGGGGAAGCAGCTTCCCCCCAAATCAGGTGGAGATATCATCCATGTATGAAGCCTTTTCATCAACAGAAGGAAGGCTCTAGATCCAACCCCAGAAACATGGGGAGAGGCCTCAATGGACCAGAATGTATCAGTATAAGGCAAGAGGGTGATTTTAAACGATAAATCTAAACCCATAACAAAAGAAGACTCCATAATTCAGGGCCTGGATGAGCAATGCTAAAGTGAATCACTTGATTCACAACATTTGTAGCATTTGGCCCCCTGCTTGACCCAGTCCCCCTACAAAGGTTTCAGCCTTTGGCAGCCTGTATCAATTGTGCATTTACATTTGGTAGTCAACCCTCTTGTGGCAATCCATGGATAATGCACGGTATGTTTAAAGATATGTTTTTGCTGCTGAGGAACTTGGTTAAATAAATCTGTCTTACTGTTTTCTAGACAGCTGCTTCCAAGGAGCAAAACAAAGAAAAATGCTCTGTGACAGTTTTTATACTCTAATTGAATAGGGGAAAAAACAAAATAATAATAATTGTACACAAGCTTAGATATCAAGAGGGTAGTAGAAAATAATGCAGAACAATATGTCAGATGAATGAAAAACAAATAGCATGGGAGGCAGGAAAAAGAAATACAGTAAAAAGAAAAGTAATATAGTCTGATTTTATCTATCAGAATGGCTGAAGGACACCCAAAACATCAATGTTAGGATTGTGACTAAGATCATTTACACAACTTATAGAAGCAAATCTACTATGGAATGTACATTCAAGAAAGAGAAGCAGTCAAACATCTACCAGACTATTTTTGATGATACAGCTATGGATACTTAAAAGAACGGCATCGCTGCAATAGTGCAATATGTCAGATGGATGTGGAAGGCAGTGTTCTGTCCAGAATTTGGGTTGATGGTTCCTTTTGGGCCAGCCAAGGGACAGCACAGCTCCTTCATAGTGCAGTGTAAGCTCCCTCAAGCAGAAGAGTTTTCTGAATTTCTGTAGAACCCTATTAGCAACAGGAGAAGGCAGAAAGCAGGCACTGGCCATTTTGTGAATCTCTCCTTTGCATAATCAACACTTCAGAGGAAGATTGCATTCAGTTGATACTGTACTGGTGTGACACTGGACCGCCTTCAGCAATCTCATAACAGTCTGGACTGCAGTAATTTCAGAAACTGCACCTCTTCACAGTGGTTCCTATCTCAGCAGTGCAAGTGTCCAAGGTATTTGTATGAAGGGTAGATGAATTCTTCTGCTTCACTTTCTATAACGTTCTTTTTTTTCTAAGCTGAAGCGTATTCCATTCTGTTTGCACAGCATTTTGGAAATTATGTTTAAAAGTCTACAGGGAGATTCATATGAATATGGAAATTTATATGAATAAATTTGTGTACACATATTGCCCTAATACACACAATTTCTGTAACTAATCTTCCCTTAATATATGCCTTTTTCTAGGCAATTTCTCCAATGCACATATTTGGTATGCTCTTTTTATTGGCGAACTGCATTACTAAATTTAGAAGGATAAAAAAGCTGAAGGATAATTGCGTTCTGGTTTATATTTTCATAGAATCATAGAATCATGGAATATTAGAGTTGGAAGGAGCCATGTAGGCCATCAGCTCCAACTCCTGATGTTGCAGGAGACCAAGTTACATCATCCCACTTAGATGGCTGTCCAGTTTTGCCTTGAATGACTCTAGTGTGGGAGAGTCCATAGCCTCTCTAGGGAAATGATTCCACTGTCATATTGCTCTGACAGTGAGGACAATTTTCCTGCTATCTAGCCTGAATTTGGGTTGTTGCAACTTGTGTTAATTATTCCATGACCTACACTCTGGCATCAGCAAGAATAGATCTTGACCTTCCTCTTTGTGACAGCCTTTGAGGTACTTATAGAGGGATATCATGCCCCCCCCCCCCACCAGGCTTCTCTTCTCAAGGCTGAACATGCCCAGTTCTCTCAACCTCAAAGGGCAGTGTTTCGTTGCCCTCCTCTGTACCCTTCCTAATTTTTCTGCAGCTTTCTTAACTCTTGGTGTCCAGAACTGGACACAGTATTCCAGACGAATATAGCAGAACTACTACTTCTTGTGATTTGGAAGTAATACTTCTATTAATGCATCCCAAATGCTGCCCTTTGCACAGCTGCATCATATTGTTGGTTCATATTTACCCTGTTGTCCACAATCGCTCTGAGGTCTTTTTCAGTTCTGTTGAGCCACACATTCCCCATCTTGTATCAATGCATTTGGTTTCTTTTTCCTAGGTGAAGGACTTGGCACTTGCTTTCAGCCCAGAGCTCCAGTTTATCTAGATTTCACTGGATTTTAATCTGGAGATGTTCTGCTCTGTGATTCCTAGATTCTTATAATGGAAGGTGGGAACTTCTGGAACTTTCACCTGTTAGACAAACTGAGAAAGTTGTCTCAGCAGTGTCATACCAGAAGACTCTCTCTTTCTCTCTGGAGAGAAGGTGGACTTACCTTGAGTCCAGTATTCTGGTTCAGATAGAGAGTATCTGCCTTTACACTGGCAGATGTTTATCCTACTATTCTAATAGAAGTCTTCTTTGATTTACACCGTAACCTGAGAAGTTTCAATAAAGAACTATGCACCAAACATCTTGTTTTGGGTTTTGATAAGGAGAGCAAAAGAAGATGAGCTGCTCACAACATCAACAAAAGATTTAAGGGACTGACCTCAGCCTTCTTACAGTAAATCCTTCTTTTCTGATCTTGTGATTTATAATTTCCCAGTAACTGACCTCAGATTGTTTAACTCTTTGCTATTGTACTCTGAACCAGAACAAGCAAGAAGTTAAACCCAACTGAAGCCATATGTAAGCTAACAAAATCTGTACTGTGGTCAGCTCTGCCCCCACCCCCCAGAAGACCTGATGGGCCTTTGCCTAATTTGGTAGTCTTCTACAAGAAATTTTTAATTTTCTCTAATTTTGTAGAGATTTCTACAAGCCTGGGAAGATGGAGGATCTACCGAGGGACCCATCATCTGAATCTGGGGACAATGGCAGGAACGGAATAAGGTAACTGTCTATGCCCTGTACCTCATTCTTATCAGAATTCTCTACTGCACATGGGAAGGCTCAAGGACTGGGCCCTGACAGGTAAGCATAGGTTAGGTTGGTCTCTAAGTGGACCAAATTCATTTCTTTCTCAGTCTTATTTTGTGACTCATGGTAAAAAATAAAAGTAGGCATTAGTGCATCATGAGAAAATGGGAAGTCAAAATGATAATAACCACTTTTTTATTCAGCTGACAAGACATTCTAAGAGTAGTGGCATGTTACCTGAGCGCTGTAATGATATACTTTCATCTACTTTCTACAACTATTTAGCTGCGTAAAGTCTTGAACAAACTTGCTAGAACAGAAGGAATGACATTAACATGACGTGATCTAAATTCCATGCATTTTCAAGTTAAGGACATTAGAAGCTACAGATGATATTTATTTTAACAACCAAAGCTTGATCCACTCTAGATTAGTGGATTTCCACAGAGCTGGTGGAACAATAGTGCTAGATTAGAAATGCTGAAAGATATGAAGGACAAAAGAAGTAAACAGATGCATGGGAAGAATCGAGCATGTGGACCGTGTCACATGCATTGGTCCTACTAGCTTTCCATCTGCTGTTCCCACTCGTAGAGAGTGGCTGTAGTTGCTCTGAAACTTGTCCGGTGAGGTAGACTAGTGCCTGCCCTGACATTTGCTATCATAAAACATGTCGCTCTGCATGATTGTTTTTATAATAAGAAGAATGTTTTCTTTCCATGCACCACATCCAATATTCCAGCCAGTCTTTTTGAATTTAGGTGCACAAATTGCTAATAAAAGAAGACCAGTAAATTAGGTGATGCCTCTTGTGCTACTCCTCCACAAAACCTGCAAAGTTATTTTATGGAATAAACATGCAGCTCAAATGCTAATGCTTAGATTGTTTCTGACGGGTATAAAATCCATGGAATTCTATATTGAGATCATTTATATCCTTGAAGAACTATCTTCATGTCTTTATTCTGTGTTGTCATACCAATTCAGGTTTCCATGGAAACTGAGACAAAATAGGGATATTGAAAAATCTAAATGAACAGGACTAAATGGAAAATGTTATGTTTCATAATATATGAACATGCAAATAAACAGTTATAAAATGAACAAGCTAGATATAAACCCAAAATGGTTACGTAGTAAAAATTATTTTAAAATAAAAAGAAAGCTAGGATGATATTGCCATGAAGCTTAATCATAACTATTTGTCCTAAATAAGGCAATTGACTAATATATTGAAAACTGAGTAGACAGGATCACAGAACCCAGAGATTATTGTGCCTTGCAATTGCAATATTGGTTCTTTAGGGCTATGACATTTGTATCAGCCTTTAAACCAGTTTGAAACTGGACTTTGTTAAACTAGCACTATTCTTTGATAACCCATGATGAATCAGTACGAATTCATAGGAAGCCACAGACAAGCAAAAGTGACCGAAAAGCACACATGCTTCAATACATGCTTGATGTAGAAATCAAATAGCAGTGCCAGTTATAAGCACAGATGGATGCTATGTGAACTGTCTGTTGTACCTGCCACCTTATTTATCTTTGGGCTGCTACATGATTTCAAATATTAAGCATATTTACATTGATTCTATGCTTTTGTCACTTCAAAACAATGGAAATATTTATCCAAGAGAACACATTTTCTACCACTAGATCATAACAGAGATTCAGTCACTATCGAGGCATATAATATTTATTTGGTGCAAGTCTAATTTATATAAATCTGCTAATTTGCAGTTTTGCATGCACATATGTGGAGTATACTTTTTGGAATATGTTCCTTGAAATGTATGACTAATGTGAAGCATTTTTAAGATTGAGTATTATGCTTTAATGTGGAACTGCTAATGCACAACAACTGGAAGGTTTTCATCTATGCAAATATGGGTTAAGAATGCAATCATGGAGTTAATTACTACTCAAGGGTTTCATTGACTTCAGTGTAGCTTCTCATGAGTAAGCTGTTAAAGGCTCAGAGATGTTTAGAGGAACAGATGCAAAGATAATTGAGTTATCCTTATATATGGTTTCCTTTCATCCAATACATTAAGGAGCTACCTTGATGAAAGAACAGCTTTCCTTTCTAAGAACAGGCTTATTCCAAAAACTTGTAATGCTTACCCCAGGAATTTTTCTTATAGTTCTTCTAAAAGACATGCTGCAGTCATTTTAAGGGATATTGTGACCTTAAGCCTTTTTCCTAATATAAAATGCCATATAATATCAGGACTAGAAACATCTTCCTGAAAGCTCCTCATCCATATGAAGCTCACACCACAGGAGTTGATTCTCACTCCAGGGAATCTCATTTGGCGTCTGTAGTTCTGCTCCTGAATACATGGCAGGACCTTGACCAGGGAACTGAGGGTGGCAAGGAGCCTGGGGAGCTTCAGATGACTTACATGGTTTGTGGTAGGGTTTTCAAAGGTTTGGTGAGGCAGTTTGCCTACTGGCTTAGAAGCAGAAGGCTGCTGAATGCAGGGCAAAGTAGAACGACAAGCCCTTTCTTCTCCGTAATGATCCCCTGTTGGATTAATTGTTGAGATCCAGTTTTGACTGGAATGAGGCTTATGAACAAGTCCCTTGCTCCTCACTATCACAAGTGGCCTGGCCTACACTCCTGTGCAAAGGTGGAACTCTTTACCCATCAGACCACCGAAGATGTGCTTGAAGAATCTACACCAAAAGACAATACTGGTTTACAGCCTGCATTCATGGTGGGGTCTGGGGAGAACAATATGGAAGGCAACTAACAGTTTTAGGTTCAAAGAGTTTGCACTGGCAAGGATAGAAAATAGCTAAATAGTTCTAGAAGCTAAAAGTCTTCTAGAGATTGAGAATGGTTTGTTTATATAGATCTGTTAATACAAACACGCATTATTATAAACCTGCCCATGATGTTTTTGAGAATGACTCCCCAGAAAGAAACTTTTGCTTGCTTGGGCTAAATCAAACTAGACAGTAGTTTCCAGTGTTGTCTCAGTGCTGGCACCAACACAGTTGCACTAACATAAATGAATGTTTGTGCAGTGTAATTAGCACATCAGGGAAAAGTGACTATTTGCCACTAAAATTCAGTTTGCCTCCTGCTTTGCTTTTGCTATTCTGTTGCCAAATTTAGGAAGCAAATTTCTCATTGCACTATTTGCATTGTATAAGATTTAGTTTCTGTTAGTGCAATACCATAAGTACTAGCACTGGAATAATATTGGCTCTTACGCACGTTTTCCCGCCTACAATTTTTATGTCATTGTTTTACAAAGCAGTGTTTGCACCCCTTTCACTTAAGGTGGATGTGCAGGATCAGTCCATTTGTATTATCCTCCTCTGCTTAAATGTCAAATGCCTTACATTGCATTAAATGTGACATAATTTTATGGATGATTTATGTTAACCCCCTGCTTGACCCAGGTACATGCCAAAAATCATGCTTTTTAATATTGGGACTTCTTGCTAAACGGTATTGGTTTGTCAAATATTTGATTGCATTTCCTCAAACTGAAACTAGGGTAATTCTAGACAGAGGGTTGATAGTGGTAATAATCAGAATATATTGTACCACTAGTCTGTTTGTTTCTTCACAGATTCCTCACAATAAGAGAAAAGAAAGCAGAAGTTTATAAAACATGGAAGATATCTTCACTGGAAACCCTGTATCATTTGCTCTTAAACCTTTGGATTAACTGCTTTGATTTGGGGTAAAGTCCCACTCAGCAAGTTCAACAAATTTGTCATTGACTGCTCCTCCTTTTCTGATCTAAACCATTTCCTTTGCAAGTTAACCACACATCTGTTTAATTCCAAGGGCTTTCCATCCTGGTAAAAAGTATGCAGGGAATTGATAATGCAAACATTATATTTGTTGAAATGTTTTAACATTGTCCAAAAAAGTATAGTAAGTCTTCAGGGTACAAACACCTGTACTTGTGTTTTAAATGACTACCTGTACTTTACCCATGATCTGTATTCCTACTCTCAAATTACTCATATGTTACTCCTAACACAGTTCTGCTCTTTTTAAGGTTTATAGACAATGTCAGTAATCTAAGCATTAAGAATGCATCACTTAATTTATGCAGGTTGATATAAAAAGGAATATATTTGTTGAAGCTCTATTGATTAATATAATTTGCAGAAATGTGGTAAAGAACATTACACATATTAGTCCTAGTTGTGAGTCTTACCATTTTTCAGAGCTGTCCTCTTTTAACACAGTTTCTCACCAATAAAAGATTAATCTGATTTTTCATGGGTTATCTTCAATTTCTATCAAGGGAGCATTTGAAACACAACACATTTACATATGAGAATCTTCTCTCTTTTTAGTTCATTAACCTGGGCTCTTATATTCTTGCTACAAAACTCTGCCAAGTCAATAAAGCAGCCGTTCTCTCCATTATTACATTTATGCTTTATACACATTCTAAAGGTTGAAATTCAGTCCCAGTACAAACCACATAATCTAGGTTGAATGACAGAAGCTAGATTATAATGTGGCAGAGGTGTTGGAAAAGCCTCCACCAGTGATCAGCTCAAATGTCACAGAGTGTGGAGGACCAAAGATCATCCAAGATATCGCGCTTCTTGTTGGCCTACCTACTCCTATTTTAAATGATGTGACTTCTCTGAAATTTCCATTATACAGAGAGAATTGCTCCTTTGTAGCATTATTTGCTGGTTTCTACTCTTTCCATTTTCACTTCAAACTTTCTCAGCTTGCATTCAGATGTCTTTATCATAGTTCCCATCTGTATCCATGTTCTCCCTGTGCTCTTCTCATTCTTCTCATTAAGCCTAATATTATCTTCTTTATTTCCCACCTGCATCCCATTTCCTCTGTAGGTCCTTACTGATGGAATGCACTTCCGCTTCCACCAGCTCTCCTCTGTTGATCTTATATTTAAGCACTTTCCTAAGACACAGGGGCTTATCTTGACTTTCCCAACTGACCCTCCTTTCCCTTGTACCATCATTCTCTGATACCCTCCCTAGTTTGTTTTGTCTGTTCCTACAGTATAAACCTGGAGTCCAGGCCTATTTTTATACTGATATTTTTGTCTGGGTCTCTTCAGCCTGGAGAAGAGGAGATTCAGAGGGGATATGTTGGTGACATACAGGTATGATGTCACATGGAGGTGAGTAGAGACCTGTTCTCCCCTGCAGAGGAGGGCAGGATGCGCTCCAATGGAGCAAAGCTCAGGGAGCCAAGGTTCCATTTGGATGCCAGGAAGCACTTTCTGACAGTTAGGACCCTGAGAGTACATAATGGGCTTCCACCGGAAGTGGTGAGGGTGTTGAAGGATAGGCTGGACATGCACATGGTGGGCATGTTGTGAGCGGAGCCGGCTGGAGCTGGGGATCAGACTAGATGGCCCGGGAGACCTCTTCTGACTCGCTCTGTTTCTGTTTCTCTTTCCCTACCAGTCACATGTATCACAAAATCTCTCTCAAATATGCACTTTCCAGTTAGCTTAGAATATGAAACATGGGGAAGTGAACTCTGAAGAGGGGGTTACTTTTGAGGAAGAAAACAGCTGATAATAAAAGGGTTGTCTTTACTCCTCATTCTTTCATTTTAAATTGCAACCTGCATTGGCTGTCTTTTGTTTTAAACTAAGTTGGAACCTATATGGAATTCTATCTCATTTGCCCATCTGGTATGGAGTCAAGTTGAGAAAAGTTCCATCAGAAATGTCCTCTCTGATGCTATGGTGAATTGCAAGTTCTCATTTTATGCAAGAATTCTGTATAAGTAATGTTTATGCTTGCCTGGAGGAATGTTGTCCATGGGCTCATGATGGGTAGGGTATGACTCTGCAACTAACAATAACAAAATATGTTTATGCTTAAACTCTTTAATGCATTTCTCAGCTGTGGAACCTTCCTGTATTTAGGCCTGTGCATGTATGTTCTCACATGTGAGACTGCACAGGCATATGGAAGGAAGCAACACACCCTGAAGCTCCCCTGGCTTTCTGCCTACTCTGCTTGCTTTGGTTCAACAAAGGATCCCTAATACAGTAGGCTGTGTGACCTGCATTACTAAGAAACATTCCATTGCCTTTAAGTTAGAGAGGAAGACTGGAAAATGATTTAACATCCAGTGAATAGAAGGCTGGGCTGTAAGGTTGTAATTAATGTTTACATTATTAAGCAGTGATGACATGTCATACTAATGAAACATCAATAGCATAATTATTGCTGTGAGCTGAGTTCTCCCTTCCAGCAGTAAGCCTCACCAGTGGTTCTTTGCCAAATGTCTTTATTTTACATGTAAGTCTCTGAGCATATACAAAGCAAAATGTTGAACCCTGTCTGGCCTTCTTCACCCAAAGCTTTGCTTATGAATCCTTCTGCACCTGTCCCTGCGGGAAGGAGTGCTGTAGAACCAGGTATGCCTTTGTACCTTCCTCTGGGATCCCACTTGGGCCATCCTATGACTATGGTGGAATTCCCCATCCGATAGACTCCCCATTTCTAAATCTTCCCCCTCAGGATGTTGTGGGCTGACTGGGCCCCTCAGCTGCCTTTAAACTAATTTCTACCATAGCAGGCACAGGCGGGTACCCAGGGCCTTGGACTGCAGCTGGGATGGGACCGTTTCTTATGATCAAAAGTCTGAGTTGTCAGCTCTGCCAGGATAGGCCAGCTCCCCTGCACATATCTCTTTCTCAGAATCTGAGCTTTCAGTCTAGCCAAAATGGTCAGCCTCTCGTGTGTGCTCCTGAGGTTTGCCAGAACTTGCATGCAAGACAATTTTCTGAACTGCAAGATTTTCTCCATCACACTGCACCCAAAGATGTAGCTCTAAGCTTCTCTCACGTGGCCCTTTTTTCTACTTCAAGTCAATCTTGACTAGCCTGGCAATGCCTACAGTAATATTTAAACATGGCTTCCACCTAGAGCTAATCACAAAACAGTCAACTCAGGGGGATAGATGGCTGCATCTTCAAACTGTTCAAACATTTGCATTCACATAAGCCAGAGAATACTTCTTGCAAAGAAAGAAAAGCTCTCCTGTTATTTTCAACCATTAACATAATGAGCAGCACCATTAGTTTCTGGAAATACGTTTAATGTGGGAATAAGGGGCCAATAAACACATTCAGTTCTCATTATAGCTTTCCCTTGAACTAGCTTAATTGGCCTTTCCCCTCCATCATTGGCAAGTTTCCTGAAGTTTCATGGGTAAGGAAGAAAACATGTTCAGCCTTCAAGATATGTCCTTAGTGCCTGGTGCTTTATAAATGCAAACATTGCCCTTATTTGAATATTTCCTTTGTTTAAAGATTAAAACAGCCAGCTTCTTCTCATTGCCTCCAGTGCTTCCTTTCCATCTATCCTACATTGCTCTTGGGGGCTGTGCAGCAGAATAACAGAGGTACTGAGGGAAGGAGCTTAGCACACAGTATAGAGAAGAAGCCAGCATGGTGGAGAACAGAGCATGTGGTTTGGAACCTGGGACTGCAGAGGGCAATTTGGTCCAATCATCATCTTTCCATTCAGCCCACCTCAGAGCTGATGTATAAGCCACAATAACAGCAACAAATTATCTGTTTCTGTTGCCCTTGGAAGAATAGGTACAAAGTAACATTAATAAAAACAATAGACTGTCCAAAGAAAATAACTGCAATGGAAAACAAACTGGAAGCAAACATTAAAAATATATGCAATGTAATGAAAAAGAAAAAAAAAGACCTTTATACTTTGTAGTGAAATCCTGAACATGAGATAGAATGCAGCACAGATGGGGATTCGGTAGAGGCAGTCTGGGTGAAACTTAGGGGTTTTGACAGGGAAAGAGACCTGACAGTGCGGGTATGTTATCGCCCTCCAGGTCAACTTGAGACCCTGGATGATGGCCTGACAGACCAGTTTCTAAGGATATCTTGAGGGAGAGACACAGTAATTATGGGAGATTTCAATCTCCCAGATATTAGTTGGGAGACTCACTTGGCGGTGACAGCCAGGTCACGTCGCTTCCTAGAAGCTATAGAGGGAGGGTTTTTCACACAGAGGGTCCGAGAGACGACGAGGGGAGGAAACATCCTTGACTTGGTCTTGACCAATAGGGAGGAGCTGATAGATGAAGTACAGATTAAGGGAGCTCTGGCTGAGATGATCACTCCATCCTTTGCTTTGAGATCAGGGGACTGGGGATGTGCAGCAGGTCGAGCACTAGAAGCTGGGACTTCAAGAGGGCCAAATTTGGCCAAGTGAAGCCCAGACTGGGGAAGGTCTCCTGGGATAGGTTAATGGAAGGCAAGGGAGTTGAGGAGGGGTGGATTGCACTCAAAAGTGGGGTTTTGGACTTCCGGTTTGGCGTCGGGATGAGATGGCTGTGAAGAACGGGAGCTCCCATTATCACGCGAGTATCTGTTTGGTAGTGAGCCATGGAAGGCTCATCTAAGCCCTGTCGGGGCGAAGATTAGATTGTCCGAGCCTTCTTCTGGTTGGTGTGGAACGGCGGTTCTGCATTTACCGGGAGAAATTCGGGCTTTTCTCAACCAAACAGCACAGGGGAGAAAGATCTGCTCCCTGCAAGTCTTCAACAGCCGGAGAATAGCTTAGAAGATTGGCTAGAAACTCATCGGATCTGCTGGGTGAGCATTTTTATTTATTTTTTCTTCAGTATCACTTGTGAAAAAGCTGCAGCTGTTGTTAATTGGCATAAAGAAGAAAGGAAAGCCCCTTTGATGGAGGGAGGAATCCCCCCCCCACAGAGTTCTAAGCGGCGACTGATACGGGGGAGAGGAATTGAGGGTTTTTTGGAAAATTTGAAGCTGAAGAGAAAGATCTCTTTTTTCTAACCTCCCCAAGGGCAAAGAATCAAAATAAACAATTACTGTGGAATTAAGTGATAAAAGGACAAAATTTACTGGCAGAGTGGCCATTTTTTTCTGGATTCTGGCCAAGAATTCCTGGTTTTATTTATTTATTTATTTATTTATTAAAACATTTCTATGCCGCCCCATTCGCCGAAGCCTCGGGGCGGCTCACAACATAAATTAAAATACAAGAGATTACAATATAAAATAAGTCGCCCTGGCCAGATAAAATAAGCGAATAATATTAACAATTAAAATGACGCTTAAATAAAAAGGTCTTCGCCTGGCGCCAAAAAACAAATAACGACTGATTGAAAAAGAAACCTGTGTTTTTTCTCCTCCGTTGTGACGTCATTTCAAAATAACCCTTTGCTGCCATCCTGTGGCTATCAGAACTATAGCAAGTTCCTTTTTCTTTTTTTTTTTCTTTTTCTCTATCTCTCTGCTGCTGTCTTGACATTTTTGGTAAAAAATTTTCACCATGAGAAAACTACACCCTTCCTCTTCTTCGGCACCGACACCAGCTGCTCAGAGTCCAACCCACCAGGCCAAAGTGGAAGATGTTGAAAAATATCAAAAAGAGCTACAAATGACACTTCTGGCGATACAGACATCTTTAACAGCTTTGCAAGCATCCCAAGAGGCGATGTCAACACGACAGGAAAGTATCTCAAATGAGCAAAAAGAACGGCTTGACAAATTGGATAATTCTATTAAGGATGTATCTGACATTTGACTTAAAACTGAACAGAATACACAAAAAATACAACAAACACATGAAAAACTGGAAACGGTAGATAAAGAAACACAACTAATTAAGCAGACAAATAAGTCTCTATGGGATTCACTTGCTATATTACGTTGCATAGAAATGTTTTAAATAAATATATTAGAGATGGAGAAGGCATCTTGCTACTTAAGATTTCAGAATATACCCGAAGGAAAGAATGAAGATTTGCGAGAGCTAATGACTGGCATCTTGGCAGAGCTTTTAGAAATACAAAATGAAGAAATTGCAGCAGGGATTGATCTTATCTACAGAGTTAACTCAACCTATGCCAGAAAAAACAAACTTCTGAGGGAAGTTCATGATAAATTTGCTCTAAGGTCTACAAGAGACAATGTTTTGAAGGCCATACATGAGAAACCTTTAAAGGTGGATGATCGCCACGAGGTGACGGTTCTGAAGCAAATACCATGGAGGATTAGAGAAGGACGAAAGAAATACTTATTCCTTACTACAAAGCTGATTAAGAAAGAGATTATCTTTAGGTGGCTAATGCCAGCAGGAATACTCTTTACTTGGAACTCTACAAGATATAAATTGGATTCAATTTTTAAGGCATAAGAGTTCAATGAAAAATTTAGAAGTATGCTTGAAGAGGAAGAAGTGGGTGCTTCAAAAGAAGGAGGGGAAGGTGCCGAATCTATGGAATTAACAATGTATCACTCTGAGGAAGGAGAAATAGTGAATATTGACTACAGTGAATATTCACAACAAGAAGTACAGATACTGGAGCCAAAGGAGAAGAAAAAACGTAGAAGTGTAAAGGCGAAGAATAAGTAGATAAGTATATGTTCTTTAAACATGGCTTTTAAAAGGGAAGAAAAAATTGAATTGCTCTCTTTAAATGTTAATGGACTAAATGGACCCTCTAAGAGGAGAAGGAACTTCGCTCAACTTCAAAAACAAAAATTAGATACAATTTGTTTACAAGAAACACATATTAAGAAACAACATGTTAAAATTTTGGAATGTTCAAAGCTTGGAAAACTGTATCTTCTGCGTCTCAAAAGAAGAGAGGTTTAGCATTATATATTAAGGAAAAACTAGACCCTAAATATATACTTGCTGATGAGGACAGTAGGATCCTGATGGTCGAAATTACAATGAAACTCAAAAAGGTGCTTTTAGTGGCAATATACGCACCAAATGACCATCAGGAAATATTTTACCAAAAATTACATACTTTTCTCTTACAAGTGGGCTATCAGACTGTGTGTGTAATGGGAGATTTCAATGCAATTGTGGACAAGAAAATGGACCATAAGAGTGAGGGGAAAAAAGGGCAGGAGGATACTCCCAAAGTCTTGTTCTAACATGACTGAAGAACTCAGATTGATAGATGCTTGGAGGCATAAAAATCCAACCTCGGCTAAATATTCTTTCTACTCAAATAGACATAGGTCATGGTCTAGAATTGATATGGTTTGGATAACTCCAGACTTAGTACCAGACTTGATAGAAGCTGAAATAGAGGCAAATGTTTGGGCGGATCACAACCCTGTAACTATATCACTGAAAGGAACTGCAAGGACGCCCAGATGGAGCTTAAATAAAGCGTAATTAAAGGATAAAAAATTATAGAAGAGATAAATAAGGAAATGCAAGTATTCTTTCAAATAAATAAAGCAGAAGAAACTTCTTTACAAAACATCTGGGATACAGCTAAAACCTATGTCAGGGGATTGATAATAACATACTCAGCAAAAATAAAGAAAAAGATAAAGCAAGAACGAGCAAAAATAGTAGAGGAATTGACAAAACAGGAACAAGAACTGCAGGAAGACCCATCCAAAAAAAAATCTCAAGGTCCAAATGAATATCTTAAAGCATAAATTGAATCTCCTGGACACAAATGAACTTACTAAGCAATTGAAATTGGCCAAACAGAATTTCTTTGAAAATGCTAATAAACCAGGGAGATGGTTAGCTTATAACGTAAAGAAAGAGAGAGAGAAGAGACTGATTTTGAAACAGAAGGATGGAGAAGGACGACTACAAGTTCAAAGTACACGAATTAAGAAAATAGCAGAAGATTTCTTTACAAAACTGTATCAGAAGAATGAGATTTCAACTGAGAAAGGAAAAGAATACATCCGAAATGGAGACTTACCAAACTACCAGAGAAATATCAACAATTATGGAACCAAGAAGTAACAACTATGGAAGTAATAGAGGCAATTACGTGGCAAAAGAATGATAAAACTCCTGGCCCGGATGGGCTGCCAGCTGAATTTTATAAATCCTTTGAAGGAGTTTTTGCTATGTTTCTTAAAGATATATGTAATGAAGCACTGTTAAATGCTAAAATACCAACTACTTGGACAGAGGCAAATATTACACTAATACCAAAAGAAGATATGGACTTAACACAGATTCAAAACTATAGACCTATATTAAATGTGGATTACAAAATGTTTGCCTCTATAATGGCAGAAAGGTTAAAGAAGTTTTTAATAGACTTTATTCATCCAGACCAAAATGTTTTTTTGCCTAAAAGACAAATGATGAATAATTTGAGAACTATCTTGGATATCCTAGAGTATTATGAGATACATATGGAAAAACCAATGGCTTTATTATTTATGGATGCTCAGAAAGCCTTCGATAATGTTAACTGGCAATTTATGAAGCAACAGACGGCCCAAATGGAGTTTGGTGAAAAGTTTATTAATGTGATATCAAGCATTTATCAAAAGCAGTCTGCTAGGATTATAATCAATGGAGAATTTACAAAGATTATAGAGATACAAAAGGGTACATGACAAGGATGCCCACTGTCACCTCTGTTGTTTATTCTGATTTTAGAAGTGTTGAATAGAAATATCAGGGACGATGCGGACATAAAAGGTACTAGAATTAGAGATGAAAGTTATAAATTGCAAGCATTTGCAGATGATCTGGTTTTCATAACGGAGGAACCCTTTGTAACAATGCCTAAACTCCTACAAAGGATTGAAGAATATGGTGAGGTTACGGGGATGAACATAAATAGAGAAAAGACAAAACTGTTAGTTAAAAATTTTATACAAGATCAGAGAAAAATGCTGCAGGAACAAGTAGATTAACAGATTGTTAAAAAGGTTCAGTATTTGGGAATCTATCTTACAGCTAAGTGTACTACTCTGAAAGAAGACAATTATGATAAACTATTGAAGGATATTAAGGGTGATCTGGAAAAATGGGCTAATTTGCAATTATCCTTGCTGGGAAGAATAGCACTTGTTAAAATGAATATATTACCAAAGCTTTTGTTTTTATTTCAAATGATTCCCATAAAAATTGATAGAAAATTTTTTGAGGATTTAAATTTTCAAATTTCAAGATTTATATGGAGAAGGAAGAAACCAAGGATTAAACTAAAAATACTTCAGGAAGCTAAAGAGAACGGTGGTTTTGGTCTTCCTGATTGGATGTTGTATTATCAAGCTTCTGTCTTAACTTGGCTAAAAGAATGGATAACTTTAAGAAATAAGAGAATTTTGTATCTTGAAGGGCATGACTTGCAAATGGGTTGGCATGCTTATATGTGGTACGAGAAGGCTAAGTCACATGGCTCTTTTTAAAGTCAATATATTAGAAAATCATTAATGTCAGTGTGGGAAAAGTTAAAGACAAAATTGTATAATAAATTACCAAGATGGCTTTCACCCATTGAAGCTTTTGTGTATCCAAACGCATTGAATTTTGAAGGGATTATAAGATATGAGGATATTTTGGATAAGGATGGAGGCCTGAAACACAAGAACAGGGATCTAATATCTCTTGGTGGCACAAGGTGTAGATACAATCGAGATATGCTAAAGATTGTAAAGCGTGGGGTTTTTATAAGGAATGAACAGTGTTTGATCAAGTGATGCTTAAATCAGATGAGAAAATGATTAAAAGATTATATGATTTCTTACTTGACAGGAAAATGGAAGATGAACAGGTTAAGGAAACTATGATAACATGGGCACAAAATTTTGGATATAATATGGAATTAGAAAAGCGGCAAAAGCTGTGGGAGAGAAATATTAAGGTAACATTGGCAATTTCGTGTAAAGAAAACTTATATAAAATGTTTTATAGATGGTATCTGTCGCCAAATCGATTAGCTAAGATGTTTCCAAATATGTCAAATGGATGTTGGAAATGTAAACATAAATTGGGTACTTTTTACCATATGTGGTGGACTTGCTACAATGTGAAAAAGTATTGGATTAAAATACATAAACGGCTCGAGGAAATGTTACAAAAACACTTAGCCTTTAAACCTGAACTTTTTTTATTAGGCATTATACCGGAGGATATTAGTAAACAAGAAATGCATTTGATTTTACATGTAATCACTGCGGCGAGGATTGCATTCGCTCAACACTGGAAAAATGAGGAACTACCCACTGATGAATTGGATAGATTGACTTTATCACTGAAGGAGAAAGAAGATATTGACTACTATCAAACTTGGGACTCTTTTTATTATTGGCTAGAGAAACATGACTTGGCTTAGATTTAAATATGTTTTTAAGCTATCATATATGGAATTAAATATGACTATGGAATGTTAAAAAACATGAGTAGGGGGCTGACCCAGTATGTCTGATGTATTTGATGATTGATGTTTTTAGTGTTAGTTTAAAAATCTTAATAACATTTATTAAAAGGGAGGTTTTGGAGGCGTAAGCCTTGACGATACCTCTAGTTAGTAAGGTGGGGAGGTGGAGGAGAGCACAGCCATGGATGCAAAAGGAGGTGGTTAGGGGGATTAGACGAAAGAGGAACCTCCGTAGGAAATGGGTACTGGGGCAAATAGACAAAAGTGTATACCGGGAGGAGGAGGCCAGTTGCAGGAGGATTCTGAAAGGCTAAGGCTGATTACGAGCTGAGACTTGCCAAGAATATCAAGAGCAACAAAAAGGGCTTCTTTCAGCAGGTAAATAGGAAAAGGAAGGGGAGACAAGGGGTGGGACCACTAAATAAGGAGGAAGGAGATCCAGTGACTGATATGAGGGAACAGGCACAAATGCTAAATGACTATTTTGCTTCTGTGTTCACCCCAAAGCAGGACGGGGGATATCCGCATAGATTAGATGAGGCTGGGGACTTAGGGATTCAGATTAGAGTCACCCCCCTTGAAGTCGAGGGGCTCCTCAGGGCATTGGACATTACAAAGGCGCCAGGCCCTGACGGGTTACACCCGAGAGTACTTAGAGAGTTGGCAGGGGTTCTCACACGCCCGCTGGCCTCCATTTCTGAGGCCTCGTGGAGAATGGGAGAAGTTCCAGAGGACTGGAGGGTGGCATCAGTGGTCCCAATTTTCAAAAAGGGTAGTAGAAAGGACATGGGGAATTATAGACCAGTTAGCTTTACGTCCATTGTAGGAAAAACAATGGAAAGGCTCATAATAGAGAGAGATCTAGTGATGCTAGATAGGGAAGGGAGGCTGACAGCCACACAACACGGCTTCCACAAAAATAGGTCCTGCCAGACAAACCTTGTGGAATTCTATGACAAGGTTTTGAGATGGCTAGATAGAGGGGATGCAGTGGATGTGGTATACCTGGATTTCAGCAAGGCCTTTGACAAAGTGCCCATGATATCCTGGTGGAGAAACTGAGGAGTTTTGGGATACACCAAAGCATTCTCTGGTGGATTAGGTCATGGTTGACTGACCGAAAGCATAGGGTAACCATTAGTGGGGAATCACTGGGATGGCAGCCAGTGACAAGTGGCGTTCCCCAGACTCTGTCCTGGGTCTGATCCTGTTTAATATTTTCATCAATGACATGGAAGAAGGGATGAACAGTCTGCTGATCAAATTCGCAGATGACACTAAAACTGGAGCAGTGGTCACAACTGAGGAGCAGGTACTCCAGATCCAAAAGGATCTGGACTGACTACGGAAGTGGGCAGGAGACAACAGGATGGCGTTCTATGTGGATAAGTGCAAGGTCTTAGACTTGGGGCATAGGAATAGCTGTCAACAGGTTAGGGGACAAGTGGCTGGAGAGCAGCATTTGTGAAAGGGACCTTGGGGTACTGGTTGACTGCAGCCTAACATGGGTCAGCAGTGTGATGCGGTGGTCAAGAGGGCAAACGCCACCCTTGGTTGCATAGCCAGAAGTGTGGCTTCTATATCGAGAGAGGTATTACTACCACTCTATACGACTCTGGTGCGCCCGCAACTGGACTATTGTGCTCAGTTTTGGGCCCCTCATTACAGAAAGGATATAGCCAGGTTGGAGTCAGTGCAGCGTAGGGCCACAAGGTTGGTGGCCAGTTTGCAGGGGATGGGGTATGAGGCAAGACTGAGGGAACTGGGTCTTTTCAGCCTGGAGAAGAGGAGACTCAGAGGGGATATGTTGGCGACTTACGGGTATGTGAGGGGATGTCACACGGAGATGGGTAGAGACCTGTTCTCCCCTGCAGAGGAAGGCAGGATGCGCTCCAAAGGCACAAAGCTCAGGGAACCAAGGTTCAATTTAGATGCCAGGAAGTACTTCCTGACAGTTAGGGCCCTGAGGGTATGGAATGGGCTTCCATGGGAAGTGGTTGAGTTCCCATTGGGTGAGGGTGTTCAAGGATAGGCTAGGAATACACATGGTGAGCATGTTGTGAGCAGAGCTGGCTGGAGCCTGGGGTCAGACTAGATGGCCCGGGAGGCCCCTTATGACTCACTCTGTTTCTATGTTTCTATGTCTATGGAAAAGTAAGATCCACTGACTTCAATGGGGTTTACTCCCAGTTAAGTGAGTATAGGATAGAAACTTAGGTGGCTTTTGTGGGTAAACCACACATCCATTTAGCCATTTTTAAACTATCTGTGAAAGGCTTGAATTGTGTGGAAAAGATGGGAAGAGTTGCTCATCCTTTCCATGCAGTCATTTATTTGCCCCAGTCAGCACCACCACCACCACCACAGCTTTCCACCTGCTTCCCAAAAAGAGGTCAAATAGTTGTTTACAGATACGTTGCTAGCCCTTGGTCCAAGATCGTACCTCTGGTGCTATTGAAAACATGTGTTGTGCTGTGCTGTGTTTTAACCTAAGGTCAATTGCCATGCAGGAAGCTTTGCAGCTGGGGAGGAAGGTTTCCCCTTCCCACATACAAGCTGTAACACCCCTCTTCAAAATAACACTGAAAATTTTAAGTGGGGGCTTGAAAGAGCTCATTAAAAAATGAACCATACCACCCAGCCTTTCTGTGCATTTTTTCACAGATTAATCTCTCCCAAATTGTTTACGAGTGATTTTTAATTGCAGAGGACCTACTGATTTAGGATGACCTTCTGTAGTGGAGTGCAAGTGAATAATTTTCTTCGGTGTGCTTTGGATGGAAAATTAATTGGTTGGCTTTGCTGTCTGGCAAATCTAAATAAATCCTTTCTGTATTTTAAGTTTGGCGTCCTGTGTGCCTGCGTCTTTTGGTGCCTAGCAACACCCCAATCCTCTCCTTTCCCACAAGGAAAAAAAGTAGCTTGGCCAGGAGTAGCTGGTTTAAGCAAATAAACAATTTATAGGAAAGGAACAAGAAACTGTTTTGACTTGCTAGACTCTCACACAGGAGTCCAGTCTCTCACAGGTGTTTTTCTCTGGAAAAAGCAGTCATAAAAATAAATTATGGAACTTAATATGATGCATAGTTTGCCCTGAAGCAGGAAAAAAAGACTATCTACAGTTTGATGCTTAGAAGTACTTAGAACTAGTGTGATTTTGGGTGCAAACCTATGCACATTAAGTCTCACAGTTGTCATATGGACTGAAACCATCATATTTGGTCTTCTAGACAATACTTACTGGTTGAGAATTACTGAGCATGACACCAGCTTAAAATCAATCCAGCTACTGCTGGTTTATTTCTCAGATTAGTTGGGAGGCATTTATGAATGTACTAGTAGGATCAAGGAGGAAAAAAAAATTAGAATAAACTGAAAAGAAACTGATTTAGAACAATGTAGGAACAGAGTAACCATTAAATACTTTGTCTTAAGAAAGTTTGGGGTAATATGGATGTGAAATTAAATGCCTTGCCTCTTGTGAATTTTTAATTCTAGTAACTATTTCTAAATTTGTTTATATACATGTAAATTAGGATGTAAAAGATTGATACGAATTTTGCTGATTTTTTTGGTGGTGTGCACTCTCTTCTTTGCTGATACCTAATGAGCCACCTTAAATTTTCCCCTTCTGTACAACTCCCCTTAATTTTTTTTAAAATCATATCACTAGAGAAGGGAGTCTGAAAAAAGAGGCAGTGATTGCTGGATCCACTGGTTTGTAGGCACACACTACAAGGTACCTACGTGCATAGGATTTGGCTTTTCCATTTAAGCAGAATATCATTGCAGAACAGGAAATAGCAGGGTGTGTGCATTTTTTCTTCCCGTATAAAAATAAAATGGGAGCCGCCTGTACAAGTAGAGCTTTGGCAAGAACACTATAGTTCGTATCTTATCTTGAGTAAGAAGCAAACCCACTGCATCAGCATGCCCCTGGAATTCACTACACCCCGAGCTCAGTGATGTGATATTTTCTAGTGTGAGCTGACAAAAGATTGCACTAACGTTACACCACTTATCTTATTAGCAACTGAGCACCTTGCTTAGGCAGAACTGTATCTCCTCCTGTCACTTCGCAGCCTGATACTTTAACATATATTCCCTTGAAAGACAATTAGTGGAAGTCAATTAAAGCAACATGAAAATCCACCTCAGAGGAGCTCTGCCATATGCAGAACTGCTGAAAAGTACTCCTTTATCAAGCAGTTCCCAGTCCTGTTTCTTCTATTCCCCTTCTACAGCTTTTCTATTCTTTGTATTGTTGTATTCATGCTTTTTTCATGTGGTTGCTTTCAGGGTCAGGTATATTTGTCTATGGTATTTGACTAATGAAGTCACCTTTTTCCTGGAATTATTATTTTACATTTATATTTTACAGACATACAGTGTAATTATCTTCAAGGCTAGGTTGGAGTCAATAATGTGGCTATTTAAGTCACCCTTTTTAGAATAGCACGGAAGTACAATACAAGGTTATACTTAAGAATCTTAAAACAAGTGTGTGGTTGAAAATCTTCAGCTTTTGGATAGTGTAGAGATTAAATAAATAAAAACATTCCAATTGATCAATTAGGAGATAATTCATCAACTAAGGCTGCTACATAGAGTCTAGACAGCCACAATATCATTTGGACTCCCAGCTCTGACCTTGGAAATGCGCACTGGAGTGAGGCATCCATGCTCTGCCCTTGCAGATGATATGGAAAACATCAGGCTGATTGCAACATATATGTATATTTTAACTTATGTGGTTTTATTTATTGTTGTAAGCCACCCCGAGGCTTCGGCGAATGGGGCGGCATAAAAATGTTTTAATAAATAAAAAAAATAAAATAAAATAAACAGCAAGTTGTACGATGCTCTTCAAGTTGCTGTTTTAGGAGGCGGGGAGGCAATATTCTGGTGGCACCACAACCTCTTTGCATTCTGGGGCAAAACACTTTGACTGCTCTGGACACTTAAATATTTTGCAAGGCAAGGAAGTACAGCGGTTTGCATCTGTGTTCCTTTTGTCCTCCAGAGAATGCCCATAAGCTGAGTTTGGAAGGTTACTGGCAGCCAACTGGATTACACTGCAGAATTCTTTACTAGTGGTACAGTAGTACAACAGTAGTCTTTAACTGAGGTATATTAGTAGAAGTACCAATAATAACAGTTGTTATTATTCTTATTAACAGTAGTTAGTGCTTAACTATCATTGTTCTATTTCAGATAATACTGACTATAACAAGAAAATTAAAGTGAAATACCTTGTCAGCTACCCACTAGCTAAAAAAAACCATTCTGTTACTGCTCTTCAATTTCCCACTGAACTCTCATAAGTACCATTATTACCATTACCATTATTTTATATAATGTCCATATATAAAGCACTCTGGGCATTTGCAACAAAGTATAAAAACTATAAAATACATTACATAAAACAATAAAAAAATTAATTTAAAATGATATGAAATAGCATTAAATTAGAATTAAAAGACAATTAAAAATACCCAGCCAAGAGTAAAAGGCACCTGGCTGATCCCATCAGGTCTCTGAACAATCAAGAAGGTCTTTAAAGGCCCCCACAAAGAAGGCTGTCTTAACCTGGTGCCAGGTGGGCTGCAGCAGGGAGGTTATTCCAAAGATGAGGAGTCACCACCAAGAGTGCCAGCCTCTGGAAAAACCTTCTGGAAACCTTCTGGATCCATTAGCCTCAAGGTTTGGAGCATCTTAAGGCTCCATAAACCTTGTGGAGGGAAAAGCTGTTGTAAGTCTAAATCTCAGCAAATGGTGATCTGATCATGACAGGGACTGAGTCAAAGTCCCTCACACTCAGAGCACCATCTTCATATCCAGTTGAGAAGACCAAGTCTAGTGTATGCCCCACCACATGTTTTGGGCCAATTACACGTTGGAACAGTCCCGTGATTGTCAGGGTGGCCATGAATGTGAATGTTAAAGGCAGGGGGGCGGAGTGAAGAAGGACCACCAGAAAGGGACCACTGTCGACATGGCAACCAGAAGAGACACAGCCTGCCACCCAGCAGCAGCCCTGCTTTTATGCCAAGGGGGTCTACTGGGATTCCAGTAAGCATGCAAGCCCGATGGACGGTGCAGGGGCCAGGAGGAATGTGGGAGGGCAGTGTGTGTGTGTTGCCGGAGGGTCAGGGGTCAGGTGCAGCAGCAGCTGGTCTTAAAGCACCACACGACAGTCCTTTTTCCTACCAGTCCCCAAGCCTCCTCACCAAGACCCAGTCTTGGGGTACAGAGTGCCCTGGACAGACTCTTCTATATAGAAGCTCCCATTAAAAATTGCAAGCTCTGTTAAAAAAAATCACACTTCTAGCAAAGGAGAATAGTGAGCCCTAATCCAGTGAAATCCACATAGGCCACAGCCTTGTGAAACCAAGGCAAAATGCTTCTGCTCAGAGAAGGCAAGAAGCTTCTGCTCAGACAAGGCAGCAATCACTGCAGGCCACAGTGTGTTCTTTAAAGGATCTGTTGTTGGGTTATTGGAGGTTGATTAGCCCTTAAATGACCTTGGTTTAGATAACATGACAAGCCCAGCAAGCCCCAGCTAGGCATTAAATATTCAAAATGGTGTAAAAAGCCATGGCCGACTGCAGTGATCATGTGATCTGCCCCCCAGGAATAGAATCAGGTCTTCTCTTCTGGTCAGAAATAATCTGTTATCGGGAAGCATGTGTGTATTCCTTACAGTTGAGCCAGGAATAGAAATAACACTCACACAACCAATTCCTGTATATGGTCCCCTATTCCACCGGGACTACACTTACAGAAACCTGCTAGGCATTCATATTAATTCTGACAGAATATATGAAATATATCATATATGAAAGATTTGTAATGCACAAAATGCTACTAAATGATCAAAATCGTTCTACAGAAGTTCTAGATATGGTAACAAGTTACCATTTAGATTTTAGACTTTTTTGGCATCATCCTATTTGTGTCTCTCAGGAACCTTTATTTCTGTTCTTCTTGTACATGTATATGTGTGTATGCATGTATCATTCTGGTTTCATAGAAAAGATTTAAGTATAATGCAAAGTTGTACAACTTTCTATTAAAATCATTCAGGCAGAAGAATGTCTTAGTGGCAATTATAGCACTCCTTATCATCAATTTGCTGGAATATATGGTTTTTTGAGAAGCAAGAATATATTTCCAAGTTACAGGAGTAGTGCTTCCAGCTGGCCTGCTGGGGGGATGTGATTTCTAGGCTTAATAAATATGTTTAGTACAAAACTGTTGATTAGCCACTCTTTCACACCAATCTTCATAGACTGCTTTCTTCATAAATGTAGGAGACAGAGACAGCTGCTGATTGTGTTGCAGAGTAACCAATGGCACAAGGCGAATTTAGCAGTTCTACAATTAATTCTGGAAATAAGCTTCCTTCTTCAAGATCCAATAACTTACGTCGTTCTGGAAATGGACATTTCTGCTAATTCCCCATTGTTTTTAGAACCACAGGAAAATTGCTTCTGCTGGCACAGGGCCACAATCAAATACTGTCCCATGGATGGCGTGAACGAACCAGAGTGAGGCATCAGATTTGCATTCTTTTCCTTCTTTTGATGTATAATGGGGTCTTTGGACCAAACATTCAAGAGGTTGCGCCTGCTGCTACAACCTCTGGTAGGCCACCTACCAGATTCTAGGAGAAAACAGCTTTGAATCAGCAGCTACAATTGGTCGCTCCTGCACTCCACCGTGTTCATGAGGCTGAGCTGCAGAAATGTCCCTGCTAATGTATTAGGCTACTAGGGGAATCAACTGGCCAGGGAATCAGCTCCTAGCCCAGGCCGGCCCATTTTCTCCTTCAGCTACCATCTCATTCGACACAAAAGGCAATGGGAACAAGAGATGCCACAAATGGGCTTCCCCGGGAGGTGGTTGAGGCCCCATCGGTGAGGGTGTTTAAGGATAGGCAAGACATGCACATGGTGGGCATGTCGTGAGTGAAGCTCTGACTCGCTCTGTTTCTATGTTTCTAAGGATTGGTCCAAATCTTTACTGTCTCTGATTTATCAAGGCACTGGCAGTCCATCCGCCACATATTGTTGCCTGTGGCATTTAATTTGTATGTCTTTATTTATTGTTTCCCATAAATACCGTGTAATCTGTTTTGTGCCTTTGGAATGATTAAAAAAGTATTCAGTAGCAGTGATTTTCTTCCATCTCATCTATTTGCTTTCATTTTACCTGTTACAATGTTCTTTTATGACACTAAAGAAGAAATGCTTTCAGAAACTACCTTAATTGGATGTTTTTCTCTTTAAAAATGTAGCATGAAGGCAAGAACATTGAAAAGACTATTAAAAGTAAAAAGCATTAATTGCCACTTACTTTGCTTTTGCTTCAGCATCCTCATATGCTTTATTGGAAACGTCATCCAGGCCCCCGATCAAATGTTTGAAAGAGCTGTAAAAGAAAGCCATATTTTAAAGAAAATGATTAAAACACTTCAAGTATTACTCCTGATGTAGATCCTGTGAAGAAGATAACTCCAAACAGAAATGGCACTAAGGGAGCAATCCTGTGCATATTTAGAAATAAAAAATTGGGTATCTTCTTACCCAATCTCTTTTGCTTATTTGTTAGTTCACTGAGGGGGGGGGGGTCCTATTTCTTTCCATTCCCTGGAAGGCTGTTGTTCATGGATAAGTCTGCTTGTATGTGCTACCTAGTCACAAACAACCTCTCTGATCTGCAGAGACAAAGATCACAGTGGTGTACAAGCATTTTGGGACTTGTCTGCCATTACTGGTCTTATAGTTGAAGACTCCTGAGAAGCTCCTACTGAATACCATTTCCTGGCCTGAGTACTGCTTCTCTTCAGCATTCAGCAGTTTTGGACATAACTGATCCAATAATAAAAATCATACCAATGTCATAGTTTCCCTAGGATAATTCAGAAAAAGGTGTGATTTTTACTGTCAAGTCTTTTCTGATACTAATAATTTCTGCTTCTGTAGGATTGCAGGACCTGGAGTTCATGAATGGTAGATTAATAGTCCATACAGGGCCTCAACAGCCCTGATACCTCTTCCCGGACTGCTATTGGTGATCTGGTATGTGGAGACAGCCACTGAAGGAGAGGCTGCTGGGCCCTTTCCTTTTACTGCCTAATTCTCTATATTTTAAGAAGCATTGACCCAATCAAAGTCTTAGAGTGTTGTATGTCCACTTCCTTTTCCATGAGTTAAAGCAACTAGCCCACATTTTACCTTTGAATATTTCCATGCTATCCCTTGCAAACACTGTCTTGTTTTGCTTTCAGTCATGTGTCTATGGATGTACTCAGATAAAAACTGTATCATCATCATAATCAGCAGCAGCAGCAGCTGTTGCTTTTATTGCTGCTGTTATGCTGTATTCACATCATGCCTTTGTTTTCTCTTGTGAGGAACCAAAGGCAGTTTACATATAGCTCCATTTTATCCTCTGGGAGGTAGATTAGGCTGAGAATGAGTAGCTGGCCTCAAGTCACCTAGTGTAGTTCTGCTGACACATTACTGTGAGAAATGAAGAGAAGGAAGGATAAGCCTAAGTCTGGGAATCAAGCTGTGCTGATAACTCTGCATTTCTTGTTACTTCCATAGTGGTACTGCTTGAAGTATCTCTTGGGGCTTGCCTTCTGGAGCTAAGAACTGGCCTGCATGTGCATGCATGAGTGTCCACTGGTGGAAGAAATAAGTGAGGAATGTGCAGGGAGGAAAGGGTTGCTGCTCCACTTGCCCCACACCACGATCCTGATAAAAACTGCCTTCACCACCACTCCAGCCACCCTGGCAACTATTAAGCATGAAAAAACCACCACGACCAGACTTGCAAGTGATGCATTTAGCATCTCATCTAGTTTGGCTTGTTGCAGATAGTCCTGTGCCCAGTAATCGAAACTAGCTGCCTTCCTAAGACGCTGGTGTATCTGCTACTTCTCCATGGTTCCAACATATTGCAAAAAAAGTTCTGGGAAATGAATCACAAGGGAGGAACAGATTTATTTCTGGCCAGGTAGCATACGAAAGCAGACTACCCCTGTGAATGCTCCCTGAGTAAATTAAAAAATAAGCAGATTGGAGTGGGATAGTGTGTAAACTTATCCACTTCTTGGTGAGCTGGGAAACAGGTTCTCTCCGTTTGGGGCACTGAGCCGGCAGTGTGCCGCCCCAACCTGGAGACAAGGGAGGTTTGCTGCCTGCTGGGCACACGCATCCGGCATGTGAAGGACAGAGTGGAGCATCTTGTTCGCTCCGGGGGTCACCAGCCGCTCCTGGTGATCCATGTGGGCACAAACAACGTGGCCAGGCAGGGTGTGCTCGGGGTCACCAGGGACTTCGAGGCCTTGGGGAAGAAACTCAGGGACCTAAAGGCCCAAGTGGCCTTCTCATCTGTCTTACCAGTCTGGGGATTTGGGCCAGGCAGGGACAGAAGGGTCGCTGAGGTGAATGACTGGCTTAGGATGTGGTGCCAGAAGGAACGCTTTGGGTTCCTCAACCACAGCACCCAGTTTCTTGACAATGGATTTCTCGCAAGGGATGGTTTGTACCTCACGAGGATGGGGAAAAGGTCCTTTGGAGATGCTTCAGCGAGCTTCATCCGGAAGACTTTAAACTGAGCCAGGGGGGGTTCAGGCCCCCCAGAAATGTGTCTGCACTGGACAAGTGTGGGGAAAGGATCAGGGCTCTGGGAGCAAGGTTTTAGAGGTACTTCAGGGACAGACAGGACTCCTACAAAGAGGGGCCAGGTAACAGGGAGGATGAGAGGAAGGAGCAGGCTGGGAACTCCAAGGAAAGGAAGCGGTGGGAAGGAGTTGAGGTGCATGTACACCAATGCTAGGAGCATGGGTAATAAGCAGGAAGAGCTTGAAGCTCTCCTGGGAATAGGAGGGTATGACCTGGTGGGAATCACAGAAACTTGGTGGGATGAAAGGCAAGTCTGGAATGTGAACATAGAGGGGTATCACCTTTTTAGAAAGGACAGGAAGGGAAAGAGGGGTGGGGGCGTGGGATAGGACGCCACGCCCCCAGGGAAGGGATAGGATGCAGTGAGATAGAATGCAGCACAGATGGAGATTTGGTAGAGGCAGTCTGGGTGAAACTTAGGGGGTTTTGACAGGGAAAGTGACCTGAAAGTGGGGGTATGTTATCGCCCTCCAGGTCAATTTGAGACCCTAGATGATGGCCTGACAGACCATTTTCTAAGGATATCTTGAGGGAGAGACACAGTAATTATGGGAGATTTCAATCTCCCGAATATTAGTTGGGAGACTTACTCAGCAGTGACAGGGGAGATCAGGGGACTGGAGACGTGCAGCAGATTGAGCACTAGAAGCTGGGACTTCAAGAGGGACAACTTTGGCCAACTGAAGGCCAGACTGGGGAAAGTCTCCTGGGATAGGTTACTGGAAGGTAAGCGAGTTGAGGAGGTGTGGATTGCACTCAAGAGTGAGGTTTTGGAGCCGCAAGCCTTGACCATACCTCTAGATAGTAAGGTGGGGAGGCGGAGGAGAGTGCTGCCATGGATGTGAAAGGAGGTGGTTGAAGCGATTAGATGAAAGAGGAATCGCCATAGGAAATGGAAACTGGAGCAAATTGACAAAAGGGTATACTGGGAAGAGGAGGTTCATTGCAGAAGGATTCTTTGCAAGGCTAAGGCTGATTACGAGCTGAGACTTGCCAAGAATATCAAGTGCAACAAAAAGGGCTTCTTTCAGCAGGTAAATAGGAAGAGGAAGGGGAGACAAGTGGGGGGACCACTAAATAAGGAGGAAGGAGATCCAGTGACTGATATGAGGGAACAGGCACAGATGCTAAATGACTATTTTGCCTCTGTGTTCTCCCCATAGCAGGACGGGGGATATCCGCATAGATCAGATGAGGCTGGGGACTTAGGGGCACAGATTAGAGTCACTCCCCTTGAAGTCGAGGGGCTCCTCAGGGCATTGGACATTACAAAGGCGCCAGGCCCTGACGGGTTACACCCGAGAGTACTTAGAGAGTTGGCAGGGGTTCTCTTAACACCTGCTGGCCTCCAGTTTTGAGGCCTCATGGACAACGGGTGAAGTTCCAGAGGACTGGAGGGTGGTATCAGTGGTCCCACTTTTCAAAAAGGGTAGTAGAAGGGACATGGGGCATTACAGACCTGTTAGCCTTATGTCCATTGTAGGAAAAACAATGGAAAGTTTCATAATAGAGAGAGATCTAGTGATGCTACATAGGGAAGGGAGGCTGACAGCCACATAACACAGCTTCCACAAAAACAGGTCCTGCCAGACAAACCTTGTGGAATTCTATGACAAGGTTTTGAGAGGGCTAGATGGAGGGGATGCAGTGGATGTGGTATACCTGGATTTCAGCAAGGCCTTTGACAAAGTGCCCCATGATATCCTGGTGGAGAAACTGAGGAGTTTTGGGATACACCAAAGCATTCTCCGGTGGATTAGGGTATGGTTGACTGACCGAAAGCAGAGGGTAACCATTAATGGGGAATCATCGGGATGGCGGCCAGTGACAAGCGGGGTCCCCCAGGACAGAACCCTGTTTAATCTTTTCATCAATGACATGGAAGAAGGGGTGAACAGTCTGCTGATCAAATTTGCAGACAATACTAAAACTGGAGCAGTGGCCACAACTGAGGAGCAGGTACTCCATATCCAAAAGGATCTGGACAGACTATGGAAGTGGGCAGGAGACAACAGGATGGCGTTCTATGTGGATAAGTGCAAGGTCTTGCACTTGGGGCACAGGAACAGGTGTCATAAGTACAGGTTAGGGGACAAGTGGCTGGAGAGCAGCACTTGTGAAAGGGACCTCGGGGTACTGGTTGACCGCAGGCTAAACATGAGTCAGGAATGTGATGTGGTGGTCAAGAGGGCGAACGCCACCCTTGGTTGCATAGCCAAAAGTGTGGCTTCTAGATCGAGAGAGGTATTACTACCACTCTATATGACTCTGGTGCGCCTGCAACTGGAGTATTGTGTTCAGTTTTGGGCCCCTCATTACAGAAAGGATATAGTCAGGTCAGAGTCAGTGCAGCGTAGGGCCACAAGGTTGGTGGCCGGTTTGCAGGGGATGCCGTATGAGGCGAGACTGAGGGAACTGGGTCTCTTCAGCCTGGAAAAGAGGAGACTCTGAGGGGATATGTTGGTGACATACAGGTATGTGAGGGGATGTCACATGGAGATGGGTAGAGACCTGTTCTCCCCTGCAGAGGAAGGCAGGACACGATTCAATGGAGCAAAGCTCAGGGAGCCAAGGTTCCACTTCCTGACAGTCAGGACCCCGAGGGTGTGGAATGGGCTTCCACGAGAGGTCGTTGAAGCCCCATCGGTGTGAGTGTTCAAGGATAGGCTGGATGTCATGAGTGGAGCCAGCTGGTGCTGGAGGTCAAACTAGATGGCCTGGGAGTCCCCTTCTGACTCGCTCTGTTTCTATGTTTCTATGTATTTTTGCTCTTTCGAGAGACTAATCTCAATTTTTGCACTGGCCATGAAACTAAGACTTCTTGTGCACCCGTCCTTTTCCTTGTGCTTCCCACCACCACCCCACCACCTTTGTACTTCCTCCCTCACACACATTTCTCCCATGCACAGTTTGTCTTTGGTTATCTCTCCAGTTCTCTCTCTCTCTCTCCCCCCCCCACCCCCATTAACTTCCTCTGATGCTGGAGGAGAGGCTGTTGCTTTGCCATATGGAAATACCAGGTGACCATGTTAACATGCACATCTCCTGCTGCTGAACTTGCTTGAGCTTGAGCACTAGCAGTATATCAGCCTGCCTGCCAGGTCCATCATGCAATGTCTTATTTTGCCTTCCCCTTCCCCAGTGGTTCCATTGCACTTCTGTGTTTCCAGGGCTGTGGTATGCATGATGAGTATGAGCTAGCCATGGAAAGAACAACAGTTCTTCCCATTCATGTTGCCTGAGGTTCAGTGAACACCCATCGGTGCGGGTGTTCAAAGAACGGCTGGACATGCACATGGTGGGCATGTCGTGAGCAGAGCCGGCTGGAGCCGGGGGTCAGACTAGATGGCCTGGGAGGCCCCTTCTGACTCGCTCTGTTTCTACGTTTCTATGTAACAGATAGAGGCATGAATCAGAAAAGGCAATTGTTATAGTTAGGTATTGCCTTGGGCATGTCAGGCTTTATTCCCAGCATTAACAATAATTTGGGCTACAGTAGCTGTCCTGAATTAAATATAAAGTATGTTAGTACCCAGAAATAAGTCACACTGAATTTAATATAGCTTAGTCCTGGGTAAGTGAATATAGAACTGCAGCCAAAGACTTTTCCGCAGCTAAATTAACTCATACTAAAATTTTGTTGCTTTGGTTCTGTTTCAGTTCAGTTGTGAAATACAATCTATGAAACAGAAGAAAGAATTCCAACAAAAGGATTTCAGAACTTTTGACATATGCAATTATATACATTGTCATTTTTTTCTCCAACCATTCATCCATTTTGTCCTTTACTTGTCATTCATGATTCCTAATTTCAAAAAGATGTGTGCACATGCAAACTCCTGCGCTCAACATTATGGATATTTATTTTATAAATAATGAATTAGTACACACCAGCATCCTTGGCTAATTACAGCAAAATGTGCATCCCAGCACTATTAAGTTATAAATCAAGTAACATTTTCTGAATAATAATTGGGAACATGACATACCTGATATTAGCTAAAAGCAAATGTCAGAGAAGTCAAAAATTAAGATATGAGCATTTTTAATTGGTTTCCTTTTTTAAAAAGATGCTGAACTTCAGCTCAGTCTAGATATCACAAACCAGAGATGGAGGAGTCCAAAGAGCATCTTGCACACTCTGCAAAGCTTTCCCCTGTCAACTGAAAGCTGTGCTTGTCTTGCCCATCACCTGAAAGGAGAAGGTGGTCTGGGGTCTATACAGGCAAGGAAAAGGAAGGAGTTGCATATTGGGGTGATCGACCCTTAGAGCAATCATTTCTGGAGTTTCTGCTAGGGTGCACTAATTAGTACAGAACAATAATAAGACTAATGATAATTTAATTCAATAATTAAAAGTGACAGTGCTCCAAAATGCAAGAGGTGGCAGCACTAGAACTATGTATAGTCGTCCGTCAGAACTATCCTTGCTAAGAGCTGCTTAACTTTGACTCCTGTATTTTCTCTTAGTTGGAACTCCAGGCTTGGTTCCCTGGCTCTGACTCCTAGCTTGCTCTCTGGACTCCAGTTTCCAGGTTCACTCTTCCCAGTTGCCTGCAGCTAGCATCGATCACACAGTGCCTGCTGCCTTGGCAGCCTTCTGCATCTCTGCACAATTCACCACACTGCCTGTTTCTAATCAACTTGCATCCTATGGAATGATTCAGTGACTTAGACTGGAGATAGCTGGTCAAATGGGCTGGGCTCATCAGGACAAAGGAGAAAGACAAGATGGCAGACTGCTCTGAGGGCAATAGCTCTTACTCTGTCTTTGAACACGGCCTGGAAACTGCAGATTGTACAGACAGGGTGGTGAGTGTATTCATTGGAACCAGGTAGTATGAACTTATTTATTTATTTTGATTTATATCCTGCCTTTTCCCTACAAAGGGCTCAAGGCAGCTTACATCATTCTCCTCCTCCATCTTATCCCCACAACAACCCTGTGAGGTAGGTTGGGCTGAGAGTCTGTGACTGGCCCAAGGTCACCCAGTTGGCTCCGTGGCTGAGCGGAGACTAAAACCCAGGTCTTCTGAGTCCCAGTCCCATGCTCTTAACCACCACACCACACTGGCTCTCCTACACCACACTGGCACCATACTACATATCACACTGGCCCTGGTTCCCAGTTCATTTCTAACCCCAAGTCAAAGTACTGGTTTTGACTTCTAAAGCCTGTGTAACTTGGGACCTCAGTAACTCAAGATGACCAACAGAGACTTTTTGATTCTCCCTTAGCCTAAAGTCTGGAAGGTCACTCTGGGGACTTTGGGGCAGTGGCTTCAGTCTTGGAATGGTCCCATGCAGTGCCTCTTCCTCCACCCTCTTTTATTGGTAGATTCTCTCTATGTTAGGCAGGAAGCTCTTTCACTCAGAAATATAGGATAAGGAATCCCGTGCATCTTTAGACAAAGACGTTCTACAAGTCCCAGCACTGATGAACCTTTAACATCTGGGTAGGTAAATATAGGAGGAGCCATTACTTCAGTCATTGCTGTTTAGGGCTTTAAAGGTTAAAACCTGCCCTCTGCATAGAGTCGAGAAACAAACTGGCAGCAAATGATGTAAAGTATTAGCATAATATGATAACATCAGTGAATTCCAGCTAGCAGCCTAACTGCTCCTTTGTGGATTAATTGAACTTTCTGGAACATTCCAAAAGCATCCTGCACAAATAACCCATTGTAACAAACAGGAGGCCACCAGAGCATCTATATCTGCCTTGATGGAAAACAGTCAAACATTTTTCCACACTGTAAAAGTAACCCTTTGGAGGTGTAAGAATCATGTGCGCCTCCAATTTTAACTTGAATCAAAACAGGTGTGGTTAGACTAGCATAAGTTTGGGAAACATTGCCCTTGATATTATCAACATGGTGCAGTTATTAAAGTGTTGCATTGGGACTTGTGAGACCTGAATTCAAGTCTCTACTCAGTCATGAAGCTCACTGGTGACTTTGGCCCAGACACAGACTCTCAGCCTAACTTACCCAACACAGTTATGAGGATAAAATGGAGAAGAGTACGAGGACTTTGTAAAAGAAGAAAGGGCTGGATATAATAGGTGCAGCCAAATCAGTTTCTATATAGAATGGAAGACTGATCTTCATCTCCCATAGGAAGATAGATAATGTCCTTATATGGATCAGACCATTGGGCCATCTCATTGGAAACATCTGCTCTGATTGACAACAGTTCTCTTGGGCTCTAGACAACAGTCTTTCGTAAGCCTATCTGGAGATGCCAGGGGTTGCACTGGGACCTTGTCATGGAAAGCAGGTGCACTGCTATGAAGGCTATGGCCCCTCTCCCTCTTCTGAGCATGTTCAGGGGCCAAAAGCTCTGTCACTGAATGCAGGTCCCTGTTCACAGCCTAGATTCATGTCAAGTCCTGCAGCATGCCAACTCAGAAAGTCTATACCGAGAGATATAGCTTTGTTTATATATGGCATATTTCTGCAGACAGGATAGTACAGTGTTTTCTTGTGAAATCAACTGCTCACAAGATGTTTCCTTATGAGAAATGCAAGGTTAGAGGAGGGACTCAGGGTATCTTATGACATTACATTGGTCACAAGAAGAGAATCTTTGCACAGACAGTCCTATCAGCAGGTAAGCTGGCTGAAGTAACATTCTGCACCAACACTGCACCAAAGCTATTCCTAAGCAGTATTGATTGCATCAACCTGATTGAAAGACATGGGCCTGGGAAAGACTAGGGACCTCAAGCAGCCATTCTGCTTGAGCCTGAACAAACCTCAAATTACAACACTTCTGGAAATACACTGTACCATCGTATATTTAAGTGCATGGATCCAATTCCCATTAGATGCTGATGGAATGTTATTGTGTGCTTTAGTAGGTACTTTGCAGAAAATGGACTGCTCCTATAATGCCACTGCCACCCACAAGAAACAGCATACCAACAATATACTATGTAATTTCCTCTATGCGATATCCATGGAACAATATAGCTTTTCAAACATATAAATGAAAAATTTAAAAAGACAGACAGTAAAGGTAGCGCGACAGCCAGCATACTATGCTGCGGACCTTGGAGATCTGGGCTCCAGTCCACACAGCCATGGAGCCAACTGGGTGACTTTGGGCCAGTAACAGACTCTCAGCCCAACCTACTTCACAGGGTTGCTGTTATGAGAATGAAATGGAGCTATGGAAGCCACCTTGAGTTCATCAGAAGAGAAAAAAGACAGCATATAAATGCAATATGACAACAATGATGACCAACATGGAAAACTAATAGAAAAGACTTTCTAAAAGTACAGCAATGCTGAGCACTCAATGGCTTGTCACTAAAGCGATCATTCATGGTCTTAAAATATCATATAATGTTATCATGTTTAGAGTCTAAGGGCAGGATCCAACATGGCCTCAAAACCATGGCTGTTGCAATGGGAAGCTAGAGAAAATGCCCTAAAGCAGCCATCAGCAAGCCAAAACTCTCACTTCTGGAATGAAGCAAGTTGCGGAACTTACATCTGGCTCATTTCCAGGGTTGCTCTGGGAAGTGCTAATTGGACCCCACCAGCAAAACCCAAGTGGCAGAGGTGAATGGGTAGTTGTGGATACTGCCTTAATGGAATAATCCAACCTGGTGGTGGAGGCCAGTGAAAAGGAGCACATGTATAAAGCTGTGTTTCAGTTCTACACCAGTCTATTCTAGAGGTGGAACCCTTGCTTTTTGTTCCTTTAATGTCAGGCTGCAGCTGCAGTTTGGAAAGGAGCCAGCACAAATTGAGGTAAACAGGTTAAAAGAAACCAGCTGCTTTTCAGGTTGGGGGCACAGATAACTGCTATTGCTATGGAAGACACACTGTAGCATGGACAATACCAGAGAGACTGTTGCCAGGGGATAATTTCAAGTAACAGAGCCCATGCACATCTTCTTCCTGAGGTCATTTCCTATGCACTGCTCATACACCCAACCCTCTGCACAAAGGGTCAGGTTCTGTCTTTGATTTAATATCATTCTTTTAGGAAAATATAAAAGAAAATGCAAGTGAACACACAATATGCCTTCCCAAAGTATCCACAGCCTGGATTTTACAACTGCTGATAGGACTGTCACGGATAAGACATTTTGGATAGCTTCCATTCATAAGGTCACCATAACTAAGAGACATCTTGATGGCACATAATGACAACAATCACTTTGTTAAAGCCAGCTACAACGAAATGTAATTACAGGTTTTATTTTAATTAAAGCAAGTGGAAGCGCCTTATATAAACAAGGGCGGCATTAAGAAACCACAGCTCCTTGTTTGCTTCTATAATTTTTACTATTTATTTTTTATTCTGAATTTCAAGAAAACAAGACAAAATCTAAGTAAAACAAGCAAAAAGAACAGAAACACGACAAACCCTGAAATCAGCAACTGCTGTTATGCAAATAACCAAACAACAGCATAAACCAGATGTATCGATTCTATATAAACTATGGCAGACACCAACCAGACATAGTCCTTGAAAATATTGCTATGGCTCAATTCCTGCCCAGGCAGAATGCCCATGGTAACAGATGGGTTTTATGGGCAGAAAAGGAGGCAGAATTGGTACCGAGGGTATGTATGGTAGGGGGAGCAGGTCTACCAAAGCTCAATCTGCCCCACCCAACCAGCCTGATATCCAACCTAGGTGAAGAGTGGGGTTCCCACTCCCTAGTCAGAAGCCAAATGGCTCACTTACAAGGCTGGCCAGATGCCTGTAAGGTGAGAATACTTGAAAAAAAATCTGAACTTGCACATCTGGGGTAGGATGGCCTCCTCATCTTAAACAAATCAGGAGGTATGACCCAAGTGCTCATGTCCAGGTCATTTTTTCTGCTGTTCCCTCTCCTTCCACAATGGGACTTAAGAGCCTGTAGCAGTGGGCTCCCATTTTTACTAAAGTACAAATTATTTTCTGAATGAATCTAACTTGCAGAGCAATCCTAAGTAGGTTTGAACGGATGGAGACCAACTCTTGTCAGACTCGCCACTTCATTCACAGAAGCAAAGCACTCCTCCTAAATGACAATGTTTGTTGCAGGTCCTGCTTGTCAGATGCTCTGTCCATTGACCACTAAGGATCTCTGCCATGAAAAGAGTGACAGGCCTGCTGCCGCCTCCTTTGAAGCCCTTGTTATCTATGGTGGGACCTGCTAATTGGTAGATTCAGGTTGTTCAAGCTGTCAAAGGTCCAAAGCAGTGACAACTTTAAATTTGCTCAGCCAGCATGTCCTTACCCATTCACATCTATCTAGCTATTTTCTATTTTTCGATTTATATCCTGCCTTTTCCCTACAAAGGGCTCAAGGCAGCTTACATCATTCTCCTTCTCCATCTTATCCCCACAACAACAACCCTGTGAGGTAGGTTGGACTGAGAGTCTGTGATTGGCCCAAAGTCACCCAGTTGGCTCCATGGCCGAGCGGGGACTAGATCCCGGATCCTCTGAGTCCCAGTCCCATGCTCTTAACCACTGCACCACACTGGCTCTCATGAGGACAGTCCTATGCAAATCTAGACTTGGTTGCATTCTGCCACAGACCTACATTTGGGTGAGGTTGCAGTGGCCTTATCCTGAATAGGCAGTGGTTTCACATGACTGCTGCCCGATGATCTAGGTGAATAACGCATGCACAGTCATAACGTGGCCCCTCCCACTTGACTTTTGCCTACAGGGGCCCTACATGGACAAACTAATGTGTGTGCCCCAGAAAACATCCAAATCCACCATAAGGATCTGTGGCCAGACGATCCACTGGGACCAGAGACAGGAAGTAAGCAATTACCTTATTTTCAACAGTTTCACTGGCCTGTTCCTAGGTTGGTTATAACCTTTAAACTCTATACAGCTTTGCTATTTGAAAGATCACATTCTTCTATATAATCCCTTTGAATACTCAAGAGTCAGACCCTTCAATCAGTCCCACCATTATCAGCAGCACACAAGAAAGAAACATAAGAGAAGACCTTTTTGATGCCTGCTCCCAGGTTTTGGTGCTCCTTGACAAGGGAGACCAGGGTAGCTCCAACTTTGTTACCCTTCTGCCTGCAGACAAAGGCATTTCTAGTCAAGCAGGTTTTTGGCATCTAAGTTGATTTGCTCCTAGATTCGTTTGTTTAATCTGGTGTGTTTGGTAATTTCTTTTCTCTGAATGAGCTTTACTGGGCTTTTACTTTCATTTCCAATTTTATTAGATACACTTTTAATTGATAAGCTTTAAGACTGTAATTGCTACTTGTTATTCTTTTTCTGTATTTTATTGGTAGTCACCTTAGTGCTATCCTAGTGGAAAGAAAGGATATAATTTAATAAGTAAATCAAATAGTTTCGCATCACCAAACATCCTCAGTGATCTCCACTCCAAAAGTAACTACCTTGTCAATGTAGCTCTAAATTTCCCACTGTTTAGGGGAAAAGAAGCTAAATAATTTAATCACTTTTAAGTATCATCCCACAGAGTCAAATAAATGTGCCGCATAGAACGCTGGAACTTGAAAGGAAAAAAAATGTGATAGCATAGCAGGAAGTGTAGCAAAAGCAAACATCATATGGACGCTATGCATGAGATGCTTCTGCTCAAATGGAAAAAAATATTCTGATTGTGTATTTTAAATAAATGGATAAATTACTTAACCATATATTATGATATACATGTTCACAATCATCCATGCCTTACACAAGGACATGGATTCTGGGGGATAGCATAAACATGTATATTGACAGCTTTTGCTTTTTCATATTCCACAGATGTATATGCATGTTCTGGGTCTCCTGTCTGAGATGTTGGAAAAAATGACAGTACAGGTCCTAACTGTAGCTGCAGCATCCCAAAAAGTAATATGGACTTTCTCATTCAAGTAGTCATACAAGTTTGCTGGAACACTAACTTAGTGCAATGCTGAATTATCTGAAATATTGATCGAGTTCAGTATTTTGAACACTTTTATGAGGATTTAACTGCCCGTAAAACAATGCAGTTGCTTGGGGGTACATGCATATTCCAGTAGCAAGCAGGCACATGTTATCCAAAATGGTATCCAGTTTGTTATGGAGCTGACCTGACACTGACTGGAAAATAGTGTGGCCCATAAGATTGTCAAATTTGGCTATCTCTGGTCAATAAGCATTCCATACTACAACACAGTACGACCTGCTGGTTGCTGTGGGTAGGATTTTGAAAGAGCCTAGGAACTTGGGAATAGGGATACAGGAAAAGTTATTTTCAGTTTTCAAACCAACCAAAATGTCCCCATTGCAAGCCTAAATATAAACAGGTGCATATTTTGGAAAAGGTTTCTAAATGCCCACACTTGTGTTCACAAGATGTGTACTTGAAATTTCCATAACTTTCTCAAAATGCCCAGTTTTTGAAATGCATACACTTCTGTCTATGGAGAAAATACGTACAATTTAGGAAATTTGCACAATTTTGGGGGTGATGCTTGACTTCATCACTGTTAGCTAATTCATTTTGTGTGAGGCTTCCATTTGTGCAAAACAAACAGCTCCTGGAAATGTGAGTGCGAATGAAGGAGACACTGGCAGTAAGCTGTTGTTTGGAGAATCTGGGTGAGCCAAACATCACTCATTCATCCATTCTTACATAGAAAGTGGTTTGATAATTAAGTGGAAATATGTAAATGTCTACAAAAGGTGAGTTCCGGAGGGGTGAGGATGCGAAAGTAGTTGGCTTATTTCCCCCCTAAGTACCATACTTTTCTTCCCAAAATTGAATAATTCTGGATTTTTAAATATTTTATTTTAGAATGATGAATACATGTTTGAGAGCCAGTGTGGAGAGCCAGTGTGGTGTAGTGGTTAAGAGCATGGGACTGGGACTCAGGCGATCTGGGTTCTAGTCCCCGCTTGGCCATGGAGCCAACTGGGTGACTTTGGGCCAGTCACAGACTCTCAGCCCAACCTACCTCACAGGGTTGTTGTGGGGATAAGATGGAGGAGGAGAAATGATGTAAGCTACCTTGAGCCCTTTGTAGGAAAAAGGCAGGATATAAATCACAATATAAATAAATAAATAAATGTTTGAGGCATGCCTTGTGAGCTGGCCTTTATTCCATCCTAATTGTTTCTAAAAGATACGTAGCATCCAGAAATGCAAAATTTCTAGATATTTTGAGAGGAGTATTTTTAATTCTGTCATTAAAATCCCCTTCATAATAAAGCATTATTTATTTATTTATTTTATTAAAACATTTTTATGCCGCCCCATTCGCCGAAGCCTCGGGGCGGCTCACATCATTAGAATATGAATTGGTTAGAAAATTTGTTGATATATAGAATAATGATTTTTTTTGGTGAACTCTCATAGAGCATAGGAAGAAATGAAGAGAGGTGGTTCTGGGGACTGTAGCATATGGGCTGTGTTTGTTTGTAATTCCCTTGGCAACTTTATTTATTTTGTTCACTTTAGTTCTGTTTATGTAAGTTGTTCTTTTGTTCTGTATTTTTTCTTATATGTAATTATAATTAATGAAAATTTAAAAAAAGATTCCCAGCATAAGTAATATTTCTGTTTGTTATTAAAATATCCAATCTCTTGCAAATTTCACCAATCCATATTTAGGAATGCTTTAAGTCCTGCTTGGTCTCCCAAAAAGTGATCAGAATTGCACTATGTGAAGAATATTGTGCATTCTTGTCAGTTTGAGGATTGTCGTATGGAGTCCTGTTTCTGGACTTGTTCTGGTTCTATGCTAGAGTAGTCAGGGAAAGCAATTCTACAATCCACATATGAAAGAAGCATTTCAGGTTATCTTACCACAGCGACTACCTGTGATGAAACAGATTGGTTATCCCTCCACTTGTTCTTAAAAGAAAGAGAAAGAGAGGGAAAGGCTTGGGTTTATAGAACTCACTGCCAAATTTTCACTAGACTTCCCAGTTAGACCTTATGTTTTGGGAGTGCTGGCTCAGCTATAAAACTTTTAAAATAAATCCTCTCTACCTAAAAGGAACTCAGCAGCATCATGCCTTTGGTAGAGGCCTGGGATGGATACAACCAGTAGAGAAAACCTTGTAAAATGAACAAAAGTTAAGAAGTTTAAACAGGGAGTGAAATATAATAAGTTGAGGTTACTTGAAGTTTCTTAAATATGATTGATTGCTATTTCTAATTAGTAAGACAGTTTTATTAGCTTAATAAGCTCTTAGAAAGATTTCTTTTTTCAGACCAGATTGCCTTGCCCCACAAGTACATTTAGAAAGTGTCTTCAGCTTCCCCAAAAACAGAAACAGATGCTCTGCCTCTGGTTCTTCCCGCTTGTCCTGCTTCCTTGATTCTGATGTTTCAGGGATTACTTGCTGAAGGTCTCTCTGGTTAGATATAAAATAGGAAACTAAAATATATTACGTATAACTTGATTTGCTCATAACATTGTCATGCTTCTATATTAGATTTAAACACTTTGTCCAGACAACAATTACCACTTTATTAATTTCATTATCAAATATGTTTCAGGATAATTTTAGGAGCAAACCAAATTATGTGCAGTATATGTTATGTTATTGAATCAACAGAGAGCATGATCCTGTCATCTGCCCTTGATGCATGGAAGCCCCTGAGCACAGATGCCTGTGTGCATCCGATGCACAGGAGGTGTAGTGGTGGTAGCAGTATATTGATCCAAATGGCTGTTTTGGACCATCGGTGGAGGAGGAGGAGGAGGAGGAGGAGGAGGGAGTGCTGTCTGGATATTGTACTAGGCCTTCTTTGCCCCAGCCTTCTTTCTACCCTACAACCCCACCCTCCAGCACATTCCTTTAGCCCTCTCTGAAGTCCATTTCTGACCCCCAGAATGTAGGCAGCAGGGCTCTTTCTGCCACAGCTGCAAGGAGGACAAAGTAGAAATTCTGCCTTCAGAGTCCCAGCTGCAAAGTCAGAGGGCCATTTTTGCCCATTATTTCATTTTGTTCTGAAATTTTATTTTTTTGAAATTTATCTCTACTGTTGGTTCACTAGAAATGTGGAGTGTTATATGCAGCACTCATCCTTTTTAATGTGAATCTTTAAAAGCTTGAAGAAAAAAGTAATATATTGAAAGAAATGAAACCAAGTTTCATATGGTGCAAGACCTAGAATAAAGCAGGTTTCTTTGAGTTCTAAATAGTGACTGAAGCCCCCAAGGCACAAATAAAATGGGATTGTATTTCAACAGTTGACTGTTGAAACAGTTGCAAGTGTTTCGGATGAAGACAGTAGAAGAGTGACATGAATAAATACCATTCAAAGTAGATAGAATAAGTATGCAAATAAAAACCAAGCTAGAGCACCTGGTAAAGTTGTCTTCTACTGTCATAAAACTAGTTGGTATAATGGCAGAGACTCTATTTTATTTGACAGGACATAATAAATAAGAACATCTACTCCAAAGGTTTTGCCATGAACCTGAGAGTGTTCGGGAAACAGCATTTCTTCATGTCATTAACTATAGAGCACTTAAGTGAAGCTGGACGGTTTTCTCTGTGCGGAGATTTGGGATGAAGGGCCATTAGTGCCATGCACTAACCTTGATATACCCATCCTATAGATAAATCCAGTTTTAATGCTAGTGTAGATCTTCACTCCATTCCTGAAGTTCTAGAGGCTAAGGAATGACAACCATGGTGCAATGGCTAAGACTGAGATTAGTTTTTGTTATCAGAGCCATATCAGTAGACATGTACCATTAGGTATTATCTTTTAAAAATGTGATCAAGCCAGCATCAGTCTCTGGAAGACAAATAATTACTATGCAGAGGTGTGCTGTTCTGATGCTCAGAAGCAGTGAATCTTTGAACAGAGCTGCTTGCAGGCGAACACTGGAGTGGATATGGGCTGTTCGCTTCATGCTCTGCTTATCAGCTTCCTGGCAACTTCTAGTTAGCCACAGTTGGAAGAAGAACATTGGCTAAATGGGCCATTGGTCTGATCCAGCAGGCAACTTTTAATGCTGTTACTTACTGTGCAGTTGCCTTCCACATTGTCTGTTTGGATTGCAACACTTCCACCTATTTGACTAGCAGATCAAAAGAAGAATTGCTGGAAATATCCTACTGACAGATAAATTTCTTTTGAGTCCACAAACTATTCTGAGCACCATGTTTCAGTTCATAACATCAACATCCTGTCAGCGCTAATGAGCTTTTCTTGCTTTAAAAAGAAACCAAAACAACAAGTTCACAGAAGTGATGTTGGGAATAGTTTGGTAGATCCATTACTGTTATATTATACCAATTGTACTAGGTCAAGTTATTTTAAGTCCAAACCTGCCTATCACATACTTCTGGTATTAACATGGAGTGGTCTGAGTTCACTATTTATTTGATTTTATATTGGGGTTTGATGCTGCCATTTTAACCTGTCATTTCCTTAGGGTTTAAACAGAGCTGTATTTCACAATCAATACTTTCCAGGAAGACTTCAACCCTAATTTGAAGTTTTATCTTCCAAAAGTAAATATTGAAGATGGCATTCAGGCATGATGCTGCTTGATCAAAGCTTTCAATTCCAAAAGTTAATGTGTGACAAAGTTACAAGAGATTGAAAACAGGATCATTCAAAGTATAAGTTAACAGTGCTATTTACAGCTCAGTCTCCATTCAAGTAAATACAAGGAGGTAAGCCACATCATGATGTGGATAGTTCAGTGCATGTTACAGGCTCGTCTCAAACTCAAAGACATTCCAAAAGCTGCTTGCCAGCTGCCAGAGGGAAACAGAGAAATAAATAAATACTCAAAAGTGTAACTATGTATGTGCAAACAGCATGCATGCTGAAATGGTCTCTCAGGATCACAGTTCTAGTTAAATCCCTTTTAATTGGGACTCTCATTTCCAACTGTTCAGGTATGAATATATAAACAAACTGATTTCAAACCAAACAAAACCACCATAGAATAATAATGCTAATATCCAAGAGTAATACTTTTGGAGAGTCCATAAAAAGACAATATTGTTTTTGGTTTAAATATGAGTAAATTAGACTTTGCATTCAGCAACTCCTTAGCATTTTCCATAAAAATAATCTGAAACAGCTTTTTTATGTACTTTCCTACATCTACTGGAATGAGTGAGTTACCACATACTGTAGTTCAGTAAATGTGCTTCTGAAACAAAGAATGTACAGTTCTGATATTAAAAATACAAAAGTAGCTACAGAACAATAAGTGAGGCTCCCGTATCAGGGTGCTTTACAGGGAAGACAAATCAATAATGAATAGAACTAATCTATAGGCCTCACATTTGTTCATGTGCATCAGAAATAATGGAAGAGATAAAACCCTGGATTATATACTAATGTGAAATAAGGCAGCATCAGCAATACGGTAGACCTGATAAAATGCAAGCACACTAATGGGAAACAGCCATGGATTGAGACAGTTGTTTGAATCAGACTTTCTGGAAGAGGTAATTGTTAATGCACGAGCAGAGCAAACATCCCAGCTCCACACCCCTCCTTATTTATTTATTTATTAAAACATTTTTATGCCGCCCCATTTGCCGAAGCCTCGGGGCGGCTCACATCACTTCTGTCAAACTGTACTCATGGAGGGTGACTTTCTGAAGAGCAGTTACCGTCCAGAAGTTCAGGGTGACTGAAGTGGATAAGCAGGGAGTGATGTGCCCCTCATACAAACTTTTGCCTCTTTTAGAACACCTAAACATGGCTTTACTTCCAGCTGGGTGTGCTTAAGATTGAACTATAATGAAACATTTCAGGCTATAATCTTGTATCCGTCTGGGTAAAAAATCTTCAGCTTTTACATGGAAGCATTTCACATAAATGCAGATTTTTCTATTGTCCACCGTGATCTCATTACAAGGGAAAGTGTCCAGAACCAGGTACCCTTATTAAAGTGTAGGAAAGGCTTTTTGTCCAATGTAAAAGAAAGCAGGAAGTTTTCAGTTGCTGAAAAGTGTTCTGTGGCAGAGGTTCAGGAAATCATGTGGTAAGTCTCCATGTGCTGCAGTCTTGGGGCAAGGCAGACGGAAAGGGCTGGTCTTTGAGCATGACCCTGTGGCCACCAGCCAGACACTGGCAAGCCAGCTGCCCATCTGAGAATCCACACATGGAGAAAATCAGCACAGCTAACAGGTCGGAAAAAAGTTTCTAATGTTTGTGTGTGTGAGTGGAGTTGCTGGATTATTTATTTTTCTCCTGTGTGTGTGAAAGAGACATAGAGAATGTATGAGGGAGTGAATGAATGGATAGCAATGTGTCTTGCAAATGGGGGAGGGAGTCCATGGGAGAGGATGAAAGGGGCTGTGTATGGAAGTGGGTATGTGCTGGGCAGAGGAAGGCAGTTTCAGCAGTCCCTTGCTATCTTTCTGATTTTAAAACGTGTTCCTTGTTAAGCTGTTGTATGCACATTAAAGGTTTTGGCTGTTTAGAAAACTTGCTGCCATGGCTAACTCTTGCATAAGTCAGCCTACCTCGTTTCTCGTAACCAGAAATTACTGTTATCCTGTCCTCACACCCACACCATATCAACGAGAATGACAATCAGTTCTAAAAGGTTACACAGAAAGCACTCTTGCAAAGCTGAGTGGCTCAGTGTTGCAAAGATGCTAGATTGGTGATGAATCATTAGCAGCACTGTCACACCGGCGCCACTAGCATTTGGAGTGGCTGCTATCAATTTCCCCTCCTGTTTCATACTGGTGCCCCTAAAGCCCCTCAATTCTCTGTGCAATGGGTATTGTTGCAGGAAAACATGTGTCCAAAGAAGTGGTTTTTTTGGATACCCCTTCCCCCATTATGGTCTTCATGATCATATGCTACAGTTTTCCCTTTCTGTGCTATCAGCAGCTAAAGAAGGCAATTCTTCTGGTAATTAACCCTGTCCCACCAGACCATCAGACACAAGGTGCCACCATACAGGATGAAATGGGAAAGGAAGCCAGAAATTGTGTATTTATGGAGGGAAGGAGCACATTTATGAATGTGATATTTAAAGCATGTAATTAAGATATTAAGTACATCTCATCTAAAAGTTTTCCCACTTTCACTGCCACCCCAAGACTTATGAAAATGTGTGTGTGTGGTGGGGGGGGGGAAATATTTGATCCAGTGCTAATAAAAAGTCCAGGATCTTGTTTCTTAGAGGAACCAATCAGATTTTTCTGTGAAGCCCACTGTCATAAGCAGCAGCAGCATCACTGTATTTCTATACCATCCATAGCTGAAGCTCTCTGGGTGGGTTACAACAATAATCATAGAATCACACACTCAAGTCCCCCATTCGAATTGTAACCAAGCCTGACCCCGCTTAGTTTTCAAGGTGAGGCAGGATCAGGCACATGTCTACCCCATTCTCCCTTTCTTGTAGATGCAGACAAAAGCTTTAGATTCACGATCCTTTATCGGCACTCAACCTGTTTATAAGCAGTATAAATCAGATTCCCTACAATAAGTGGGAGTAGTTACTGCCTATGTAAAGAGTAGAATCTGAACTGTAAGGACACATCCTCCCCTGCTTTCTGAAAGATCTTGACTATACCCTCCGGGAGGCTCATACTACTTGAAGGCGAGGTAGCCGGCTGTGACTTAATTGGTTCACTCATTTAGCCTACCATCTTTCCACAGGCTGTAAGAACACCAGCCCTCCCTGTTCTACAGTGTCCCCCCCCCCTTCCCAAGACAGCTTGGTCCTTTGACACACTGTCTAATCCCACTTGGTAACTTTGATGGTTCAGGGCTATTAGCCAAGGACAACCTTCTCAGCATCAAACTAGCTAGCTGGGAATGCTGTACTTTGAGAGAGCTGTATCTATCCCCGCAAGGAGGATATGAAAGAAACAAATTTCTCCCGCTGTTGCTGCCTGGGAAATGTTTTTCCGTGGCATATAGCCTTGGGGTAGCTTATAGCCATGATGGCAAACACTCACTGATAGACCTAATCTCCATGAAGTTGTCTAATTCCTTTTTAAAGCCATCAAGCTTATCACATGTTGTGGCAAGTGAACTCTGCAATTAATTAGAGAAACTATGTTTGCATGATGGATCACAAATACCAAGAATCTTAGGATCACAGATGTTATGGGGACTTGAGCAAGATATGAGTGGTTTCAAGGCTGCATCCTCAACATTCCAGTTAAATATTATGTGAGGTCAAATCCTGAAAGTATGGATGTATGCTCTTAACTGAAGCTTCAAAACACACACTTCTCTGCAAAGTCGAATAGATTTCCACCAACCTAAAACAGGTTTCTCCACCTGGCTTCATGTATATAATTAACTGAGAGCTGGAAACAGATACGCTGACAACAGAATCAAAATCTCCAGGGTCACAATACAACTAAATACATATTCTTCTATAAATAGCATTAATGCAGTCACACTCAACTGCACACCGCTGTTGCAATCTCTGGTATACAGAGGATTAGCTTGAAGTCTTCGAGTTTAAAGTTATATTTGCACCCTCTTGCTACTTCAAGGACATGTCAGCAGCAAAAGTATATTTGGTTGTTACAGGAATCATAAATGAATTACCACATGATTAAATATTAATTTTGGATTAATTCTTCCTATTTATTTTAATTATGATTAAGTTCCAATGGCAAAATGTTTGCACCGAATCATTCAAATAAAATATGGGCAATTATTTAGAAGCATTTCCCTCAATGAATACATGCCAAATGTGTCTAATTGGGTTCATTAATTTCCTTCTTTCCCGATGGATTTATACAACATAACAGCTATTTTATGTAACATGGAAGTTTCCTTGTAAATGTGTAACAGAAGCTATTTAGTTGACAATCCTAGTATCCCCCATCTGTTTATACTGGATATAGCCACACTGCAATTTCAGTGGGTTTTAAATTAAATAGCTGACATATTTAAATTGAAGCAGTATATTTTTCTACTTCAATAAATGTACATGAAAGATACTTGTAGGGGTTCCATAGCTCTACATTTGAGATGATAACTGTGCTAAGAAAAGTACCAAAATACATAAAAATACATAATACCAAATGTTTTGTTAATAATTTATACTTTTAATATATGTCATCATACCCTAATGATGTCTATTGCTCTCTGGTATTTTACCCTCCCTCTTCTTGTCTGCTTTTAGGATTTTATTAAGGGGATACTGGGGTCATTCAAACCCTGATTAAAGTGAAATAGAGGCAAAAGGAAATACTGCAAATCCAACAAATTACATTGTGCATGAAAAATCTCAATTAGCAATACAATAATTGCTTCACATTGATGCAGCAGTTAAGATTGGGAAATATGAACTATTCAGTATTTTTGATGATGATGATTCACATCACTAGGAAGCTTGGAACAGGATGAAAACATTAAAAATTGGTATTTTTTGAGGCTGCCTTGGAATTCAGTGGGAGGGCCAGTTCATGTGTTTTCCTCCCCAAGTGCAAGAGTGTTAAACAATGTCAGCTCCTAATGGGCAACTACGATGAGCATCAATTTGCAATCATTAGTATCATATGCTGCAAGAAAGCCATACTTACTCTCTGTCAATGACAAGACATGTAACAGCTTCAGCAGCAATAACGTTGGCGGTTCTGACATCTTCCCTGAAAGAATAACAACATACATTTTACACATGCATAGTCACCTGCAAATTGTCTCCACAGTACTGTAAAATATTAGCACAATAATACATCCTGAAAGGAAGATTACATTTGAGATATTTATCATATATAAAGCATTTAGAAAAAAGTTTACTTTAAATCTTCCAGCTTTTTAGAAATATCCAATACAACATTAAGAGAAGAAAACGTTTTCCCAGCAGATAAGCTTCTTGGTTATTCATATACCTTAAACAAATTTATTTATCATGACTGCGCCTGTGATTTAGCAATTCAGTGCTGTAGGAATGGAGAGTTAATTCAGCACCATGGGCCACATAGGATGCATAAATATGTAACTGAGCACTATCATATCAACATAACTTTCATGTCATTTTTATCCTAAGCAAGTTGTTCGGAAGATTGCATCCAAGACTACCTGAGATCACAACAGACTTGTATATTAAAATGTGTGCCTTTCTAAAAAGGCAGGTGGGTTGCAATGCAAATGGTCCAGGCCACGGAACTTTCCCTTCATTTTGAATTCCTCTTCAGGAGGACTCGTTACACACAGGCTGCTTGTACCAAAGTCCACTTCCTGAGGGGAAGGGGGCAGAGAGGACTGGAAGAGGGAAAGGACTTCTCTCTCTATCTCTTCCCCCACCCTCTGCCCCATGTGTGTGTGTACACACACACACACAGAGAGAGAGAGAGAGAGAGAGACAAAGAGAGACAAAGAGAGACATTTATTTATTCAAGCATGCATTTAAAAATGCTGTATACCTCTAGCACTGTGATGATATTGCTGTCTGAAGGTTGCTTGAAATACCACCTTGGGAACGACTTATAATATTCTACAGAAATACTGTTCAGCCAAAAGAGGTTTTACAAAATAACTCTCTCCACCTTTTGATGAAAATGCTACTTTCCTATTATATACAAGTATACAAATTGACCCTTGGTATTGTAAATCTAAATGCAATATCAGTCATATTGACAATGTGATATGGCTTTTTAAAAAGGAACGTCTATGAATAACATTATGGTACCAGCATTCGTGTAATAGCACATAAATCCTGACTGGGACCTGCAAAGCAGGGCTATGCGCAGAATGCTGTGCTCACATGTTGCCATCCATATATGCTTTCACTGCTGACTTTGGCTAACTTCATGTATAGCTCTATATGTGCTGCCCAGAGAAAATAATTTCATAGTGCCAAGCTAGGGAAATAAAGCACACGGTTTGCATTTGTTTGCATGTCTTCTCTTTTAAGTGCTTTGTAATATTGGACCACCATCCTGGTCATAAAACATGTTTAAAAAGTCACACATTCACAGAACAGAATTTACTAGAGCTAGTTTATAAATCAAAGTCAAACATTACAATGAGGAAGATTTATGAAAAGGAGAAGAATATAGTAATATTTACTTAAGTACACATCTTCCCTCCACCTTCCACAACTGTCCAATGTATGGTTTTCATCGTGATCCATAATACTACTACATTAATACCAATTTAATGCCAAGTTGATAGGTTAAAATGTGGGAAGTGTTACTCTTTTCAAACATGCAGTAACTTATTAATAGCCATTTTATTAGTCTGGGTGAGATGTTAATTATAATACTCTACTCTAAAAAGCCACAATGCTAAGCCCCCGTCCAAAATATACAGCATAAAATCATTAGGAAAATTAAAATACAATATGGTGAGAACTAACTCAGATGTTTTTTCAGCTTCGAGACTGTAATCTTCATCACTACTTCCCGAGAGATAGCGCTCTTCGTCAGAATCACTTTCACTGTCTGAATAGCCCATAGCTAAGAGTTTGCATCCACCATTTTCCTTCCTAGGAAAACTACTGTTTTCTCCTGTCCAGTGACCCTACCTTGCACTCTGGACTAGCTCTGGAATTGCACAGACCATCCAACTTAAAATCTCTAGACTGGAAAGGTCACAGCTGCTCTGGGAGTATCTCCTGTGTATCACTGGAAAATGTAAGCACAGTATATGGCTGAGCTACAAAGAAGTACAAAGTTCATCTACTTAAGCGCACCTCCTCTCATTCCGAGGACTTTCTCAACAGCTCTGGTGCACTGAGCTGTTCACCCGTCAACAGGCTGAGCAGCAAATGCTGTGTACCAGCACATGCTTAAATATGACACCTGCTAACTCACACAAGGGACTGAGCTAATCTGCATGCCAGACCCTTCCTATTGCTTGCCTGTCTAGCTCAGCATTTTCTGCTAGTTCCCTGAAAGACAGATATTTCATTATCCTCTGTCAAACTGAAGATGTTTCATGCAACCAACACAGCGTTTCAAGATGCACTTAAATTATAGGAAACAAGCCACTGGACAATGTGAGAAGTACTGAATAGAGCAATAGGCATTCTGGAAAAGAAGATATGTGATTGCTCAGGAGTAATAATATACTTAAATATAATTCATTATATTTATGTAAACTTACTTGCAACTTTAATGCATGTATTGTCACTTATTTGTTTAGTGGGAAGAAAATGTAGCATCCAGCATCTTTTTCTTCTCTTTCATTTACATCATCTTGCAACTTATCTAACAAGAGGATGCAATCCTGCCTAATCTTGGAAGCCTGGATGGGTGACTTGAGTGTATGATTCTATCCCAGAGAGTTTTGGCTATGGACAGTATTAAAATGTAATAAAAATAGTGATGATACATGCAAATTTTATTACTACTACTATTATTATCCCATTTGCATTTATATACCCAAGGTGGCTTACACATCTTCTTATCCTCATAACAACAACCCTGTGAGGTAGGTTGGGCTGAGAGAGTGAGTGGTCCAAAGTCACCCAGTAAGCTTCATGGCCTAGTGGGAATTAGAACCTGGATCTCCTGGTTCCTCAGTCCAGCACTCTAATCACTACACACATCTGGCTCAGAGTATGCCTCTAGAAACTTTTTCCATCAGGCATTTGCCAGGCCCCTTCCTTGCAGGTCTTCGGGAAACCTTTGAAAATCCACTGTTTTTTACTGGCAGAATGTCTTGGCCTTCTACATTTCCTGCTAAATTCTGTTTTTATTGATTTGTCTAAGTAAACACTGTTTGTATGATTTTTTTATTAAATTTATACTTACTGGTCGAGTACACTGCCTTGAAAATTACACCCTTAAAGAAAGCCCAAAATGAGTTTAAAAATAAATAATTAAAAAGAACTATAATGTCTGAAAAACATCCATTATTGTATATTTATTGTACTTTAGGTGTTTGGTGCAAAATATCTTAGGTTTTAAAACTGGAATGCTACATGTTCATTTCACTAGGATCCTCACAAAGAACTGTTATTGCTGTTTTGAGTGCAGAAATGCTGCCCATAATCTAACATAAGAGAATCTACACTTTAGTCAAACTGAAATGAATAACAAATAGGTTATGACTAATATGATACCATGAAACTAAAGGGTTATAGACAATGGCATTCATTTTCCTAGTGCAAAACTTTTATTCCTTGCAGAAACAGCTTTAATTCTTATGCAAATGTCAAATCCAATATTTTGAGACTGTTCATTTAAACCATTATACAAATTGTAGTGCAACCTTTAGCAGAACTATATCAGGTACTGTAATATTTTTGGTAACATAAAGTGGGACATAAATGAAAACAAGCTCAACTAGGACAAGTCATCCTAGCCTAGCATGATCGTAATGAACTGCAAATGATCTGAAGAACAGTTTGTCTTGTGCAACAGCATTTCTGCAAGCTGTAGAAGCTTTGTGCTCGCAGAATGAAACTTTGGATCCAACCCAGGGTGCCCATAACTTAATCTGGATTAAACACATGGGTATCAGTATCCTTAATATTATGTGAAATTGTCAACAAAGTGCCATGCATGTTTTCAGTGATGTAGGGTGAGTACTAATGACTTAGTCCAAGCGGCCGGGAGAGTCATGGTATTCTCAACCTCTGTCTCCTATACCCAACAACAGAACACCATCTGTTTAATCACACTATCACCAAGCAAATGTGAGTTAAAACTCACTTTGCCTGCCAAGCCCTACTGAAATAAATGGTATGCCATTTCAGATGAGACAAGAGAGTTTCCTAACTGAGTATATAGCCTTATTTGACATAATATTTATGACCTTGGAAGCTGAAAAAAGGATACCCACACTCTGAGGCAAAACATATGGATTACTGGAGACACTTTATATAATACAGTATTTCGACTGGAAAAATGGTTTCTACTAAACTTTTGACAATGCACCTTCCAGAATTAGCCACCAGAATAAGGGATGGAGGGACCCCTGCCCACAAGTGTCCCCAGGAGGCTGTACAGGTCACAGTCCAAGAATCTCATTGCACAATATCATATGGAAGGGCGAAGGAAGCAGTGCAGGGAATGGGAATGAATTTCATGGCTGCTATGCTACAGTATATAATTTATGGCACCATATGTGATACTTCCTAAAGATTCTGACTAATTGTCACTGGAGTCCCCCTAAGCCAAGCTCTTCAAGTACAAGGGGACTCTTGATTAAGACAGTGAAGCCACAGCCTTCTATTGTGCTCAATCTGTGCCAAGCAGGTGGTCATGCTGAACTGCCAGTATTAATCATTTTTATCCACCAAAGCAGATTCAAATTACAGGGCAGACAGAAGAGAATGATGTCAGCATCGTGCAATTCACATCTTCGAGATCAGATGTTTCTGAACACTCTCCTTTGTCAGGATTTAGTCATGCCCTTCCTGAACGTCCCTTTTAAGCAGCTCCCTGCCATCAGATTCCTTTTCTTAACTCCCTCACTGAGAAGCACCACAGCAGCGCCACTGCTGCCAAGGCATATTTATTCTTGCTTTACACGTATTAGTGTGACTGCATCCCCTTGCAAACGGCAGACATACTAGAGCTGAGATTAAATGATTTGGCTCTCCCTCTCACCAACCAACGCTGCATTAGCATTACCTTCACAAAAGCAAGTTGAAGAACATGTGCAATGTATGGCTCCAGCTTTAGACTATAGCTGCTCTTAAAATTCTTTAATTTTTCATGCATAAATAAAAGTGATGATTTATTTGATTCTAACAACTTCTTGCAATAATCCAACATCCTTCCCACCCCATCTTCCCATGAAATTCCTTTCTCATATTTAGCCTTATTTGCCATGGCTTTCAAATGAAAGTATCAAGCATCATGAAGGTAGCTGTGTCTGAAATAGCATTTTAAGTAGCCTTTAAATGTACAGTTACAGAGGTCGCATAGAAGCATATTTTCCAGAGGAAAGTATTAGAAGTAGTAGTGTTATCAAGTAACAGTAATACATTGCATTTATATCCCACCATTTTTTTTCTCTTCTGGGATGCCCAAGTCAGCAAACAAAGCTCCATTTTATCCTCATAGAAACAACCCTCTGATTAGACTGCACCAGGTCGGCTGCATTAGATTGAGAGGGAGACTGGCTCAAAGTCACCCAGTGAGCTTCATGGCTGAGTGGAGACTAGAACTTGGATCTCCCATGTTGCCAGTCCAGCACTCCAACCACCACGCCAGACTGGCTCCTTGATCAGGACCATTCATGAGCATGCTCCAATTCCAGATTATGCCTTCCAATATTTGAAAGCAACATAATTATGTGCACTGTAAAGATTCTCATAGACAAGTCCATAGATTGTCATTTTTTATCAGTGTAGTTATCACTTATTTATTCATCTGTCACTCCTCAATGTTCTGTCAAGAAAGGTGACCAAGAAACTGAATCCAGGGCAGAGCTAAGTAAACTCTGACTTGATTCTCAGCTATAATGAAGTTCTCTGTAGTTTTTTTAGCCCCATTGCAGAAGTTTTCATGAACACACTAGGAAGCCGCCCTGAGGCTTCGGCGAATGGGGCGGCATAAAAATGTTTTAATAAATAAATAAAAAGCACAACAGGGCTGAGAAACTGCAGGAAACTGCAAGATTCATTTTAAAATCACCACCACCACCACAACAATCCTAGTGGGGACCCAGTTGCAAAAGCCACTGGGAATTCCTCCTCCTTCAGTTCACTGCACTCTTCCTCTGGGCCATTCAATAATGGTGGAGAAAGAGAGGAGGGACAGATGCCATTGTCAACATGTTCACTGGTAACAAGGCCTGCCAGCAAGGCAAGAAGTAGCAATAATGGAGTAGGAGATGAGAAGGAAGAGCCTGAACTGTATCTCAGAACATCTGGAGGGTACTGAGGTGCCTACCTGTGACCTGGAACTATTGCTGCTCCAGCACAGTATGAAGTACATGTATCCTCTTAATGTGGTGCAGGGATGATCCACCTGTGGGTCATTAGAGGGGTGGAGTGTTGATGGCCTTGCTTTGCAAGAGAACATTACAGATATAGAATATCTGCATGTACCTATCCCTTCAGTTTTCATTCCTATACTTAAATTTGGGGTTATTTTTGTCATTTGGATGAACAGCCATTACAGTAAAGTTAGAAAAGCCTTCTCAGATCTGGAACCTTCTGGATTTTTTGGACCACACCTCCTATCTTCCCCAGATTGGGAAAGGCTGGGTTAGAAGAACCAGCCTCATTTACATAGTTTTCAGGAAGTTCAGGTCTAAGAGAAGTTGGACAAGAGAAAATAAGGTCAAGACTTGCAACATTTTATGAACTGAAAACCACATCCCCTAGGAATAGATTAAGGGTGCACAGGAAGTACATTCCAGATGCTTTGGACTTCAACTCCCAGTATTTCTGAACATTGTCCTTGCCAATCATGGTGAAAATGCAGACTCGCTGAGGGAATCCACTTTTACAAGGATAATTAAAAAAACCTGCAGCGGGGTGTGGAAAGCTACAGGGAGCAAAAGAAACCCTTTAAAATTCAAAAAAGGGGATATTACTTAACCTAGTTTTTTTTTTTAATCAATAGTTCAAAACAGCCCAAAATACCTTTCTTCCAAGGATATTTATAAATATATGTATATGTAGCTCAAACAAATACATATTCTCTTGTGAAAAATCTGTTATCAACATTTCCATAGTCCTTATTTAAAATCAGAGTAGAATACATGGTCAATGGAAACTCAACTAGTAATGATTAATTTTAAAGTTTGGGTTTTTTTAAAGTTAAAAAAGGTGTGTGTAAAAGTGTGTGTGCCACTGGCATCATTGTAGAGTCACATTACAGGGATGTTGTCAAATGTTCAAAGAAAGTCAGGTGATTACTTCTTAACTGAAAGCACTCCTAATAATGCCTGTCTAACTTGACTCATTGATTTCAAGGGATCTAAAGCATGACTCATCTGAGCTGGATCCAATCCATGTACTTGATTTTTATGTGCTATTTGCACCCTACCACAGGCACTGGAAAAAGAAGCAAGACGTAATGCTGAACAATTTGTATACTGAAATTATTGCGAAAAGTAACAGCAACACTTTATAATTTCAAACATATAACACTGTGGTAGGAAAAACACTTTATGTTGCCATAAATTAGCCTAGAATGAAATTTTGCAGATACTCCTTCCAAAATGCCATAAATCTTTTATGCAAAGAGCTCTGCTCTGTCATCTTAGAAATCCCATCGAAACAGGTATGCTGACTTGGAAAGAAATTAACTAGTTTCCAGCTCTAGTGGGGGATGACATTAGTTCAACCTACAGGAAATTATGTTGCTGGGCATATGATACAAGTGTTAAGAGAACAATTAGGGTTGTCATACACCATATTCCCAGAAGGAAAGCATAGACTTTCATTCCTGTGTTTTACACAGACAGTGTCTTGTTATTGAATATAACTCTTCTGCAAAGGGTATCTTACAAGAAACAGCTTGCTTTTATTTTTAGACTGGATACAATTATTTAACTTTTCAGCATCTAGCATTAGATGAAACTTCTAACAAGGCATTAACTACGTTTACAACAACAATTTATAACAGGGATTATTTGGAACCCTGCCTCAGGTATCTCCTAGTTTACCTATTGTGTGCATGTGGGGGGGGGAGGGTTGTGGGGGGACTAGCTTATTTAGAAAAAACCTGGCCAGGATGAGTAGGAAACTCATTACTCCCGTTGATTCTCCATTACTCCAGGTAGCAGTGGAGAATCATGTGAACTTGCACACATGTTCATTCACAAGCCTACACTGAATTGTTTCTGAATTCAGGGAGGGGGCTTGAATCTTCATAGACGCTGTCATTTCAAATTGGTATTTCAGTATAAGATTGGAAAGTACATTCTTTTACAATACATACTTCTATATGTATCTTCTCTTGGACCAATTTTTTCTCTTAAAATATGCATTTTTAATATGAAGAAGTGCTAAATCTGGTGATACATTCTGAGGTGCTTTTGTCCACTAGGTGCTGATCAGATCAGCTTATATCAGAATGCCCAAACAGCAGATTTTTCAAGCGTCTCTATGAATAGCAAAAACTAAAAGCCAGAGAATTGTTCAGAGCAAGCTAGAATGAGAGCAATCAATGGTGAAGAAAGGGAGAAATTAAAGGCCATGGCAAGCTAAATTCCTGTGGGATCACTGAAAGTCAGACAGACTTTGCTTTACGTTTTATCTTGCCACTCAATCCTTTTAAATGTTTATTCTTGAGTAGGTACAGAATTGGGAACCAAGCATGAAGACTTTCAAGATCATCGACCAGCTATGGCCACCTATTCTATGATGAGATATAAACCCTCTTGTTCACATTGGTAAAATGAACTCCAATCATGTCACCTTGTTTCATTTTTTTAACATGAAAACGGGCTTATACATTAAAGCGTATGCACACGGGGCCTATCCTCATATTTAGAAGCCCTGGTACAACCATGGTTCCCTATAACCTGGAATGTGCAAACTCCAAACTCAAGTTTGGCAGACTGCACAAAGTTCAGGGCCAGCTGACATGATCTTACCCTCTTCATGCAGTCAGTCTCTGTATGCAGAATAAGAGAAGAATGCACACACAGAGAGAAATAGAAGTGTGAAAAAGATTATTGTTTATCTGTAAAATACATATTATTTACTTGTATAAATGTGCTACCTAAAACACAGGATAATTCATATTTGTTCTTTTAAGCTGATGTGTATTCCGAAAATTGATGTTGTACATACACAACTTGTTAAGTTGGCACAGGTGGTCAGAAGATTAAACTCAGCTGGAAAGCAATGGCCATTTTATACAGAAAGCTAGGCTATAACTTTTGGCTAGAACTTTTGGCTTTTTGACTCATTAGCCCATGCTTAGCCACTGTAATTTTTAAGAGAAATAAAGCAGCAGCTTCTTTAATATCCACCGTGTGTGTGCACGCGTGTGTGCGTGTGCGCAGACCTTCCTTTCAGCTTTGCCTTGGAAACGCTGTCTACAAGTAGCAGTATGACCACATCTCATAATATCTTAGATCCTCATAGTGTCAGTGGAAGCAAATTTATGCAGAAAACAGTCCCATTCATTTCAGTCAAAAGTACTCCAAGTAGTAGATGATAGCTTGTTTTATTGAATTATATGGCTTCATACTTGAACTTCAGCAAAGGTTCAATATATTACTCTGGGAAATTACCTAAGAATGTCCCAACCTCCAGGGGAATTTGCAGGATCCGTGGACAGCTTTATTGCTTAACTGCTACGTAATTAATATCACTAGTATCTTATTGAATACTTTGCATAACCCTGTATATTTAGGGCTTAGCCAGTCTCACTTTTCTTGTATGCCACCAACACTGTACTTGGATCCTTCTAGCAGGTGAGAATGATAATGTGGGATTTTTGCAGTTATTGTGAATGAATTGCTAACTATTACCAATGATAAAAAACAAATCATGGTTGTTGGAAAAGCAAACATCAGAGCAGATTATTTTTTTAATAAATTTTTATTAAAATTTTTAAACTAACACTAAAAGCATCAATCATCTAATACATCAGACGTACTGGGTCAGTCCCTTACTCAATTTTTTTTTAGCATTCCTTAGTCATATTCAAATTCATTTATGATAACTTGAAAAAAATTTAATCTAAGCCAAGTCCAAAAACATGTTTAAGTTTATGTGAAGTCCTGTTTCTCTAGCCAATAATAAAAGAAAAAATTCCCGAGTTTGATAAAAGTCAGTATCTTCTTTCTCCTTCAATGATAAATTCAGTCTGACCATTTCTGCACCATCCAGGATCTTTTAATCATTTCATCGATGGGTAATCCTTCATTTTTCCAGTATTAAGCAAATACATTCCTCACCACAATCTGTGGTGAGAGCACATTATGAATGGAGACCAGATTTCTCAATTTAACATATTTAAATATTTAGGGATCATTTTCAGCAGCTAATAATCCTTTAAAACCCATGTTCCACAGGCAAAAGGAAACACAGAGCAAACCATCAGAGGACTGGTTAAGTTCTATTTTGGTAAGGGAGGCCAATTAATTTTACTGGTAGGTGAGAAGCAGGTACCTCATGAAGCCCATTTTGGGGTTTCATGGACTTCCAAATGATTGAGCCCATCTAAAATCAGTTCCTTAAAATAATTTTTCATGTTTCATATAGTATACCTTCTATCTTATTACAAGATGAAACTAATTTTCCAAAGGTGATCCATTTGGTAAATTTTAAGATGATAGCATAGTGATCAAGCTAATCAGGCACCAGCCCAAAACTTCTGAAGCTAGCATTGACTTGTACTCTACATAGTTGCTGGATCCAATCTACTATAAGGTAGATAGCTTATAGGAATGGAACATTTGTTAACAGAGAACTAGGGGAAAGCTTTCCATCAGGTGAGGCAACATATACTGTACTTGGACTTTAATGAATGGCATTTATGTAATGAGATAAATATGCAAAGAGCAGCTCCCCTGTACTCAACCCTGGTTCTCAGGTATACCTTTCCTTTATATAGAACTAAAGTTACATCTCCAAAAGCAAGAAAGAAGAGCATTCCTTCTGTAGTTATGTTGAGGCAATAGAGAAAGGATTTGTTTCTACATGTGCAGTCTGAGTTAGGCATCTTGGAACACACTGTGTTATGCTGTAACTCATATTATTCCCTAGGAGACAATGCCATTGTAAAGAGGCTAGAGGATAAAACAAACCTACCTAACTCTCTGTAAAGGAAACACTGGTAGTTCTCCTTAAAAACTCACCATACAGGATTATACTTAATATTGCAGTTTTGACTATAAATAAGGCATGAACCAATGGATAAGAGAGAGAAGATAATATTTAATAAAAAGCTGGAGTTTGTTAAAAGTAGGACAGGGGTAGGATGACTTATTTTGGGAGATGTTGCCGGTTTGTAATTGTTTTAATCATAAATAACTTCTGTTATTTTTTAAATGTGTAAACTTCGTGGATTTATTCTGGAATCTTTCTTTTCTTTTCTTTTCTTTTCTTTTCTTTTCTTTTCTTTTCTTTTCTTTCATCAATTACCTAACAGTACAGAATGATTTGAGCTTTCAGATGACAGTTCAACTAAAGAACTGGCCAAGCCTAGGAACTGGAGGTATTTCCACTATGAACCTTTCCTCCCTTACTTCCATAGCAGTGTTCTGTCTGTAAGTTAAGTTTGCAGGCTAGTAGGCTCCATTGCAGAATTGAAGTGGCTGGAAGAACAACCAATGGTTGCAGTGTGCACTGTGTGGAGAGAAGAGGCCGTCTTGAGAAAGGTACTGGAAGAAAGCTAGGAGGCAGAAGCTAATAAAAAGCAATTCATTTGTAACAAGCTAGCAAGATATTTAAATATATAATTTAGGCATATATTGATTCTTGGGTAAATTAAAATATAATGTTATACTGTTTTACTTTAGTAAAGTAATATACAGAAGAAAAATGTCCCACTGCCATGATTTAAAGTCCTTCTGTCTCAATATCACCATCATTTCCTAAAGACAGATTAAATATCTGTCTTTCAATATCAGATTAAATATCAGAAAGGAAAGCATTTGCTTGTATGGAACAAGATATGGAGTGTAATTCAAGAAAAATCTGAATGCAAACACCAGCTAAACAAAGAACCAATATTTAGCACACTCTAAAAATTTAACAGACCGATAAGTGACTAAACCAGATTTGTTTTGAGGGGTATCTAATCCCAGAGTTATTTCTGATGTTCTGTGTTGATGCTTTGGAGTTCTTAAAAGCTTGCAAAATTGATGAAGTAGAAGAAAATGAAATGAAGGAAAGCAAAAGTTAATTTTATTCCTAAGAAGGAAGTAAGATTGAATAATGGATTAATTATACACATTAAACCACAACACACTACAGATAAATTTATCAAAATTAACAAACAAAGAGGGAACAAGAACATAGAGGGAAACGAGGCTTAACTTCACAACTGTCAACAACAATTAGAATGATACTCAGCAACTGTCAGATAGACCTGTGCATTGATGGCTGAACTCACTTTAATACATCTTCACTGCTATGCACTTGTATCTTTTCACAGTTCTGTGAATCCTTGTATTGCAACCTGAGTTATATGTTTTTGCAATCACACCTGTGCGACCCCCCTCCCCCCATACTTCCTCCAAAGTCTCCTGCCATGCATCTTCTTAAAGGGCTGTGTTTTTGGATCCTACACCATAATTCTTGGAGTATAACTGCCCATTATGATATTGACTTATGGCATTAACTTGCTCTCCGTCATCCACATGGCAATTAGCATTCAGAAGCATTCAAGGTTTTTTAATTTCCCCACTACCAGGAAATAATATATACTGGATCGTCTTTGAAAGGTAATTCCTAACTCCCCATATAGATTTAGGGTGACCAAGGAGAAGGGGAGGAGGTTGGGGTGCCATTTGGAATTGGAACAACTTTGCTCTCTACCCATCCTGCTCCTTGGCCTACCTCTTTCCAGTTGAAAACCTCAGGAGGGGAAGTGTTGGCGTCCTTTCTGCACCTGTTGTGTAGGGCTGGGTCCCAACCTTCAGATTCCAAAAGCTGAGATCAGAAGGCTTTATGCTCACACTCCAAACACTCCTGTGGTCTTCCAGACAACATCAGGCAACCACAGGATTGCTCCCTGAGTCATGCTTAGAAATGACCCATTGAAATGAATTGGTCAAATGAATTGAGATGGGCTCCTTGGAAGAAAGGCAGGATATAAATGTCATTGAGAAATAAAGAAATCCCACTGACTTTTAATGGCTTTACTCAAAGCATAACAAAGTCAGATCCAACCCTAAGTATGGAACTTGGAGCTATGCATGCAGTTCACATCCCCAATCGATTAGCCAGGGGTGCCTTTATGGTGTCTATTTCAAAAGGCTTAAATGTTTGTTTTTAATGACAGTATAACTCATAGAATTCTATTTGATTGATTGATTGATTGATCAATTTATATCCTGCCTTTTTCCTACAAAGGGCTCAAGGCAGCTTACATCATTCTCCTCCTCCATCTTCTCCCCACAACAACAACCCTGTGAGGTAGGTTGGGCTGAGAGTCTGTGACTGGCCCAAAGTCACCCAGTTGGCTCCATGGCTGAGTGGGGACTAGAACCCGGATCGTCTGAGTCCCAGTCCCAGGCTCTTAACCACTACACCACACTGGCTCTCAAAATTTGTGTGGATTTTGTGATTGAATACTTTTTTCAATTGTACATCGCTCAGAGAATGATAATTATTGGATGAATGAAAGAATTCAATTGCAGTAATAGGAAGATTACTGGGGGTGAGGTGGATGGAGTCAGTCCTTCCTGCTCAACCTTCTGGAACTATAGAATCTCAGCTTCTATATCCCAGGATTCTCTGCAAATGCAGCTTTGAAGCTGAAACACTTCGGCATACTACGATGCACTTTTAATTTTTTTTAATTGGTTGGCTGATTTCCATAAAGTTACAGTTTTGTAAAACCTTACCACAAACAAACACATTTTAAAGTGATGGAAATATAGAGCTACAACAGAGTACGCTATTTGTCTTAAAGCATTATAACTGCAATGTTGCTGTCAATTGTATTCTCTTGCCTCCCAGTGGTGGTTCTTTAACAGATACCCACGACCCACGACACTTCATTGTAAATCAAATTCACATCCAAGGAATGGAGAATGACAGAATTCCATGCTCCTGATTTTCTTAAGTTTGCAAGAGCTGTAATAGATAGGAAATGACTCCGTTGCATTTTTTGGACAGGTGGATTTGAGCAGAAGTGATGAAGACCAAATTCAGAATGAAATAAAAGTAGATAAAATTATGGGTTTCTGAGTAAGGTGGACTTTGTTAAGGCAAAGGGACCAAGCAACTTACTATACTAATAGGGGAATTATGTGGAACATTGAAAGCTGCCTCATCTTCAGTCATCCCAGGGCTCTTTCTAGCCCAGTATTGTTAGCTGGCAGTAAGTCTCAAGGTCGCTCTCCAAACAGGATCCTTTCTTAGTCCTACCTGCAGATGCCATGGGGTGAACATGGGAGCTTCTATATGCAAGGCAGAAGAACTGCTACTGAGCTAGAACCTGTGCCAAGATGGAGTAAAAGAGGAACTCACTCCACACTACCAGGCAATGCTGGACACCATTGTTGGAATATCACGTACACTTCTGAGAGCTATAGGTATGTTTGAATGTTGTGAATTCTAATGTGAATTGACCCAGTTATTATGTCCTAGTCTAATGTGCAGATCAGAACCTAGTAATACTTTGGATTTTGTACATTTTTCAATTTCATGATTTATTTCTTTGCTCAAAATGTATGAAAATGCATTTTAGGAATGCACATGTTGAAATGGAATGCATTTATAAAAGCATTTTTAAAAAGTATATTGATATATGAATTTTCAAGAAATTTTAAAAGCACAGCTTCATGTGAGAAAAAGGAATGAACACATAAATAACTAGATAGACTAGACAGAGTGTTCCTTCCATTTCTGCCTAGACCAACTTTGAAGTAACCATGGGATCTACAAAGGATCCAGAGAGAGAGGGGGTGGGGGAGAGAGAGAGAGATACTGATTTTATTAATGACATTTATAAGATATTCCAGGAGGGGTTGTCCTCACCATACTGTAACTATTGTGTACTATCCTGTAGTGTCTTTAAACATGTGAACATTTGTACAAATACTGAAATGCACTTTCATGTCAGGCAGCCATTGAACAAATCAAAACATTTATATTTTTCTTTCTTTCTAGCTTCTCAAATTAACTTTTAAAAAGAAATCCTAACTGTGTTTCTAGCGGAGCTGCTTATTAATAGGGCTGCATTTGGTACTTTTCTAGTAAAAAAAAGTTCTGATTCCTGCTGAATTACTTAATTGGTGTTGCAGTCACAAAGGTCATGACCAGTTTGTACCAAATGCTAGATAATTAAAGGCAAACCCAGCATTTAAGGAAAATTCCTCTGGTGCTCATGGTTTATTGATCAGTTTTGGATCATACTCTCGAAAAAGTGAGAGAAAATCATTCATTATTCTCTTACAGAACATGCTCTGCAGGAAGGGAAAGTCTAACGTGTATCGTTGATAACGAAGCGGCTGGAATTATGAGTTCATAAAGCAGGCTCTGAAATTCTGTATGATAGCAAAAAGATATGCCTGTCATTTAGAGCTGCCACATTTTATAGACGTTTCCAAAATGGTATTTTAAAACACATTGTCATCTCATGAAAGAGCATTTTTTAATGTGTGATGAGAAATAACATATAAAAAGCTTACTGGACAGACATCACTCCTAGACTGGTAGGTGGCTTCTAACTTTAGTCTTCTTCATGGGCATGACTGACAGTAGATAACCAGAGGGAAGGGCTCCAGCCAAATCACATTCAGGTGAAGCTACACTTACAGTACCACAGCAGGAGTCACTGCCTCCAGTCTTCTGATGTATGGCCATAGGTATTGATTCAAGCAGGCTCATCATACGGCAGCTAACTACGCTACCTGCCAAACCTTGGGTTATCAACTAGTAATTGTAGACACACAGGTCTTAATATGAACTTCAGCCTGCATTAGTCATAATGCCTAACCAACTGTACTTCAACAAGCTGGGATCCACTGATGGATTCTGCATTCCATGATACACGGTCTCAAATTGTGATTTTTAAAAATACAGTCAAAACATTCCATGATCATCACAGCTACTGGGATATCAACCGTGTTGATCATAGTGGCTTAAAATGGTTTTTGTACAAATCAAATGAGGTGTCAGTATCAAAGGATGACTTGTGCGTTCCCATTTTCCGCAATAGTTAACTTTACACATTAACTATTGCATTACAAGTTCTCTCCTCAGTCCAAACAGTACCTGGAGAGTCATGTTCTGCCTCATAGCCCAGAAGAAAAAGATGCTCTGATAAAGGATGGGGAGATCACTGTCATCTCTGTCTTCTATCTGACCCAAGGTAAGTTTCTTCACTTTGATACAGGGATAGGAGGGCTATGCAGATGGTAAGAATAGAGTAGGTTCTTTCTTAATGCCTTCAGTGACTTTTATGTTTTTACCTCTATGGCTAACGCCAACATTTCCCACCCACTGAAAATTAAGTGTTTGCCAATCCACATCACACACTTTGAAGAACACTGTATCTATTGGCTTCTGTTATGTTTCTATATTTTGTATGACCTCTCTAGTGCTCTAAGATAACTCAGGAGGTCAGTGGCCTAGCTGTTTTACTGTGTGTTCAGCCTCAGACGGTTGTTGTTGCCTTGGTTACAGTGAGTTATGAAAGGATGCTGCAGGCTGTTTAAAATGTATAAGGTGAAGCATTACCTTTGCTTCAATTGTCGTGGGTTTAAAAAAGATGCTTGGCCATGGCCATTGGGAGGCCCATAATTTACATGATTGGCCAAGAAGTTTAAAATGGTGAGAGACTCACTCTGTTCAAATATGTTATAAATAAGGATGCAAAACACATGAAGAGAAGAAGCCTGCCAACCTTCCCTCTCCATCATTGCATGCATCAGCATCTACACTTAGAGGGTTACTTTGTAAAGAAGAGAGTGTCCTGCACTTGAGCCAACCCTGCGGCCGGGAGATCCACAGACCCAAGTACCAAAATATTTGAAAAGGGAAGAGTTACTATTTTCTACAGGGGGCCACAGGTAGCATTGCCCAAGTTTACTGGTCCATATTTGGCATAAAACACTTCCTTCCAGATATGCGTACCTGTGCCCTAAGATCAGCATTGGGGGTCCTTCTCTGAGAGTTCCCGCTAAAGAGATAAGGAGGGTAGCTAGAAAAGGAAGGGCCTTTTCAGTTGTGGCACCCTGTTTATTGAACCAGCTCTTCAAAGAGGTGTGCCTGGCACCAACTCTTTATTCTTTTTAGCACCAGGCAAACCCCTTTTTATTTCCACAATATATTGTGTATTATGTGTAATGTTTTATATGATGTTTTATAATGGATTGTTGGATGCCTTCTGATTTGAGTTGTTGTGGTTGTGTTGTTATGGACTATGTGTTATGTTTTGGAGGTTATTGTTGGGGATACATTTTAATATTTAAATATTGTATAAGTTTTAATTCTATTGTACTTCTTATTTTTAACCATTTCAGAGAGTCATTTGGCTGATGAATGGTATAAAAATATTCTCAATCAATCAATCAATCAATCAATCAAATTAGTGGTAGGATATCCTGAGAGGTGCTCCTTGATACATCCATATCTACAGCTGCTTTTTGAAGAATCAGTTCAAGTTAAAAGTTCCATTTATGGAACTCAGTCATTCCTTCATTACATTTCTATTCTGCACAACAACCAAAGTTCTCTGAGGAGTTCACAAAATGATTGAATGTAAGAAAAAAAAATTAAAATTCAAAACTTTAAAACTGTAAAAAAAGTTAAAGAATGAACAGCAAAATTACCAGAAAGTGGTTTTAAAAGATAGAAAAAACCCCCATGTTAATAAATTATTCCTGTTAATTTTCTCTTTATTTCAGTAGATCAAACTATGTGTTCACTGGTAATGTTAGTAATAAGCAAGCTATGCAAAACAATATGTAGTCATGATGATATAGAAAAATGACTATACTTTTGCAAATGAAGTGCTAGCGCACTTTCCAAATTTTGGGATTACAACTCTCACAATTTCCAACCATTGGCCATGCTGGCTGAGGTGGATGACAGCTAGTCCAAAATATCTAGAAGTACCAAACATATATTTAAAATATATACATCTCATTTTAATATATATGAGTAAGCAGAAAAAGAATTAACTTTTACCCATCTTCATAAAACAAAGAAAATCTCCAAATGTACAATACTATCTGGAAATAATGACTGTATATGCTTCTTTCGCAGCCTCTGGCTGCATTTCAGGTACCCTGCTACAGAATTTTGATGTCACCTCCTGCCCTATGGAAACACTTTTCAACTAAGAAGCCATGGGAAGGCTGTGAGAAAATATCCTGGGGCAATCTTTGAAGTTGGCAAATACATCAAATGTGGCCCCAAACCTACATGGTTTCAGAAAGATTTGTGTAGATGCACTGCAATTCGTTTATATATGGCTTGTTTATGTGTGTGTGTGTGTGTGTGTGTGTGTGTGTGTGAGAGAGAGAGAGAGAGAGAGAGAGAGAGAGAGAGAGAGAGAGAGAGAGAGAGAGACCTTGATACTATAGAAATCTCTGTCTCTCAGCATGAAAATATTATTAGCATAACTAATTAGTTCAAGTTTGCCTGGTTCTGATCTCTTATCCCAGGAGAAAGAGAAGGAGAGGGGGAAAAACACATGCATACACATACCCTGTCTCCATCCTTTTTACTCTGCCTGCCTCTTTCCAGAGCTTGGAATATGCCAAGAAGATATCACAGGTGCAAGGAGTCCTGGAGAAATGTTTTTTTCTCAGGCTCTTGAGTCAATGGCCAACACCCGTGTATACTGTGATAGATGAAATTTAGATGTTCTGTCTCATCCTCTGCCTCTACAACACATTATGTGTCTTTGGACTGTTTCTGTCCACTGTCTTTCAGCTGAACCATTCCATAGCTTCAGCAGCTGGAACTAACTACTATTAAGGGTACCTTCACCCTTAATCCCCCTAAAAGAATGGCGTATTCCCACTCTATACATGCATGCTCAACAGCAGAAATGCTTAAGAACTTTAAGCAGGTCATGTAGAGGCCTGTCACACAATAGTTTATAAAGATGCAACAGAAGCTGTAAGTGAGGCATTTGCAAAGGGGCATCACATTGGAAAAATGGTCTACAGTTCAGACCTCTGCCTCAACCATATTTAATAATATAATTAGGGTCAGCACTGGACCCTGAAATTTTATGAGAATCAACCCCTTTTGAATAAATGCCTTGCTTTGGGCTGGAGTGATAACTAAAACTGGCGAAAAGATCAAAGGCTTTGGCTAGAAGGAAACAAAGCTCCATTACTGGGGAATAAATGGATTTGCAAATCATGTTAATAAGCTGAATGCCATGTAATTAAATAGCAGGAGGAAAGTCCTGGATTAAAGGCTGGCTAAGAAGAACAGATGATTCCTAGATTAACTGGTACAGAATTATACAGCCAGGTTATGACCATGGATTCTCTCCCTCCCTTCACCACATATGTATATCCCCTGATTTTAGGCAGCATGCCTGTCATTCACATTTTAAAATTCAGGGGTGGAGAAAAGGAAAGATAGTAGACTGAAAAACTAGGAGTACTTCGTAGAGGTTTCCCTGTACTAATATTTCGTTAATTTACAACACATTTACGAAACATGGCTAAGCACATGCTTTTCTCTTGCACAACACCTCACCTTTGGTTTGACATGCTGCGCTGTGGGGAGAAAGGTGAGCCATGTATTTGGACTTGGTTGACTACTGATGTCTAGGATTGCTTGGCATGGTTTTGTGGGGAAACAAATGAAAGAAAGTTTTCAGATTTTTTTTTAAAGATGATTAAAAAAAAAAAAGATGATTGCAAGGATAGTTGAAATAGGACAGGTTGTATTTAGGCTTGAGGGCAACCAGAATGGCTGAACCTTTCTGGACACCGTGATGTAACTCTCAGAGTGGAACTGTTGATTGTGCGGATGCTCGCTAAATGCAATACCTGTAAATAAAAATATCAGATAAGTAGCACGTGAGGCCACCAAAGGAAAAGATTTAGGACTATACAGACAAGTGTTCAAAACATACAATGCTTACTATAGTAATGGATCTTTGCTCAGTCTTGGTGAAGGTTATTGTGATCTTGAAATGAGACAACAGAAGACAAGCAGATACGCTGTAGCTACACAGTTCAATCTAGAACCTGAGTCCTCTCTGCACTGATGGGAGCAAGTATAGAAAATGAAGGACTTGAATGGTTTTTAAAACATCATGCCCAGCATGGGGCTTCACACTGCAGTGATTGTGCAGTGAAGAAGGCAAGAACCTCAGTCATCTGCAAAAGAAGGACTACACCTTTTCCTTCTATTCCCTGGCATTGGAAATATTGCACCCACCTCCTCTTTTCTTCTTCGCTTTATTGCCCTAGGTAAGCCTTCCCCTACTTTGCGCCTCCAGAGGATATGGATCTCAGTTCCCATCATCCTCAGCCAATATAGCCAGCATACAATAATCATATCTTAACCCTAACCCAAAATATCTGGAGGATATCCATCTAGAGAAATTTGCTCTAGATGGATGATGTATTGTCCTTATATAAACTCAAAGTCTTTATGCACATACCACTACACAAAAGTGTCTGATAACCAGTTAAATTTCATTATTCAGTTAAATCACAGCACTTTAAGAAATCTTCCATAAATATCTGTGAGGCTTTAGGATTTTAAACTCTGACTGGAACACATGCTTGGTGTAGTACTGAGGTCTCCTAAGGGGTCATATGCCTGAACAAACAACCTGTGCCCTCTTTTTAGCATCCTTCTCTGACAACTTGACATAGTCTGCATCTGGATTTTGCTTCAATCAGATACTTTCCTAACCAGCACCACCAACCAACTTCTAGTCATGATATCTTTCAGCAGGAGGAAGCACAACCAGAGTTAATCCAGTGTTATTCTTTTGCTATGTGGTCACTAATGTACAAACGGTCAGGAAAACTGGAATAGTTTTCAGCCCTTTCATTTTTATATCTCCAGTTCAGCAAACAAGAGGAACGTGTGCTTCATTCCCTAGGCCATAACAATGAAAGCACAATTCAACAGAAGGTTAAACAAAGATTTTTAGATATAACAACAAGGACTGTGTTAAGCTATAATATGCTTTTCTAAATTAGTCTGTATTCCTCTGTGCATTCTTGCTTGGAAAGCTATTTGAAAAACGTCAACTCTTTCATAAGCACACAGTGGCTTTAGCATAAAACCTAAACATTTTGTAATTATTTTGTAGCAGTAGGGTAATAAACCTACAGGTACAAAAGAATTATATGTTCAAAGTATCACTGAGTCTCTTATGTAGAACCTTCGTCTTCCAAATGTCAAGCTGTTAATTTATTTCTCCGAGATCAGTGAAACCTTTAGCTCACAGGATGTGGCTCTTTGCCTATCTGAAAGGCAGGTATCATACACAAATGAACTCCTGTAGCCTCATAGCTCTGCAGTGAAGTCAATGACACTCTTTTTAAAGGACAAATAAAATCAGTGGCATTCAGTGCAAATGCAAGCACACTGTCATTATACTACAAAGCATATAAAATGTACTGAACTAAAACCAGCCCACGCATGAGAATCTTTATCTGGGAAGAGGAATTGCATCTTCGTCTTGGCTGGAACATGAAAACTGTTTATCTGTCAAAAATGCTATCCAGTGTTTGCAGTGCTTAAGGGAAGTGTCTGTAGCTTCATGGTAGAGTGCACGATTTATATGCAGAAGTTCCCAAATTCCATTGTTGAGATTCTAGTTAAAAACAGGAGTGAGACCTGAGATCAAATCTGGCCCTCGGGGATCTCCAGATGGCCAAACCCATCCTCCCACAAGCATTGATGCGTTAGTGCAGCTTTTCTCCAAACCCTGAAAGGTTGAAATTATGGAGGCAGGACCCATTTCTTTCAAACACAGCAGTCCAAGTTAGAAAGTTCAGACTCAATGTGAACTACATGGAGGAGTTGGAATGTGGTACAGAAATGTCAATGAGCTAGTTTTGTCTGACAACTGCTGAGCACCAAACAACCTCAAATTTATGGGGAGACACTGTAGGACATAGAGGGTCTCTGGAGGAGGAGTGTGAATTTATTAAGCCAGTGTCAAGTCAAGTGAGAGACCAATTAAGTAACATTCAACATTCCCAACATCTGGCCCATCAAAAGAGCAAACCTCCCTGAGGATGGAGTCAAGCTTTTTGGGAAAAGAAGGGAGGAGGGGGTCCTAAATTCTTCATGTGGGCAAGAATTGCTACCGGAAACTAGAAGAAATATTTCTTTGATCGTATAGATGAAATATATCAATATAGAGGAAATATTTCTTTCTTTGAATGCAACCTTCTTATTAAATACCCTGTATCACAAAACACCCTGCTGACCCCATAGATAACTAAGAAACTATACCTGAAAAGCCTTCCATGTGGAGCTACTGGAAAGCAGGAGGAGAGTTATGTTCATGACATGTGTTCTAAGGAATAGTACTGCCAGTAGGAGCTTTAATATGCTGTGTGGTTCTGATTTTTGAGGTTTTCTTTTTAAATTTGCCTTTGACTCAACCACTGGAATGTGGCCCCCAAGTGCTTCTCTGAAATTTGGATAACAGAGTTAGTACTTTTGAATGGGACTCTTAGTTATTTATTTATTTAAAACATTTCTATGCCGCCCCCATCGCAACAAAGCCTTGGGGCAGCTCACAACAAAAACAAACAAAAGCATATAAAAATTATACGATAAAAATATTAAAACCCGGTGCATTTCTGCTTAAATTTTTTTTAAACCTACATAATAAATTAACAATTAACATAAGTTTTAAATAAAAAGGTCTTAGTCTGGTGCCGAAAAACAAATAATGACAGCGCCAGGCGGACCTCTCTGGGGAGCGCCAGGCAGACCTCTCTGGGGAGCGCCAGGCATCTGTTGTTGATCTCAAGGGGCGGGAGGGCATATATGGACACAAGCGTTCCTTTAGATATCCAGGGCCCAAGCCGTTGAGGGCTTTATAGATCATAACCAACACCTTGAATTGGGCCCGGACTTCAATGGGGAGCCAGTGGAGCTGACGGAGAACTGGGGTTATATGAGAACAATGCCCAGTCCCCGTCAGCAGCCTGGCAGCTCTATTCTGCACCAATTGAAGTATCTGGACCGTCTTCAAGGGTAGCCCCACGTAGAGCGCGTTGCAGAAATCTAATCAGGAAGTTACCAACGCGTGTGTCACTGTCGCCAGGCAATCTTTTTCCAGGAAGGGATGCAGCAGATAGATCAGTCGAAGCTGAAGGAAAGCACTTCTCGCCACCGCCGTCACCTGGGCTTCTAAAGACAGCTCTGGGTCGACGAGCACTCCTAAGCTGTGAACCCTGTCCCTCAGAAGGAGTGCAACCCCATTCAGGACAAGGCCCAAGTCTCTCATCCTGAGTCCCGAACCACCCACCACCAGGACCTCTGTCTTGTCTGGATTGGGTTAGTTAGTACTCCTGATAATGGGAAGGCCTGAACAAGAATCCCTTGAAAGTAATTGGGTTAAAGAGTACCTGGCTACAAGGACCAGTAATTCGAGTCCGTACAGGTGCTCCAGATGCTCAATATCATAAAAATTGGGAGGGAAGCTATTCCTCCCATAAGGTGATATGCACACTGGATTTATGCCAATGAACCCCATGTCAATCATGGCTCTCTGACACATGTTTCTAATTGTTTGGAGATGTCTGTCAATCATTTCTTCACACTCCGTCGTCTTTAGAATTGCAGCAAAAATCAATGTACACATGACAAGAGTACCTGATGTGTTACTTGCTGCGGGCCTCCTTAGAAATTAATCCAGTTTTGTCTTTTGTTTAGCTTTTGAAGTCAATGAGCATTCTTGTAGTATGTGTACACATACATGCACTCCTATGCAGTTGCCAGTGGATTTGGACACTTGTGTGCATAGGTAATTTTAAAAAATCTTTCTCCTTCCCTCTTTCTCTCAACCGGATATTAAAGTTTTAGGGTTGTATACAGATTATAGGGATTTCAATTGGGTTGGTGGAAAAAGAAATCCCTGCCAGAATGGCAGTCCCTATTGCACCCTGAAAATGCAATACAGACTTTTTGGGGAGCTGCCATGTGAATCCTTGAAGTTGGACAGGGCCATTTTTCATAAGTGGAACCCTTCTACGTAAAGATAAAGGTTTCCCTCGCACATACTCTTCTATCCAGTTCCTTTTTCTGTTAATGAGAAGTGGGTACTAACGAAGGCAAGTTTGCTTCCACCCAATTAAGTGTGGATGGGTTTGAAATGTAGTTTTGTCTATTTTTCAGCTGCTGTAGAGTCTTATTTGGAATCATTATGGATCTGAAATAATTTTGACCAGTTTGCAAAGCCTGCATTATGTTCTGCAAGATTTCGTTGTCAGAGATATTGATATTACTTTGAAGTTATGTCCTAAAGCTAGTCACAAGGATACAGTGAAAGAAATGAGAAATGTCTTAATTGCAATTACACTGTCATTCAATTCTTAGCTTGAGGAAAGTGAAAGAAAAAATATGAGGGAAGGGTTTAAAAAAGCAGATGATTCCTACCCAAGAGGTGCAATTCAATAAAGTAAAAGAAAACTAGTCAAATCAAATGGACATTCCAAATATTAATTCTTCAGATGTTTGGTTTTACCTGAGGATACCGCAACACTAAGCAAACCCAAATAATTTTTACTTTTAACACATTTACAAGAATATACCATTCTCAACTTATTTTAGCAGGCTCTGTTTACAGCTTTCTTTCTCAGCACATTTCAACTTTCAAAAGTCTTCCAAAAGCAGTTTATTTTTAACAATATACCTAACTACTCAGACTAGACATCATGCAAATGGGGAAAGTGTAGGGTTGTTTTTTAAACCTTAGAAGGAACATTCCTTTACTAGACAAACAAGAAATTCCAGCAGCAATTATCTAACCAGGTGTTCTCAACCAGGTGCCTACCAACTGTTTGGGAAACCAACATCCACCAGCTCCATTCAGTTTTCAAGACAGTAGGGAGCTGCTTTCAAAAACGCTTGAAGGGCACTGCATCACCAAAGGATGCTCTACACAATACAATTGAAAGTGCACATATAATGTCCTAAAACCAGTAAGTTGGGGGCTGAGACTGATGATGAAAATTTCTTCCAAATGCTCACTAAAATATGGCCTCATTTCTTGAAGGCCATATTGGAATTGCTCTCACCATTTCTTCATTCTAAAGACAAAAGTGAAACATACAAATAACCAGTGAAGGGATGCTTCTGCATCTTAGAACTTTTCAATCAGTAGTATGTTCAGATAGATGTGTTATTTTATTGTAGAGTTGGAAAAAGTGCAAAGAAGGTCAACTAAAATGATCAAAAGAGTTCAAGCAACTTCCCTATGAAGAGAGTTAAAAGCTGAGATGGTGGAGATTCAAGACAGTTAAAGGGGAGTATTTCTTCGCACAGAACATAAACAACAGAATTCAGTTTCATAAATGATAGTGATGGCACCCATTTGGACAGCTTCAAAAGGGGATTCTGCACTTTCATTCAGGAAATCCTTATCAGTGGCTCATAGTGTCCTGCATCAGAGGTCATGTATGCTGGGGAACTTGGCAGGAGTGGCTTTTGCACTCATATCCTGCTTGTGGCCTCTTGTGGACAACTGTTCCCTGTGTGAACGGAAGCTGGACTAGATGGACTATTGGTCTGATCCTCATCTTATGTTCCTATTGTTTAGCCACCACACAAGGCAAACAAAAAACAAATCAAAACAGGAAGGAAATAAATATAATCTGGTTAATGCAAATGTGTACAAAATATTCATAATATCAAACCACTCTCTTGTCCAGTGGCTGGCTTAGCTTCCCAGGCTGGATTCTGCATCTGATTGAGGATTGCCCAATCATTGCACAATACAGTGCTAGTTTGCTAGATCCTGCAAGGGTTGCACGGACTTGCCAAGTACAGACTCTGCAGATGTGATAATCATTCTCACCTGCAACATATATTTGGAAACAATTCTATTGGTCTGTTGCAGAACAAAGAAGAAAAGTGGGCTTTCTCACAAGAGAACCTGTTGGGCAATTCGCAACTGAAATGCATTCTTTTATGCTTGGTTACATAGCTACATAGAGAAGGTTGAAGAATATGCCAAGTCCTTTCTCTGCTACTATGCGGTACTATATGAGCAATACAAAAATAAATGTTTCTTGAGGTCACATTACCAGAGTCTGCCATGATTTCTGTTGTGAAAGTTATAGCAGAACTTGGAATTACAACATCCATTCCAGAAACTCCCAAAGAGTTCCAAACAATCTGCATAGTTTTACTGGTACACAACCATTAAAGAAGCAAAAGTGAACTGAACTTATTTGTGGAAAATTAATGCATCAGCATGCTAATGCACTTCCGAACAATGATGCTTATTAATAAACAATGATGTCACATATTCAAATATACCATGCAAACAATTGTACAATTATATTTATTTCTAAGTTCGATAGTGACAGTTGCATTAGGCTGCTGCAATGAAAACAAACAAGGCATCTTGCTACATCATAAAGATTAGCAAGTTATTGTGATGTAAGATTTTGTGGCCATTACCCACTTCATTAGATGGGCATGGAACATCAAGCTAGATCATCTTCATGAGTATAAAAGTGCTAAGTTTAATACAAGTGAAAAGGCTTCTTCCATTTAATTGGGAGTTTCACTGAGCTCAGTGGTAGTTATTTCAGAGCAATCATACATGCAGTTGGGCCGCACTTTTTAGAAATACATGAATCATCTACCAGCCTGTTCTCTAAGGGAGGTGGAACACTGTCCTGTTGAAACCCTTTTTACCTGCAATGCTATACATTTCAGAACAAAGAACAAGCATGTTCTTCATCACAGAGCTATGGCAAACACTTTTTGTTTTCTCCTTTCTCTTACCATTTCATGAAAAGATGACCAGCCAAACTGTAATCTCTGTATTGTTCAATATATCATATTAACACAAGGAAGTTCCAGTTCACACTTTAGTATTATGTTCCTAAAAAGTCATTTAACCCCTGAAGAACAATCTCTAACACACACACACACACACACACACACACACATTTACGAAGCTTCTATGCCGCCTCATTTGCCGAAGCCTCGGGGCGGCTCACATCAATAAATAAATAATCACAATATAAAAACAATATAATTTGAGTCGACCTGGCCAAGGATATAAAATAAATAAATAATATTAACAATTTAATTAACAATTAAAATGACGTTTAAATAAAAAGGTCTTCGCCTGGCACCGAAAAACGAATAATGACGAATAAATGAATAATGAATAATCTTGTCCTTTCTTTTCCCATCATCCTGGTCTTTCCCCCCCTCCAAGATAGTAAGCCATGGTATAAAGAGATGATACAGAGATAATGCCTGCCGCCTAAAATATTCACAACAACCAAAGTGGTATCCTTTGGTGGCTAACTTATAACCTTCAAGGCTGATGTGTTTACAAAGATGACTTGGCAGTTTGGACCTCTCTGTCCCGCATTTACCATTTTAAGGAAGGGTGGTAAGTTCTTCCTATAACCAAAATATAATTCAGATGTGTGCTCTGAATTAGGGATGAGGAACAAATTAATTTGGCTCATGTTTCAACATGAATCAACCTATTTTACCCTTGCTTAACTAATATGCAATATAGTTAAATATAGTTACCCTTCAGATTTTGACTTCTGCAAAGTTTGCATTGCATTTTCCTATCCAGAAATGCATATTTAGGGGAAATTGTACAAAGATGCATTCACAAATGCATTTTTGCACACAGTCCTTCTCTTGAATTAAATCCAAAGTCATGTTACCAGAACTCTGCAATCACCCATGGAACCTTGAAAATTTGCTCTAAAGGTTTTCCCAGATTTTGAAGTCACATTGGGAGTGGTGTTGGGGAGAAACAGGGAAATTGTCCTTCTCCTGGGTCTGTTGAAAAGCTTGTTTCCATAAGCAGACTGACACCGTCGCATGCTGCTGTCTGCATTTTCTCTACTGCATGCATTTTTAATGTATGCATTTTTGCACATATTTCTCACATTTCCACTACTGTATAAAACTTTGTCTACATTTCTCCTAACATAAGTGCATTTCCTTCAGATTATGAATTTATCACAATGGATTAACACGAAATGCAAATACAATGAGCAAAATTCATATAAAATGTATAATTGGAGAAATGCAGCCACCAAGGGAAATGCATACAAAATACAAATGTTGGCAGAAATGCCTACAAAGAAGCATGGACTTTATGTAATATTTTATTAAAAGATTGTAAACTAATACAGGAATGGAAAAGAATGCACTTATGTTTCAAGCAGCTTGAATTCTGTAGAAACCAAAACAGAGAAATTTGACCATCCCTTCCCTGAATTAGTCTTGATCTTAAAGCTGAGTTTACATGGAATTAAATGTTTATTATATTCATATCTATACATAGATATAATCATGGGGAAGCTGGATGGAAGCTTATTCAACACAAAATAATATTAGAGCAACCCATTTTATGCACATGGAGGGCCATAATAAGATGCTATGCATTTGTACGGGCATGATCAGATTTCGTTGGGACTTAAAATAACATGTGACTTTGCTTATTAGTAGCATGATCTATCTATTTATAAGACACAATCCAGCACTAGTGTTTTTTCAGTGAACCTGTGCAGGAGCCTTATGAAATGAATGGCAAGGATCACAGCACAGCCATTGCAGCTTTGGCAGAGGGGTATCTTCAGTCAGGATGAAATGAAACACAGGATGCCGTCTTTCTGAATTGATGGGAATGGAATGACGAGTGTGCATGAGTGTGAGAGAGAAAATGAGAGGGAACCCATGGTCTTAACATGGCTGTTTCAGTGGGAGTTAGGGTCATTTGCTTCAGCAGAGTGTGGTCATTTCCAATACCCCACATTTAGAAAATGTATTAATATTTTCATTAAACAAACAAAAATAGTCTTATAAGAGGCATACAAATGCATTGTAGCATCATTTTTTATGTATCAGAGACCATTTCATCAAAGTCCCCTTCTGAAGGCATCATAATACTCATTTTTGTGTTTGCTCTAATAGTTTATAATATTATAATATAGTATTTCTAATTTATAGTATTTATAATGACAATTTTGTGATCAGAGTAGAGGAGAAATATTTTTGCCCACCTTCATTTGGGTTCTCTCCCTCAACACTGCTTCCATTTCTGGTTTCTTCCAAGACAAATTTCAAGGTAATACTTAAAGCAATGGTTCTGCATTACAATACCTTTTACACTGAATTGCATTTATCTTTGCCTCAGTTTAGAAATCTTCATCTTTTTTGCTTGTTTGTTTTTAATTTGGTGTTGTCGTCAAAATTTATTAACTCACTGTTTACTGTTCGCTCCAGATTATTTATGAACAAGTTAAAAAACACAGATTCCAATGCAGATCCACTGCTGACATCTGCCGCTTGGGAGAACTGACTGTGTGTTACTACTCCCGCTTTCTGTTCTTTAACTAGTTACTGATTCATAACAAGACATCTGTGACTGCAAAGTGTGTTCACAAGTCTTTGCTAAGAGTTTGTCAAAACCCTTTTGGAAGTTCAGGTAAACATTGACTGTCAAATTGCCTCTGTCCAGATGTCTACTGACATTCAAAGAACTCTAAAAGTTTAGTGAGGCAGAACATACCTTTGCAGAAGACATTCTGATACTTTGCCTGGTGATTTTCTACCACTTTACCCTAAAGAGACATTTATTGTACTTGAACTTCCTGAATTCCTTCCTGGAGTACAGTGCTCACTGAACAGTCCTCTGCTACTGTGGCCAATATTAGGAAATCTGACCTATTTTTGTCAGAAGAGCAGCAATTTCACAGCTAACTTCTTACAGAATTCTTATAAGGACACCATGTGGAGCCAGTTACATGTTTGGTTTTGGTTTGTCGTTTCTCTGTTGTCCCCACAGCTTCAAACAAAAGTATGGGTTGAAACCACTCCTGTGCTCGTTTTACTAGCTAGTGTATGATTCCATGCTCTTTTAATAATGTTATAAGTTGTTTACTCTCTGCCATTGGTATCCACATTTTCAATTCCTCTTTTCTGCAATACTCTGATACTTTTAGTATAATGTGTTTGATTATTCTTATGTGCCGCCTGTCCAACATACACAGGTCTGTTCCATTTATTTGCTGATAAACTAGCATGCAGAGTTGGCTCCCATATAGAGGCATGAGTCATTAGGTATAGTGGAGCAAATTTGTTATAAATGCACATAGGAGCCAGCCTTACATGAGAAAGTCTAGAAGACCAAGTGCTATCTGGAACAACACATGGATGAGGCAAACAAAATAATGATGCATGTAGTACTGCAGTTCTGCACAATTTTGGAGGGTAGGAAAAGAGAGGACAGTCTCTTCCCCTTCTAATGCTCTTGGGACTCACATTCCCCTGGGAATGACTTCAGGTTTGATTCCCAATTGCATTCACTTCATTCCCGTCTCGCAGACTAAAGTGGATACCTGATCTCTTTCTAAGCAAATTTCCTGCAGGTGCTGGCTTCCCCAGCCACTTGCAGGGAACAAGCATCTCATGTGTCCATGATTTTGCATGAACAGAGCTCGTCTCTGCATGACAGAATTGAATAAGGAAACTCTGGATTGAATAGGGAAGCTTCTGGATGACTGACAAAGCAATCCTACACAAACCTACCCAGAATTAGACTCTGCTAAGTTTAGTGGCTCTTCCAAATAAGTACATATAGGATTTCAGCCTGTTGCACCCACAAAGGAATGCCAGAACAAGTGTACATAAAGCACAATAGGTGAATAAAACCAACAAATATTCTGCTTCCATCTAAAATGAATGGCTCTTACTTTGAGAACTTGTATTGACTTTGAACTTCATTTCATAAGAGTGCTTGGCTTATTCAATAAAAAAGAGTGGGAAACTTTATGATGCTGTTTTTGAATGAACCATCAGCTAGTCATGCATGTTAAATAGAACTATAATTTATCTTCTAATAGACTTTTGCAAAGGATCTATTTTTATCAGAAAGTCAATTAAAATTGGCATTTTTTCCTTTACAATACATAGAAAGCAGACTTTATTCATAGAATTTTTATTAACATGATTATTTCCTTTGAGTATCTAATGCATTTTCATTATTTTGTGTTTTATGTAAACATGTTTTTTGAAATGCAAAGTGGCAATTTGAAATTCAGCACAGAAGGCAGACAGCTGATAAGGCACAAAAGATTCCAGTTTTAGTGTTCACTGATCTTCCAGCTTCAGTGTATATTATATTCATTTGTTCATTACTCTTAGTGCTGTATTTGCAAAGTTGTTCAACTGGAATGAATTGTTGTGGTTCAGCTATATTGTACAAGAAATCTACATAAACACACACAGGCATTTGCACATTATTTTAAAACGTCTTGAGTTAAGGCACTTGCTGAAATGCTGAGAAATAATCACTTGCTTTATTCTTGCATTACTTACGTCCGGCATGGCTACTTGAGTTTTTTCACATGATTACTAGTTCTGAGAAAGGTTTATTCATTCTACTTACACCTCCTGCAATATATTCTCCTTACTGCTGCAAAACCAGAATGCACATTCTCTTCCAGGCATGTCAGCCAGAAAGGCCTGCCAGATGAAGTACGCATGCCTTCTGAAAGGTTATGTGCTGAAACTCAGGATAACTTAGCTGTGTCATCAGATTATGCAGGGACACTTTTCTGTCGAGCACAGATTGCAACATGAACAGAACGAAGTTGTCGGATGCTGCAATCTTGTACCCAATTACCTGGGTGTAAGGCCTGTTGAATCCATGGGAGTTAGTTCTGACTGACTGACTGCTCATTCACATGCTCTCTCTCTCAGCCACTCAGAAAACCATCCACATGGTGATCCTGCATACCAGTCAACTCACATTAGCAAGACTTGACATTCTGTGTTAAACAAGATTGTGATCAAAACAATTTAAATTAAATGATAAACACATGCTTGATGCAACCTTGGTGGGGGCGTGTGTGTGTGTGTGTGGAATTACCACATAGAAAAGGGTAATTGAGTGGGTAATTTCTTCTTGAGTGGCTTTACAATTAAGAAACATATTTGTAATTAAATGTTTTACAAAACAGAGCACACAAGATGGGCACAAAAGGTGAAATCTAGATGGATGAAAAAAGGGAAAGTACATTTTATACCCATAGTGTAACACAGAAGTAAATCGCATAAGCTCTGAAGGTCTCTGATGCATTGCATGATGGCATCCATGTGTTATTCTGGCATTTCAACTCTGTATCTGATTTCTTTTTCTGTTGCTCTGCTTCCCATAGCCTTTTGTCCTGAAGAAACCTTTACTGTATTCCATGCCAGGTCTAAAACTTATGTTTGCAGCCAGATATTTGCATAAAAATATCTCCAAGCATCAGACCCAAATACTAAAATAGATATAAATGGAAACACCATTCAGACTATTAATTGACAAAATATTGGAGCAGGGTGTAGCCAAATGTACGACACTAATTTCAACAGTAGACAAGAATTTGCTTATTTCTCCTTTTAAATGACTAAGAATTAGACTGGATTACCACAGTCTGGATCATGATTGAACATTACGTATTAATTTTTAAGTTAAGCAGGTACTTAATTTTCCTGCTGAACTCCATGGTTTGTTAGAGTACTTAATTCTTGCTATGCCATGCCCTTGAACTCAGTTAAACCAGTCTCCACTGACACTGTCCATGCTGCAAATGTGTTTTATTTTTGTCATTTCCAGAATGCCTAGGCAAAAGCAAGACGGACATGTCAAAAAATAAGGTCATTTTTAAGGCATACTGTAGGGGGGGTCTCAGATTCTAACTATTTTCAGATAAATTACTCATAATTTAAGAATTAAAATGATGAAATCATATCAATAAACTTGGAACAAATGAGAATATAAATAGGATCTGATGGTACTTGTAGCCTTAGCAGGGTTGCCATTTAAGCTGCCTACACACCCTTAATATTTGACAGATAATGTGTTAACTATGTTCTTGAGCCCATGTTTTAAACATGAAACTATCATCTCCATGCTCAGACTGATTAAATGTTCAGTGCTAGGTGTTTTTATAAGATAATATGCCTGATTTATAGATTTGAAGCCTTTTCTTTAATGTTGCCCATGAGGATATTAAACACCAAAATGATCATGTGATCCTAAACAAATGAATCTGGGACAACAAGTACTAATATTATATTGGAACAGAGAGAGAGCTCAGAGGTCAGGCACAGGTGTCAGGACCAGAGAACAGCTCTGCAGGTGCTGCAGCTGGAGGTCCAGGAGACCAGCGTCACAGGCATCTCTGCCCTGCTGCTCCTTGCCACAGCACAGCAAGTACAGTGGAGCCCCGGTTCACGAATGCCTCAGCTCATGACCAAACAGAGTCACGAACAGAAATTCCAGAAAATTTTTGCCACGGGTCGCAAACTCTGCATCGGGTGACAATCACGAGCACACCCGCTTTCCCCACACGAGCGTGATCATGGTCGTGCTGGGGGAGGGGGAGATGGCTATGCTTGTGCCTGTATTCCCTGACCGAGTGCACCTGCTTCCCCCCCCAGCGCACCCACAATTGTGCCCATCTCTCCCGCCCCCCGCACAATCACTGGGGGGGGGGGGAGGGATGGCCACGATCTCTGTTGCTCTTTGTCACTTTGCTTAACTTTTTCTGAGTAAAAGAACAGTTGCAGAATGGATTAACCTTATTTACATTGACCCATACAGGGAAATTTGACTTGGCTGATGACCAGTTTGGGTCACGACCAAAGTCCTGGAACAGATTAAGTGTGTGAGCCAAGGTACCACTGTAGTCTCCGTGACTCTCTTGTGCTCTGGCCCTCTGCATCCCACACCTTGAACCGCACTCCTGTGTGCTCCTTCTTTGTCCCTGCCTGCTTCTGCACCCATCCTTCTTTCCAGCCACCCCTGCCTCCCCAGCTATCTATGTCCTTCCACCCTGGTCTTGCCTACTCCTGAACATAACTGGCCTCTTGGTACGTGACTCCTGGACCATTTTCATGGACTGTGCTACCTTTCTGTGTGATTTTGGACTGTGCAATTCGCACTGCCATTGACCTTAGGGTGTCACCCCTTTCCTGTCCCTGAACTCCACCTGGCACCAGTGCCTGGATCCCAGCATTCTGCCTGCCCACGCCTGCTGCCCGTGCCCCAGACTTTACAACAGGTACAACCAAAACACCTCCAGCTCTCAGATCTTACGGAGCAAGGCTGATACACAGCTTGGGACCACCTTATGTGGGGAAAAAAATCACCTCCTATAACATATATCTTCCTGAATCTTTTACGAACTTCTTCTGATGTCCTTAAGAACATCCACCTCTTCCTTTTCTAGCCAATTTATTCCCCTTTACAACCAGGCTATCAGTTTCTTTTCTCCACCGTCTATCAATATTTCATGTCAAAACATCCTTATGGGGATGTTTCTGGGTTTCCATTCCCTTAAAGTCTTTTCTTTCGGTACATCTTCAAATGGTTTTTCATCATGACTGTTAATACCTCTCTCTGGAGTATATGACTTGCCATTTTGGCTACAAAATAACTGGCAATCTCTGAAATCTGGAAATAAACAATGGACTGATATGGCAGTTTACTTTTATTTGTAGCAGGAGATTATATGGGGATAGTGGGAAATCAATTTCAATCTCAGTATGTAGTTGATAAAAAGTTGCAAACATCTTCTGAATTTGGGGCATAATCTTCCTGGATGTACTCTTGTATTAATAAAATAAAAGTTCCACAGAACTTAATATCTAACCTACACTTCACCCAACTCTTGGTCCTAAAGACTCTAAGCTCAAAAACAACCCCTCTAGATGGCTGAAAGACATCTCTTCATTTCAATGGGCTTCAAGCAGTACTTTCAAATATATCATGTCATTTCCCTTCATGTATACGTTTATCAGTTATATCTTTACTTTGAAAAATAGCAAATTTGACATCTTTCAACACTGAGCACTATGGTAATTAAGAAACAATTATAAATAAGTTAACCTCTCACTTCAGCAAATTAAGGAAACACAGTTATTGTTAAAAGAGAATGTTGGATAACTTCAGTTATATTATTTAGGTGCTCTTTTATATGTTATGATTTAATTTTTCATAGTATTCATGGCAGATATTGTTTTATTATCTTATATCTTGATGATGCTGAGAACAAATAAACACCCTAAAATAAACAAAAATGAATTAATATATCACTTTTCCAAAAGTGTTCATGATGCTTGTGATGGTCAAGGGAAGAAACCAGTCTCAAAAATGATGGTAAACTCATATGGGGCAAAGATGTGAAGAGAAGTGAGCAAGGGGAAACATTTACTCTAGTAGAAAAACTCACTCCAGCCACTGAATTGATGCAAATAATGTAAGAGATAATCTATCACCCTTCTGTCCTGCATTGCTTTCTGACAGATGGGAAAATTTTCCCATCTTCTCTATTGTGAATCCAAATAAAAAATAGTGATGAATTCCCAATTAAGATGTGAATTTCCCAATGTGCATGCAAAAATGGATTTAAATGACCAAGGGTCATGTGCATTCAGTAAAGTTTTATCTTGCTGAGTACTATGTATGTTACTGTTCAAATGACATGAATGAACGTCATATGGCACTTTTCCAAACTCTCAACACTGACTAAAGAACATGTTTGTTGTCCCAGCATTTCTTTGATCATCATAATAAATCTACAGAAAGAGCGTAGAGGGTCATTCTTCCACTACCTTTGAGAAAGAGGATCTCCCAAACATCTCACCCTGCTCTTTTCCAGTATTTCTGTTCACCAATATTTTCCCCAAATTCAAGCTGGCGAATTAACTCTTGAGTTTGGAAAGGCTAGATTCAAATACAGTATTTTGCTGTACAAAATCAGTAATGACCAAAATTTATTGATTTTGCTATTCAAGACTGAAATATAATATGGTGTACCAGTTGGACCTTGGAATGATGTTTTGCTTTGGTCTCCGCTTAACCTACCTCACAGGATTGTTTCTATGAGGATGAAATAAGGAAGAAAACTTTCTAAGTCACCTTGGGATCCTTGCAAGGGGGAGAAAGGTCGGGTATAAATTTAGTGCAGTAAAATAGTATCTGCTGCATGGGACATATTTGATCTAGTGCATTGCAAGATAATTCCTATTCATTGTATTGTTACAATATTGTTCTATGTAAGGGGAAATAATTTACTCTACTTTTGGCTGAACTTTCTGTGATAGGAAACACATATAAGGATAAATAAGACACCCACACTTCACAGGAGACCTCACTGTATCTTAACAGAATGGATAGATGCTAAGATTAAAACATAAACTTTGTCTATGTGCTATTGAATATTTAAAATACACATATTTTTAAAAAGACAGTAGCATTGTCCAAGACACAACACATTAGTTTTCCAACACCTATTGATTTCTGGACAAATATGTTGATTTATAAGCTTTCAAAAGAGCATCTGTGGCTTCATTCACAATCCACAGAACTGTGCATAGATTTTATGCTCTAAAAATTCTAGATCTAAAGATGCTCTAAACTTTCACAGTGCATGTTTCCCTAACCACCCATGGTAAGTTCTTGGAAAACAAGTGGAAGCAGAGAAAAATGAAATGCACAGTAGACTCAAAAGCATAAGGGGTATGAGATGGTCCTGGAAAGATGCTCTTTCAGTGCAAAATGGCATGAAATTTTGCACTGGCTCATACTGCCATCTTCTGCAGAAGACATAAATCCTGTAGAAATGTTCTTCCTTGTCTGCATGCAGAACACACACAAGCCCACTATGACATTAAGTTGCCAGTGTGTGATAACGATACTGAACACACTATGGATATTTATCCAACCATAGAAAATAGTGATTACAATGGAAAATGTCATGCATGGAACAGCATAACAAAACTGGTGAACAAAAGGGCATTAGCACTATTTTTTAAAAAGAAAAACAACAGGTATCAAAATGCAGAATGGTGCAGTGAATTTTTCAAATGGTCCAGCGCACAGCAGACAGATGAAACTCATCCAAGAGCAAAATTAAAGTTATCATCAAGAGAGTTTCTTTTACACCATGAAAATAAGTGTGGAGGCAGCGGATAATTTTTTGAGCACTAAGATGGTCTAATAAAGGCACAGGCACCTGATGACTAAACTTTCCTTTACTGTTGTGCCTGGTATCATTCATTCATTCATTCATAATTTTTGTATCCTACCCTTCACTGCATCTCAGGGTGGTGATAACATGTAAAAATCAACGTTAAAAACAAAAATAATATTTAAAATGCTGAGAAAATAAAAAGAGTTGGCCTGGTGCCAAAATGAAAAAAGGCCAATGCCAGGCACACCTCTCTCGGGAGCCCATTCCATAGCTAGGGTGCCACCACAGAGAAGGCCCTTCACCAGGTAGCTGCTCTTCTGATCTCCTTCAATGAGGGCTCCTGAAGAAGGACCTCAGCTCTAGATCTTAGAGGTAAGGCAGGTATATATGGAAGGAGGCGCTCCTTGAAATATCCAGATCCTAAGACATTTAGGGCATTAGAATTCATCACTTGCACCTTAAATCAGGCCTGGACTTCAACTGAAAGCCAGTGCAGATGGTACAGCACCGGCATTATGTTTCTGTGTCTGCCAGTCCCTGCTAGCAATCCGACTGCTTTGTTCTGAACCAACTGAAGTATCCGGACCATATTCAAGGACAGCTCTACATATTCTCATGGCATTTGTCACACAGCCACCACTAACACACACATGTAGACGCACAGCATCTCCCTGTTCTTCTGCTTAGTGTCTAAGGGGCTAGTGGTGGGGGAGTGGGAATGCAGCTGGACATGACTTTGTAGGATCGCAAGTGATCTTGCAAAGGATGTTTTGAGGCGGATGCTATTCAATGGCATTCTAGCTCCTTGTTTCGGTCACTTGGGCAGATGGGCCATCTCGAGCAGATTTGATTGACTGTAATGATCCAAACTACAAATGCAGGAAGGCTTCATAACTTCCACGGCTAAGTTGCCAACTCTGGGCTACTAGGGTGGTATATAAAGGCACATAATAAAATAAACTCAGCAAACTAATTCCCTAATTTGGAAATGGGGTACCCATTTTTAGCTTCTTTTCTGTCTGCTGTAAGAAAGTTGAGTTTTGCTGTAAGAGTTTTGGGTTCTGCATACTTCCAAGCTTTGCTGCCTGCAAAGTCGTTCAAGAGGGAAAGGTGGTTCTGATTCAACAGGTACGGGAGGAAAATATTGGGAGGCTCAGTGTACATTAGGCATTATTAGGTCTAAGGTACTCCGGAACCACCACAGTTTGGCTTAGAAACCAACTTTTGAGGCAAGTGGAACTCTGACCTTGAAGACATGGGAAAGGCACTAGAGTAGAGCAGAAGACCATGCTAGGAAAGGGTCACAAGGAACAAGCAAACCACCAGTAATATTGGAACTCAATCAACACACATGAGCAATCACCAGGCAAAAGGAAAGAATTACCGCTGCCCTTACTCTAGGACAGGTCTAGCTGTTCCTGGGCAAGACACCTAGAAAGTATTAATAGCAAATGAGACCTGCGACAAAATGGAATGCCTCTGTTGAAGTTTCAATCCAATCATCTGAATCCATAACGTACCAATTGATTATCTCCCTACAACACACACGCACACCGGTTTTATGTCTTTTTTCACCAAAATTCAGCATTTCATTGGGTGGCACTCTACCCTTCCCCTGATTTTTGTTTGTTGTTTTTCTGCAAACCTTGACTTTCTTTGTCCATGCTGGGCACTCTCTTACTTGTCAGGTGAACTATTTTGTCTAGATTGCTTCTCAACACTCAATTTAAAGGAATGATGTCCCAGCTTGTCTTAGAAATCTGCTAACTCAGGCTATTCTGGGACAGGGAAGTAACTGGCTTAGTTTGCCCCATCGCATTTGTAACTTCTAAGCCCTGATAGGAAAAGGATGTCAGGGAGGCTGAGAAAAGAAAGTGCTGATGCAGCAGCTCTGTGAGGAAAAGCACCATGGAAAAAGGTGTGAATCAAAACAAAGGAAGGGATTCTTTGGCGAACATCTTTACAAAAGCATGACATTTGCTCTAAACCCCCCAACCCCCACCCACCAAAAAAACCAGGATTGAGGCATTTGCTTATACCTAGTGAAAATATTGTCTCTGTAACTGCAAAGGCCAAGATTGTAGAATAATTAGAGAGGTTCATCAGTGTAACTGTCACCATGCAATAAAGGGACATGTTTGTTTTATACATGGGATGCTGGTTAAGCCTTTATAAATCCCCAGAATATGTCCCATGTTGACTACCAATGTAGCAAAATATCCACCATAATTCCTGTAGGGCATTTTGTCAATAGCTCATCTGTTATCTACAAAAGATGACGTTATCTACAAAAATGAGTGTGAAGTAGAATTGTAATAGAAATATCAATACAACTGGTGGAAAAGAATACCACCAGCAGCAGCACCCCTTGCTGTCATGTTAAATATCAGGTCACCCTGCTGAAACACCTATTTCATAAACTGCATGGCCTTTGCATACCTGACAGATACTGAAAATAATTTGCACAATTTGTATTTTTATGGTTCAGTAGGGAATATTTTCTCTTGATTATCTGAAGAAGTGCAGTATGGATTCAGTAAGTCTCTCAGATTATGGGAATGATTCAAGCAAAGCTAAGCATTTGTTCACAGTGATTTCAAACTGAGTTTGAACTGGCATTATTATGACTTAAAGGTACTTACTTTAGGCTGGATCATCCCCCACAGTTTGCATTATGCACAGAAATCACATACTATTTCATCAAACAACCAAAAGAAATGTGATAGGCCTGAAACAGCCAATAGTTTCTTTCACTGACAGATTCCTGTACTGTTTTTGTACAGATCTATATATGTGTGTGTGTTCAGTTCAGATTCACACAAACATTTCACAGATGTGGCTCGAATGTAGCACATGCTGCATAAACAGAACTCTTCATATAGTTTTCTCCATCCAGCTTAGTGTGAAAGGAGTTCCAGGTGGGAAACACCACATACACGAGGATGAGCTACCTGGGTCCCATAGGTGCCATGTACCCGTTTCTGCTGCAGCTGCAGCAAAACAGTGGTGTGGTGACAAAAAAGACAACTTCAGAGCAAAATCACAGTCTCAGAAAGCTTTTCCAGAACTTCAGGAGGACCTGAAGCATTGCTAGGAACGGCTGAATCCATTTCTCCATTTCTCACATCCACACAGTTTAAGTCACAAGGCCCCTCCATGATGAATAGAAAGACATTTGTGAATTTGGGAATTCTTATCAAAAGTGGATTGAAATGAAATTCTCACTCCTCTGCATCAACTAAATTCAATGGGCTTTTTCTAGCATAGAAAAGACCACATTGTACCTACCCATCATACAGCTCTTAAATGAGGAGAAAAAGGGGCAGCAGTCCTTATTCAGCATCACAAACATGACTTCAAAGACATAGTTTTAAAAGCTATAAACTCAAAGCTTTGAGCCTGCAAGGCTAAATCTGCCAGGTTTCATTTTGCCCCAAATTTTCATTTTTAAAATAGCAAAACATTCTACCCTGCTAATGAAGACATCTAAGGATTTTGGTAAGTTCTTGTGGAAAATAAATCCCCATCCATGCTCCAGACCTCACATTGTTTGTGTGATACAGGAAGAAGCCACACTACTACAGTGGCCGTGGTTTTAAATCCCAAGTCAGCACTACCGATAAATTAAGATCTTCTGATCACAGCACTGGTTGAAGGTCTTTCTTAATATGAAGATCAATGTACAACATGCAGTTAAAATGCCAAACAATCTTTGAAACTGAAATGCTAAAATTCAGGTGGGAAAACAATCCATTCTCTGAAAATAACACGCTGGCTACTTACCTTGCATTGCTTTTTGCCACCACTTTCCATTAACAGGTAGTCATATCTCTGCAATTTAGCCAAATTTCAATCTTGTTCAGACCAAAGTTAGGAGCTCAGAAATTTGCTTAGAAAAAACATTTGCACAGCTGAACTGGCCCAGCCACAAATGGAGCAAGCTGGACAAATGATGCCACCAGCTCACCTTCATTACAAACATTATTTGTATTTCTGAGTAGTATACTTTAATGTATACTTGTGCTGCCTTGCCAATTAACTTATTTTAATGTAACCCATCCTTTATTTATACACATCTAGTCTTTCACTGAAATGCATTACCTTGTTCTGCTCTCTTAATATGGTACCAATTTTTAAGTTAATGTAATAAAGTCTATTTTGTTTTAAATAATGGGAAGAATGAGTAATTTCAGCTAAGTGATGATGACCTTGTACAATAAAACTCTTCATTTAGTACACACTAATGCATAAACTTAGAATTAGGGATACCTGAGGAATCTGATCTTTGTGAATTTCAAAATGAATGTACCTGATCCCTCCCATACAAATATGCATAGCAGATCCTATTAAGATTTAACCTAGGTGCCTGTTGCATTTAATTCAGTGGGGCTTCATTGCATTCCTACTTAGGAAATAGTCCTACTTAGTTCAGTAGGAATTAGTTTTATATGAGTCCACAAACTTGCAATGAAAGTTCTGAAATCATAGCGACAGAAAAGGTATTACACTTTTGTTTATCTACAATCATTTCAAAAAAGATGGTAACCATGGCTACTAAGCTCGTTTTTCATGTATACCCACCACTGCTGTCCCCCAGTATGAGGTAAGCAAAGGCAATTCCCACCCTTGTACATGATGAGAGGCAGAGATGGAGACGGGGGGGGGGTGTATCTCAGCACCCTGCAAGCGTGACTTTGTGGGAGGGCCAGGCACTAGCTAATGTGCCTGGCACACTAAGGGTGCCTGTCTATTCAGCAGTCATAACTGTGCATAATGCTGCAACAGGCATGACCCCCAGCTCACACTGGGGAACTGCCCCACCAGCACTGAGTGCTCACCAGTCTAGCTTAGTGATTGCACCAAGCCTGAAAAAAATGTCACTTTTCTTTTTTTAACCTCCCCTACCAAGCTGCTGTGTATTTCTTGACTTGGTATAATGTTCTAAAGATTGACTCAGGGAAGATAAGAAGGAAAATAGCCTGACATCTAATGGGTTAAGTTGGCTGTTTTAATTAGGTCTAGTTTTACTGAAAGTATTTTAAACATCTAAACTGTTTTTTATATTGGATTTTAAACTGTTTTAAATCTGTACACTGGAAATTTATATTGTGCCTTATTGTATCTCTGTTGGTATACTTATTGTATCACTTTGGCTATTGGGTGGTATAGAAATATTATTAGAAATAATTATAATTATTAGAGAAAAGGAAAGACGTATAGAACATTTTAATGTATATTTTTCTCTTGATAGAGTGCATCATTATTATTTTGAAGACTTGTAATTGATATGCAATCATTCTGCAAGCTGAATGAAAAAAGGCAGAGTCATTCTTGCTAGAAAAGTCTGTTTCTTTTTCCATCCAGTCTAATTTGTATATCTAGGTAAGGTTTAATGCTTACCCCTGGAGTGCTTTTTCTCCAAACCAATCTCCTTTTCCTAAAGTACGGAGAAATATTGGATCTTCCCCAGGCGAATCTTCACGAGTAACATTTACCTAGTTTGAGTGAAGAGAAAAATACTGATAAAAATTATCAGGCATGCTGACTTTGAAAGGGTACAGTATACAAGATAAAAGAGAGCTATTAGCCAAAAGAGTTCTCTGTTCAAATTTCAGCTCAGTAATTAACCCTTGGGGTGCCCTTTGGCCCAGTATCTTCCAATGACAGATTCCATCTGAAAGATGAGCACAATAATAGTGGAATGATGGGAGTATTTCTGACAATAAGTTAAGTCTAGAACTCTAAGCATTTAGGAAAAAGCAATGTTTATTGTCACTGAAAATATCAAAGCATTATATACCTGTATAAACAACACACTCAGCTTGATCGAGGCGTGTGGAATGAGTAACCCATGCCGCAAGTTATGTGCGTAACTAGCTGCACATTATGGGAGACAGATTTGGGGTATTTTCCAAGTACTGCATTTTTGTAAGTCCTTGGCCCAAACTCCATCAAGGCCGCATAAAGCATTTATATGGTGTTCAGTTGTTTAAAAGTACATTTGGTTCAAAGATATGTGACCTTTCCAAAACATATTACATTTGATAAAAATAAAAGTGAACTCAGTAACATTGTTAAGATAATACAAGAAAGCAATAAAATCAACGTAGAACACACAATTCCATCTAGGTAAATTGTAATAGAGAATTTCAGCACAGATTAAATCAATTATTAATCACTTGGATTTTGCATTTCCTAAAATTCTGACCCTGATAACAAAACAGGACTGTGGAAAGGGCTAAGAAAATACCGTTGAAAAATTACTTCAGCTAAGGGACCACCACCACTGAAACAGCATGCCTTATCATGGTTCCAAGCAGTCTAAATTGCTGAGACAGAAGACCCACAGGACTAAGTAATCAAATGAATACAGAAGGCTGAGAAGAACATTGGTGAGGAGATGAGACATCAGAAGGATATGCTGCAGACTATTTAAAACTGTTAAACTGAAAACCAAGCCACTGAATAGTGCTAGAAGATAACCATGAATGTTATCCAAGCGAGCTAGACTTGGAACAAGAAGCTCTTGTCAGCTAGCCCAAATGCTACAGAATTTTCCTGCCACACCATCAAAAATAAGTTTAGTAAGTTTAATTTAATTTGGAATCTAACCTAAGTTAGAGAAATTTGGAGCTCAGAATTCAATGTCAGAGCTCAAGTGGGAGATCTGAGAATACTGGCATCTTTAGCCTGCACTGTCTATCAGCATTTCGACACAGAGCAAGTTTTTAAAATGTTGCATTTCAAAAGCAGGTGGTGATATGTATGGGTCTAAACTGATATGTGAAAACAGATGTAACAAGCCTAGTTAAGCACAGCTGTCTTGCTGTACCATAATCAATGACCTTACATTGCTGTACAGATCTAAGGACTGTTCACAGGAGTCATTCATTCTACAGGTGAAAAAATGTAAGATACAAATTAATTTTAGCAGCTATAAAGCCATCTGATCCCTGCAAGGGGAAAAAAGTATACATGATGTCCAATTAGGATGCATGTTTTAAACTGAAAAGTCCAGTCTCCATTGCCAACATGAAGTCACAACATCTAATTAAATGTGAAACATCATATCCCCCACTGGCACTTCACAAAAAAAAAGCAATAGCTGTAGTTGTATCTTCTGAATATCCATGTATTGCTTATGACATTTGCTTTAAAAAGGGTGCCACAAGAGCTTACCTTGCCTTTGCTGATTATGAAGAACGTGTCCCCTCGAGCCCCTTGCCGGATAATGTACTCTCCATTTTCATAGTGTGTCTGAAGGAAATAAATAAAGAAACAAACATAATAAGAACACAAAGAATCCGAATTTGTCACCCAGCTTACAGCTTTGCCGATTAGAAATGCAACGAGCCTTAATAAACTCTACCCAGGCCTGGCATCTTATGTGATTTCTAAAAGTACCTATGTCAAGGACTAAAAAGAAATCATTACCACCTTGGTCATAACTTAATGCATCAGCTGTATTTCCCACACAGCCATTACTTTGCTAAGTAAGCTGTTGAACTCTTCACAGGTCTCTCCCATGTTCATTGCAATCAAAATTTTGTTTTCCTTATTTATTGATTTATTTTCACATTTCCTCTAGCAACAGCCTTTAGACATGAACAGATTCATTATGGCTTGCAGAGGAAATTAGGAAATTGCCTAACTCAGCTAAAATTGGCCATGTAAGCCACTTGAACCCTAAAAGTGCCATTTGCAGCCGAAGAGTCACAGGAGTTTATCAGGCCTCACAATTAAGTTATTTGGTTATTTCTGAGTTGCCTTTCAATTCCAGGTGGAATATTTCCTGCATGTGGAAAGCTGTCATTTGGTGAACTGGGATGGGGTTGGCTAGCAAGCCAAAATTCTTCTTTAGCTTGAAGTCTGGAGAAAAATTCTAGAATGTAACAAGATTCAACATGTCTTTGAAAAATATTATAAGTACTCGGTAATATCTAGTCATATCTAGATTGGCCAAGCTCATCTTCACAACTAGGCCAAGCTCACCTTCACCAGCATCTCTAATAGACTTTTGTTTTCTTGCCTAAGTAGTTATTTTTCCAAGTCATTATTTCCAACACTGATATTTATTTAATAATCTTACTGAATAGGTCATGGGTTAATTCTTTTCTTTTCCTCCTTTTTATGTATTGGGAATAAAGGTGGACAGCTTTCTTATTTTAGGGAAGCACAGAGTTGCTTGTGGATTTCAATTATTTAGGGTACAACTCTATGCATCTTCAGACAGAAAAAAGTCCTACAAGTCCAGTATTCCCCAGCCAGTCATGCTAGCTGGGACATGCGTGGGTTGTGCCCCCCCCCCAATCTAAGATTGTGCCTTCCATTGCTCTTGTGGGTAATGTAGCAAGCTTGATCTAGCGGGGGGGTGAGGTTCATCAGAGAAGGATGGCTGAGCATTGCTCCCTTGGTTCCAACATCCTCTGCCTACTTGGTTCTCCTAAATCAATAAAAAGTCCCCAGGAAATCTTCCCTGCCTGTGTTCTGGCTGGCAGCTCTACGGTATTACATGGGCCATGCACATTTCCTGCCTTGCTCCACCATCATGAGCAATTTAGTGCCAGATGACAGTTCAACCTTATCTGCTATCCAGAAAATACAAGCATTGTTTCTGAGCAGTTCCACATCAACACATTCTCATAACGATTTGGTTGCCTCCACCCTTCTGTGCCCTGGGGATGGCTTCAGTCCATTACATTTGTTAAACAAATACACAGTCGAAGGAACGGATGAAAATTCATCTATTGCACTACAGAATCTCTATAACAGATATTATACCCCAAATTAATTTAGAGTACTGAATGCAGGAAAACATACTAAAATTGAATAGAGGTCCCTAAATCCATTAATGTTTAATGGAGTACTTGAAATGCATTTTCAAGTAGCTCAGAGGCTGATTTACAAACTAGAAATTACATATTTATTTATAGGGTTGGTAAAATTATACCAACACTGTACACTGAAGCCCAGAGTAGATTCCAAACTTCCAAAAGGAAATATTTGTACATAAAAATATGTATGAGTACATAGTAATTTAGGCTAAAATGAGTAGGCTACTTGGGGAAAGTGCCATTGAATGGAATGGCACTTCTGGAGCTTACTTTGGAGCGCTCAGGAACAGAATTGTGCAAATGTGTTCATGTAAGTTTCTTATACGCAAGCATACAATTGTGCAACGAACGATTCCTGAATAACAATACAACTATTGCCATATTGAGGTGTTACACCAAATTGTAGCTTTCTTGGATTGCAGGTTATTGAACAGTGTCGAAAAGCATCACCTTCCCTCCACTACTTCCATTGTCCTTGTAGGACTGACCACTTGTTCAATAGGAATTCCACACCGCTAAATGTAACCCCGGGAAATGTAACCCTTCTTCTTTAGTTGCAAAGTAACATAAAAGGATTTTTCCATTTAAATTCAACTTGTGTTGTCCATTCTCTAGCTTATATATATGCCATATATTTTAATTTTTATATTCTCATTTACTATCCTTTATATTTTAGATCCTGTATCCTAATCTATTGAATCATATACTGTAGTTTGCCTGTTTTAATTTATTACATTTTTATCTTGGTGATTGTAAAGTACATCACAGTTATCTTATACTAAAGTTGATGATTTTTGCTGTGCCTTTGTTCTGTGAATGGAACCGTTACTTTGTAACAACCTGTGACTGAGTAACTGATTTCTTGTTCAACTGGACCCTAGACCGTTTTAAACCAATAATTTTAGTCACAGCTATTTCTGTTCCAGCTTGTGACCTCTGTGTCTTTATTTGAGATTCAAGGACATTGATCAAGTCCCTGTGAATAAGAGAACATCATTACTGGGTTGATTAGAATTAATATATAAATCAATGCATACTGTTTTGTTTTTAAGGGATTAAAGCTACAGTCCTGCAGCAGGCAGATGCCGTCTGGCCAGCTATAGGAAATTTTGATGTTTCATTTTCCTCCTTGGGAACATTCTCTGTCATTAGAGCTGGTATTCCAGATTTGTAGGGCCCTTCCCAACCTCAAAGCTGGCACTGGGTGAAGTCATCCCAGGGAGTGGGCAAAGAAGAGGGTGGCACTGCCAGGATACATTATATCCCAGCGATGCCTCATTTCCTGTGAGCAGGTGCAAACTACTTGGCCAAAACTGGCCATCTAAGTCCTCGCAGGGCAAAAGAAGTACAGAAGCCATCTTGGTCTCAGCAGTTCTCATGCCTTAAGTAAGGGTTCAGAGGGCTGCTGGAATCCCAGTGACCTGCATCCTAACAGATAAGTAGCCTTAAAGCCTCAACTCACAGGAACACTAAAATTGGAGAGAAGACTTGGGAATGTGTGCAAGCATCATCGCCTGCAACACCTGTGCCTATTTATTCAGTGACCTTTCCATATTGAAGGAGAAGGCCAAAGCAGCTTCTACTTGCACTTGTTTGAAGAATCTCCACAAAGTCCCATGCCATTTATTTGATTGTGTAATGAAAATATTGACATTTATATATACATTCCATAGGAAATATTTCAAAGAAGGCAATCTGTGGACTATTAGCACAACATTACAATGCCTATTAGCCCTTTAAATATATGTAAAGTAATTTCTTGATAATGCTAATCTCTTAAGGTAAAAAATATATATACTGTTTTCCTTTCTAATGTTCAAATCATCTACTCCTGAGAGAACAGCATTCTCTGGTCCTTATTTTGGACAATTTTATTGCTTCTCTTTTCAACCTAATCTCCTTTCTAAAAGAGGTACCTTTACTCCTTTCAGCAACTATGCTCTTAATCATTCCATCTGCCCTGCAATATCTTTCCTGAGATGAGGTTGCCAATATGGCACTCCGTATTTCATGTGAGAATGAACCATTGACTTATGGTGTTTTCTGCACTCCTCTCCATTCCATCTCATTACAGTCGTGCTTCAGACTATTTCCACAGGTGATGCTCTGAAGTACAAAAAACAATATAGGAGACGGATAACTTTTACTTTTCTAATTTCATGTGCATCAAAGATCTTGGACTGTTCAGCCTTTTCAAATCCCTCTCCTTTAAAGAATTCATTAATCAGATTGATCTCAAAAAGAAAACGGGGGGAAAGATGCTCAAATATTCAATAAGCATAACTGAGATTTATCATTGCAGCCCTTAAGAACTTCAGATCTGTGCTCTTCCCCTCTCCCCCCCCCCCCACCCCTCACACACTTGCGCGCGTGTGCACTTGAGAATGGAGGGCAGGGCAATAAAATGAAGCAATATACGCCCAATTTATTTAAAAAAATATTAATTATACTAGCTTCATTCAGCTCGTCTCTAATCATCTGCTCCCTTAAATGTCTTGTATTCTTCTTTGCTCTCCCGTGTATCTCCCACCCAGAACTCCAATGTGAAACCAACTTTACTTTTTCAGGGACAGCTGATATACCTCTACGTGGTCAGCTAGGAAAAATACCTCTGTGGGTATTGCCACTAACAGTAGATTGTTCAATGATCATAAAGGTCATTAAAACTTAGCAGCATTGCCAACAATACCTTATCTTGATCTCTCATTAACCTCAGTCCAAAAGTTCATTGCCTATACCAATTGGCAAAAGGAGCATAATTTTTGCTTGCACAGATGTTGTCAGCAATTTGTATGCTCTGCCTTCTCAGAGGGATTACAAACCCATCATTATTCCATAATGAAAACTGTCAATTTGACTTTTATGGCCATTTGTATATGTAGAGGAAACCAAATGGGACATTTTTGTGATATACAGAATGGAACCCTAAGCTTGTGTCTCATGCTGTTTGATTACAACGCTTTACTTCTTTTCCTCATCAGACAACTGTTAACTGTCCTTAATAATTCATACAGTTTCTTTGTTTATATTTTAGCAGAACCCAGAAGCAAAGTTAAAATCTACCCAAGCCCTCTCAGGATCATAAAAATATTTGTTACCACTTAAAACCTTCAGAGAATACTTTGTATTAAATTGCCATCAATGAATCATCCTGGAATTTTGAAGAAACTCTGCAACAGCTTGAACAGATCTTAAACAGGACTTGAGAGCCCATTGCCAAGGCAGCTCTCCTGAAGCTGAAGAAAAATTGGGAGCATCCAGAAGCTTATAATTAACAAACTCTTGGAGGGTCCATAGGCGCTCTCTCCTTTCCTCCTCCCTACTCTCATGTGAATCTTCCCTCTGTTTTCCAGCTGTGATAATCATAACGTACAACATCTGCTAAAGTTAGTGTTAACCTGGGTTGAAAGCCAGCTTCCTATTTGGTTAACATCTGTACAGGCTAACTATGAATGAACAATGGTTTCAAAATGAACACAGGCTCACACATATTACATGGCCAAAGTTTGTATATTACTGAACTTGCAATTTGATTTATGGAGCATCCTCCCACAAGTATACACTTTCAGGGACTTCCAAAAGGGTGGGTGGGTGGATAAATATGATACTTTTGAAAAATGTATGCAAATCTCATTTGATCAATAGAAGGAGATGAGTACATTTCAAAGATGCACACAACTGACATATATATCCTTGGGAAACCATGTAGAAATTGAACATCACAATGAGACAGACATGAGAAAGATAGCATTCTGAGGTGGAATTTGAGGAATTTTGTTGAAAGTATTTTTCCTGGATGTCCGTCTCTAGTAGATTTATTGCACTGCATTATGATTACATGAGGGTTAAGCAATGAATCTGACAGCCCAGTTTGTGCTGCCAAAGAGAGGAAAACATTGGTGTGTGAAAGAGGAGAAGGCAGGGGGAAAGTCCTGATGACTTGCAGTTTCCCTATCCCTAAATATGAGCTCCATTTCATGGAAAAGGGTGATGTATGAAAAAAGTTCCACTAAGCACATCATTACAAAGCAGATGTCTATCAGCTGCCATTCTTTTGATAATTTGTAATATACACAGTCAAAGCTTCAAATCCAAACATAGTTAAAGGTTCCCTTTAAAAGGGATCATATTTCATGGAAAAAGTAGCCAAGACTGGTAAAGTCGCCTAGTCTGCAATTCCACACCTGCTTACCTGACTTTTGAGAAAGTTTGTGTAGGGTTGCATTGCAGTTTTTAAAAATACAATTAAAAAACTGCCATTCTTTTCCTCCCCTTAAAAAAGAGAAAAAAAAAAACTCTGAGCAGTGCAGGACATGTCTGAATTGGAATTTCTTCAGAACTAGAGCTGATGTGCTTTAGCTTGAGAGCTAAACTTTTCTGGGACAATTTATGAACAAAGCATAATTAATGCAAGAGAAACCAATAGCCCTGTAACCTCTTGTATCATGTGGGTTCATAAGTTTTTACTTTCCTCCAGTGCAGTGCAATGTAAATACTTTGATAGACTGCCATAGATTATTATGTATAAAGTAATATCTTTTTAAAAATGGTATGCAAACCTGATTACAAAAGCATCAAAAGCAAAGTATACAAACACTATTAAATAATAGTTATTTAATATAAGATGATGATGTAATAAGATGACAAAGCCATAAGCACTAGTAGTATTCCCAATTAAAATTATCTTGCAATAATCCACATCCACGAAAAAGTTCTTTGAAATAAAGCAACTTCTTTATTTGCCGATGGAAACTGCAGGCTCATGGGTGCTTTAAAAGAAGACTGCAATATGGCATGTGAGCTTGCTGTTCCAGGAAAATATATAAAAGTTTCTATTGGGCACAAATTCACAAAGGAGAGATGTGGAGTAAGTGCATATCCATCCTTACTCTAGACATTAAGCACTGCAGAATCTATACTTCAGGGGTCAGCAGCATCCTAGTGGAAGTGTATGTAGTTTCCTGAATACCCGATGTTCATATTCAAGGTCTCAGATACTTGGGAAACATCATTGCCAGGTTTTTTCTGTCAACGACAGTAACATTCCAACTTTTAAGGCACTAGAGAAGGAGGAAGCAAGTTTCAGAGATGGCTCCAATGAGACCCAGTTGCTACTGCCAGCTACCAGGTATATGGGGACTGCACAGGGAGAAGCAAGGCAAGTGTTCAGAAAGTTAACACAAGGCATCACATGAGCAGTTGCTGCTTCCCTGGTGCTCAAAGCAGTTGCCATTTTATGTTTGTTCTACTGTTCTTAAACTATTTTAAGGTAGTTCAAAATAAGTCAGCAATATGGTACAAAATAATGACCCTGGATTCCAATATCAGGAAGCAGAAATCTAGGGAAACTTGCTATGCAACAAAGGCTTTTCACCCCTAATGGCTTGTATGGGAGATAAAGGATGATGTATATCCCCTTATCTCATCTATAAGCCATCAAGGTAGCAAAGGGCCGCTCTCTTCAGCAAAGACAGAGGTGACAATGATAAGAGAAAAATGAACACTAGGGAGTTAGGAATGTATTCTAGAGAAAACAAGCAATTAAGATGTTTCATTCTTGGAAGAAGAATCCACAGAAGCACAATAGATAAAGGTGATTAGTGTCAGGACGAGCAATCTGTCAAGTTCAAACAAGTTGAGGTAGACATCAGATTGCAAATTCTTTTCCCACCCCAACATGTATGTACTTTGTGCACAAATTTCAAACATGCACATTTTTTGTATGTTTCCATTAACTAAAATATGTGTTTATACATATTTCCATTTTTCCAGCATGTGCATGTTTTAAAATGCATTTTGTGAACTCATTTTCTGACACAGAAGGCTATGGGTTTCCAATTGCACAATGTGTTCAGGTACACATTCAATTCTGGAATGTGCAAACTGGGTAATCTCACATAGATCTGGGTAATTTTTCTGTCCAATGTAGAATGCTATGTGTATTGGAAACATGTGGAAGATGGCGAGGAGTTAGGTTTGACATGTCTCATTTCCCCTCATATTGCCCTTATCAAGTATGCTGATTTATGATGAAGTCTTCAGTTGTACAACGGAATGTATTTTATTTTTCATACCTTGTTTTACATTCACCTTGCCAGAAGGGAGTGCTGTGTCCCAGGTGCAGAGCATTCGGGAGGATCCTAGATTAGCTATCGGGAGTTGTTTACCCCAGTGTTGGCTCAGGGGCCAGGGGCCAGGCATGCGTAGAATGGAGGTTTGTGAGCCAGATGCACCCAATCACTCCATTAAGATACCTAGCTTTGGGGATAAAACCAGAGGGTTGAGGCCCTGAGTTGGTTAGCTTCTACACAGATCAGGTACTGGATGCTGTGTGGTTAATGGCCTGGGGTCTCTCTCGCTGCCCATCTGGGGCTCCTGGCAGCTGAAGGGGAGAAAATACTCTTATATGGTATAAATGCTGTTTTGTTTGCCTGCAGGTACTATCATTGCTTAAGTAAAGCGTTGCTTTTCCTTCACCTTCTGGTGTGTTGATTGCCTCCAAATCCAAAAGAACCCCTGCCTTTGGCAGAACAATATGAGAGTTTGAAAAAGAGAATAATCAGAACACTGGATGCTGTGTCATATTTATTTTATTTGTGCTTGTTGTAAACCATCCCAAGACACCAGTAATGGTACGGTGTATAAAAGCTTTAAATAAAAAAATGAAATGGATATGGGAAGGATATTGACATGCAAGATTCACATGATATAGAAGAAAGATAAAGATGTGAGATCCTAATCTAAGCTATACAAAAGATGGGCAGCAATACTGAGGTAGGAGCTCCAACACAGGGCCCACAGGCACCTCAAATGGCACCCATGAAGGGAACCCCCATTTGATCCTTGTATTCAACTGAAAAAACAAGAAGTCCCTTTTTATTATCTATGTACATGAATGCATGTGATTTTCTAGCAATTAAAGATGGGCTTCAATAAACTTGTGTCCCCTCACATAGTTTGGCCTTTAAGTCTCACCATTCCTTTCCAGAATAGCCAATGGCGAAGACCTGTGGAATCTGTATACCAAATATCTGGAGGGCCAGAAGCTGTCCATCCCTGATCTAGCTTACAGTATTGGCAATCTATCTGTGGTTGGGCAAATGCTTTATAGGGGCCCACAGTACATGATGCTGATTCTTATTTCTGTGGTAACTTTCCACACTTGGTAACAATTGTCTTTTGTCCCTACTGCCAATGGTTGGATCTCTCGACCAAGCTATCACTTAATAGTCACAGTAATTTATGATAACTGAATGGGGCTAATCATCTAGAGAGGCTGGTAGACCATCATACCACCAGAAAAACTAATTAGAAATTTTAGAAAGCTTTCCTATCAATGAACAATTAAGTCAATGAGCAATCAGTTAAGCTGGGTGAAAACAAATCATAATCAAAGAGAGTTGCTTACAAGTTGATAATTTTATTCTGTCATCTACTTCTAATCAGTGTAGGCATATGGGACAGCCAGGGGAATAATGGTTAAGGCATTAATAAAGACAGAACTATTATTGGGAGGCTTCCTGCTTGGTAGTAAATACATTTCAGAAGAAAGATGATTATATTTCATACTGAGAAACTTTTCATTAGGACTTAATGCTTTATGCTTATTATTCTTTAATAAATTTATATTTTACCTTTTACCTAATAGGTTCTTAAAGCAACTTACAATAAAAAGACCAATATAAAGTACAGTCAATAAAATAACTACTTAAAATACAACGGTAAAGCCGGTTCTGCTGCTTCACAATCCCCTCCATTCTCCATGAAAAAGCATAGTCATTCCCCCTTTGCATCTGCCACAAGAGCATGAGAGGAGACTAAACAGGATCTTCATATTTTTTTCCTGCTTCTGTCTACTGCCAGGAGCTAGCCCTGGACAAATCCCAGAGCAGATTAAATAAATGTTAGTAATTCCTTTGTGTTTTTCTTTCCCTATTAGTTGAAAAAGCTAGGGATTGTAGCTAGAAATTGTAAAATTTCTGCAAAGTATCACTACTACATTAAGTGGCAGATATTCCAGTCCTGTTTAAATACCTGAGTAACTGGATTGCCAGATAGCTTGTAATTTGCTATGGGACCAATAAGGATCCTATTATTCTACAAATTTCCACAAACTGGATACATGGCCTGGCTTATCTTTGAAGGTCCACATTATTAACATGAATTTCTCCCCACCAACTTCTTATGCTTTGCATTTTTCAACTAATGACATATCAACTTAAACACATACACATATACACTCATATACACTATATTTTTGGAAAGGGATAAAGTGGAAGTCTACAGGGAGTTTTCTAAATTATAGATCACTTTTTTTGAGCAGAGAAAGCAGGAGTGGGGCCATCGTCAGGCTGAAATTAGCAAGTTTGATCAGAACAGAAAGACTGAGGAAATCTTGAACAGAAGTGAGAAAAGCAATTCAAGGAGAGCATGGAATTGAGATGATATGGAAAGAAGGGAGTCCAATAAGGTGGAAAAAAGAGCAGAAAATGCATAGTCTAATACAGCGTGACCCATGATCACATACGGTGTATGATGGAATAGGGGACATGGCAGGCAAAACAGAGAAAATTGAGAAGTCAGACAGAAGAAGAAGAAAACTTAATGAGGTCAACAGTGGCACTAGAGACAGACATCAAAACAGGTAGTGAAGGAGAGAAAAGGGAAAATGGATGTTTAACATATGACTCCAAAATGTGTATATCCTTTAGAACAGGGGTGGAAAAATGTGGTCCTCCACATGTTTGGGCCAATGGCTCCCATGTTCCTTCATCAATGTTTATGCTGGCTAGAGATGAGAGAAATTGTTGGCCAACACATCCAGAATGTCACAGGTTGCCCACCACTTTTGTAGAACAAGAGAAGGGGATGAAGACAAAAGTTAGAAGGACAACATGGTCTACATGTCAACAAAAGTAACAAGTTTCATGGAGAATAAAGGGATATCCTGTTTATTTGAGAGAGTAAAATTAAGGAGGTCAACTCAAAGAACAAGAACTGAAGGAAACATGGAAAGATAATTAAATGCAAAAGCAAATGCGTATATAAAAAAAACCCAGTATCATTAAATCTTCATCTTAATGGCAGAAGGGGAAAGAAGAGAGCCATCATGCAAGAAAGGGGTTCATAGGTAGTTTTTACACTTGGCTCCCACACTGCTATATATATATATATATATATATATATATATATATATATATATAAAATTATTTTTTCCAATTTATATCCTGCCTTTTTCCTTCAAAGGGCTCAAGGCAGCTTACATCTCCTCCTCCATCTTCTCCCCACAGCAACAACCCTGTGAGGTAGGTTGGGCTGAAAGTCTGTGACTGACCCAAAGTCATCCAGTTGGCTCCATGGCTGAGCAGGGACTAGAACCCAGGTTGCCTGAGTCCCAGTCCCATGCTCTTAACCACCACACCACACTGGCTTATATATGGTCTTTTAAGGCACACACAATTCATGGCTTCCATTACTGTATAGATATTGGTGACAGTAGCTCTAAATGTCTACTATTCAAACTAGTCAGCCTTTATTCACCTTCTGCTGACGTAGCTGTGAGCACCCATTAACTTTTCAGTATATGTGAACTCTTAATCACAGTCTGGGAGCTGCTTGCATGCTTAATGTTAAAAATGTGAAGGTTTTTTTCAGCTACTAAAACACTTTAGAGAATTAAGGTCTTCAGTGGATGTATAACTGCATTTGTCAGATGGCAATCATAGAGCAATCCATATTTAAGGTTATGATATCTAAGTCTTAATCAGAACTTGACAGTTAATATCCTTTTGCAAAGATACATTAATGTGCCTGAAAAACTGTACAATTAATAAACAATGGAGGCATAAATTAAAATTCCTTGTTTTGATCTACAATAAGTCATATTTAGTACAGCCATTTAAATCAATGGGACTTTAGTCATGACTGACTGAAGTCACATTGTTCTTAAAGAGTCTACTCTAACTCTGAATCAAGTCCGATAATTTGAGGGTTGTTTAACTCTGTAGATTTTTTTTTCAAAATGCAAAAAAATGTACATTGTAAGAAAATCCTAGTTATGCATTGGAGAACATAGATAGATTAATAAATGGAAATATCATTATTCGTCAAACAATAAGTTAAAGAACATTCTGTCTAGATTATGCAAGACTTTATATTGCAATCTGCTTGAAAAATCACATTTTTCCAAAGTCTAAAACTTAAGTCACTGTCTACTGAGAACATATGCATTTTTCCCCAGTGTACATCTATCATGACAATAGCAAAGAGCATGGCCAACCCTCAAATGTATAGATTAAACATACTGTAATCAGCTGTGCACAAGCTCTTATGTCAGGGGAGACATATATTTCTAGGAGGTGGGCTCATGATTTGCAGTCTCACTGGGAAGGATGGATTCATGCAACAATCATGAAAACAATCCAAAGAGTCCAAAACAATTCAGCTCTTTTCATTCTCCTGGATGTGGCTTAGTGAATCTACAACCCTCAGTGGGAGTCACAATTCTCAACGTCCCAATCGACAGCCTTGCCTTGTGCCTTCCTCTTCATGCAATGGGCAGTCCACAATGAGTTTGCCTGGATGGTGCTGATTAGTGCTGGTATCGCGCAGATACTTATATTTCTCCCAGGGACTTGACAAAGATTAAGACACCTCCATGTGCACCCTCCCCTTAAGGCCCATATGCAGCATATGGACAGATTCGCATTCTGCTCTGCCTGTGGGATGCTAGGGACCACATTCCATCTTTTACAAGATCGTTTCCAATCATTATTTCTTAACTTATGTATATTTCATGACTCTTAAATTTAGTTTCAGAAAGCAAGCATGACAGCGATCAAGTTTTAGTACTCCTCCCATAAATCCTTACATCAGCTTATCCAAGCATTAAGTGGGAAATCAAGTTATTTTGCATGGAAGGAGTATGCAATGAACAACGTAAATCAGCATATCGCTGCCTACATTTTTCTTAATTTGGAACACAATTCATTTACTTAACTCTGACACTTTCGTTGTATTGCCACAAGGAACAAAACTAATTTTCTAGTGAATTATCTTTTCTTTTCTTTTTTTAAGATTAATTGGAACTGTTCAAACAGTCATTGACATGACATACGGCAATGGAGTTATATTCCTGGGGTTGAGAAAGAAAACATGGGAGCTTAAGGAGTGCAGGTATAAACAAAAAGTTCTTATTCAATCCAAGAGAGAAAGAAAATAAAACTTGCAGTCTTCAGATGTATGCAAGTGAGTAAAAACATATGATTCATACAAAGTAATCTTTGTCCTAATACAGAGACCTTATTTAGAGACCCACGGGGTGTTTGAACATACAAGCTTCCCAGTTCAGTTTAAGGGAAGAGGCAGGGCCACTCTTAGCATGACGCCACCTCAAAGTGAATGGGATAATCTTGCAGATAGGAGGAGCTTTTAATACACTTGCAGGGTTCGCAATTAATTTCTCTGGACTGAAGTGGTATTCACTCCAGGAATGACTGGTGGTAGCAGTCAGTTATTCCTTTTGTAGCCTCACTTTCAGCCCCCAAAACTTGCTTCTTCCTGCTTGCAGCTAGACTGTCCACCTGTGCATGGCCCCAAAGGAGTAAAAATCAAAAAAGGGTACAAAAGAGGATATAGATTTGCATTAACTGTAGATGCATTAGATGTTCACATTTATATTTATAGACGTAAATTTAGAAATAATTGTAATTCAAATAGAAATAAAATGCATCTTAGTGCAGAAGACCTTGTGAGACTTGTGTGCCAGTCCAGTGTGCGGTCCAGCTGCTAAATACTGATGGGCAACAGTTCATATGACTATGTTTAAACTTAGACTGGATGGGACAAACCTTTAAATCAAAGTCCCTTTCAAATAAAGAAGTGATCCTTGGAAGAATTCAAGGTGTTGGTGATGACCTATAAAGCCCTTAACGGCTTGGGTCCTGGTTACCTGAAGGAGCGCTTACGTCCATATATGCCCGACCTCCCCTTGAGATCTGCAGGAGAGGCTCTTCTCCAGGAACCCTCCGTGAAGGAAATTAGGAGGGTGGGTACTCAGAGGAGGACTTTCTCTGCAGTGGCGCCCAGTCTATGGAATGCGCTCCCCAGAGAGGTCCGCCTGGCGCCATCGTTATTTGTTTTTTGGCGCCAGGCGAAGACCTTTTTATTCAAATGTTATTTTAATTGTTAATATTATTTATTCATTTTATTCTTTGGCCAGGGCGACTTAATTTATATTGTTAATTTATATTGTTTTATTGAATTCTATTTATTTATGGTTTGTGAGCCACCCCAAGGCTTCGGCGAATGGGGCGGCATAGAAGTCCCCTAAATAAATAAATAAATAAATAAGAATGTCAATATAGGAATGTAAAATAGGAGACATAACCATCCTACCCAGGGTACCATTTTGAATCTCCACGCACGTTCTCTTTCCCTTGCACTGACATAAAATGGGACATCATGCCACCTACCGGGTTTAGGCCCAGTACCATTTCCCCATCTTTAAGGCCCTTGCTTGGCACCTACAAGGTTCTATTTCTATTTCATTCTTAACAGCAACTGATAGATTTTCCCACCTCTGTTTGTTTCTTAAAATCACATGGCCTGGGAGCCAACACTAGCTTGCCAACAAGGTCACCACTGAGAGAAGATCTGTCTTAATAATATGTTTAAAACTTAGATCACCTTGAACTCTCTTGCCTGCTGGAACAGTATGATTTCTTTTAATCTACCCCCTTTATCAATTAAACAAATGAAGATACATTAGGATCTATTTGCTTTATTACTGGAACAGCCTTAATGCTGAGCCATACAAGGAGCAGGCAAGCTGCCTCCTCAAAACTCAGAGGATTTCTCTTCATTGGAATCTAAATGCAAAGTTTGCCCATTCTGACCCAGCTATGGAGATTTGGTAAGGAAGGAAAATGGTGCAGGCAGCTCATGTTGTAACCTCCAAGAGTTGTCGTGACAGCCATCTGTTATATCAAAGTAGAAAACTGCTGATAAAGAATCAAATATCACTTATCAGGGATTAAAGTCCCTTTTCCTGTGTATAACAAGGACCCATAGAGAGAGTCCAAACACGATTATGTCAATCTGACACTTGCCCTTCCAGCTAGTGTAGCACATCTAGGAATCGTTAAGGCTTGCACATTATACAGCTGGATATCTCTGCTGCTGTCAAGCAATAGGCATATAAAGCTTTAAAACACAGGGAGCAAGTATTTTTGAAAAAGAAAAAGTTGAAGAACCAGCTTGCTTTATTCTGTTTCTGCTGCGACAGGGCTCTCCATTTTCATGAAGACTTTTCATAGTACTATCTCCCCCTGCCCCCATGAAATGTTGGGTTTCCATGGGCAAATGATATATGAATAAATTGTTTCTCATGTCTGCCTAAAAAGATGGCATTGGCTTGCACTGAGCACAGGAGGGGTGTTGCACATGAAGACAGAACGTTGCCTAATACCTGGTCAGACCATATTTGCTCTCAGTAGTTCTCCATGGTCTTAGGCAAAGAAACACTTCCCAGTCTCACTGCCTACATTTAAAAAAATGAAATACATCTTTAACTTCCCCTTGAATATAACAGTATGGGATATCAGATGCATCGCTTCTGGCAGACTCTTTCTGTTCAGGGGCAACCAATGAGAAAGACCTCTGAGTAGCTGACATTCATCTTACAGAAGCAAACGTCAGAAGGTTATCCCTTTGCTGGCACCTTTGCAGGACCTTTGCTGGCAAGGCAGAATATGTGGGCAACAATGCTCCTGAAGGTACTTTGGACCCAAGCCATGAAGGGTTTTAAAGGTAGTTACCAACTTATCCAGAAATGAATTGTACTACATATCCAGAAATGAATCAGCAGCCAGTGCAAAGGATTTAAAGTAGGTGAAATGTGGTCTTTTGTACCAGTTGGAGTTTCTGGAGTAGGCTGAAGGATAGCCATATGTAGAGCGCATTGCAGAAACCATATATTAGACTTGGATGGTGATCTGTGAGGAGCATTAAGTGAACTTAACTCAGTCTTCCTAACCTTGCACTAACCTGCTATGCACTGCCACTTGTGCAATGATTCTTGACACTGCCGGGTGACATTTTAATGCCCGGAATGTTTTGAAAGGACACATTAATAAAAAATGACACTGACAAAAACCATGCTTCTATTTAATAAAAAGTAATAGTTTAGAAAAAAAAATGTTAATACTATCAACCTTTTTGACTAAAGGTCAGAGGCTGACTGGAATTTCAAGCTAAGGATACCCTTTATTAAGTTGTGAAATGCCATATTCAAAATGATGTACAGAAGAAATGAGAAAGAAACCTGTCTCAATGTAGAGACCGATAAGCAAGCCATTTCTGAGGAGCCCCCTTCATTTCACTTGACTGAAGGGCTGGAAAAACAGGAAGAGAGTGCTTCCATTATCTCCTCACTACCATACCAGCAGGGCAAAGGGTTCAGGGAGGCCATAAAGGGAAAACGGCTATTAAGCATGCACCGTCTTCTAGATGACCCACTTCCTTCCATGCAAAGGAAGAGGACCAAGCAATTAACTGCAGTTATACAAGGCTGGTTACATGGTAGAAAATTTAATATTTAACGGTATTCCCTGAATCTGGGTTTTGTACGGAAGCCACAAAGACTATGTAGAGGCACTACATATTTTTAAAAAAAAGAATATAAAAAAACCAACGAACCAAGGAAGGATAAGGAATTCTCTGCAGCTCATTCATTAAACTCAGTAGCCCAGCCACCTATAACCCACAATATGAGGGCAATTTATCAATTCAATAATGCTTAATTGATTCCCATTTTAAATAGTAAAGCAAGTTCCTAGCTTTTCTGATGAGGTGCATAGTAGACAGTGTGATATAGTGGTTAAACTGACAGGACTGGGACACAGGAGATCTGGGTTCTTGTCTCCATTCAGGCATGAAGCTAACTGGGTAATTTTGACCAATTAAAGATTCTCAGCAGGGCCATTGTGTGGATAAGTTTGAGAGGAAGAGGAGACTTACATAAGTTGCCGAGTTCCATGATAGGAAAAATAGTGGAATATAAATATTATTTTATAATTTTATAAAGTAATAGCCCCAGGATTAAGGAACTGGTGGATATGACAAAACTATTAAACTTACATGAAATAAAGGAAAAATAAATATAATAGGATTGAATGAGAAACTGAATTTAATACTTAAATTTATTAGCAATTGAATCAATGGTTAACACTTCAGTGAGGCATGATGAGATAACATGTATTCTTTCATTGAAAAGTGATGTTAATACCAAAAATGGATGATTTTTAACCATCTTGTATGTGAACTGCCACTGTCCTTCCATGTGAATCTTCCAATGTATTGAATTTGTACCAAAAGCCCTTTTTCAGATGCTCATGAAAGTACCAGCCAAGGAGGGGTCAAATGACTGCATACCTAACTGCCTGTCAGGAGTAATATGGCTGGTAAGTGAGTGACTATGCCAGCGGCTTATCCTTCAGGGTGGTGTAGCAGCATCTGTGAACCCACCTCATGAGCTGGAAGGGTACTCAAGCACTGCTCTAGAGATGCCAGGTGGCATACATCAAGGATGGGTGACTCTGGTTCTCCAGATGTTTGGGTATGCAATGCTCATCAGTCCTAGCTAGCTGATACCCGATGGTGATGGATCATGAAAGTTGTAGATGCAAATATTTGGAAGGCCACAAGAGTCCTATTCCTGCCTCACATCATTCTAAAAGTGCTGTGGGTGAAGGGACGAAGCCTGTTTCTTAGGTTAAATGGTTTGTGTTCTGCTAAACATCCATGCGTTTTGTTACATGCATAACTGGGTGTCAAATGTCTTTTTGGCTTAACACAGTACAGGAAGGCAGTCTTCTTGGGCTACTGGGATGGTGTAGATAGCCTTCCTCTGGAACTGGGACTATCTTCTGCAGTTTTAGAAATTGCCTTGCAGAGAGCTTCAGTAACCAATCATTCCCTTCTTAAGGACTCTCCACTGACCACGATGGAGTGGTCCGGATCCTGAGCTATGCTAGATTATTGGCACTAAGCGAAGGACTTTATGTCAGCTAAGGCATTTAACAAATGATATTGACCACTTTTCCTAGCTTGCTTGTTTTACTTTGTTCTGCTTCAGGGCATAGCCCTCTTGGCCCTGAGGTCTGCATCAGGCAGTGCTAAGCATCCACAGGGAGTGCATATATGTACATGCACACATATGCTTAGCTCTGCACACACAAACATACTTCTATTTCTGTTTTGGTGAGAGACAAGTCCTGGGATAAAGATTTATCTCAATAATGCTACCGCTAGCAAGGGTGTTGTTCAGCTGTTCAGTCATGTCAGGCTATAAGCGATCCTACGGGCCAAATCTCGCCACACTTCTCCATCCGGTTCTACCTCTTTCAGCTGAATGATACACTGGCCTGCATTCTCTTTGATGCAGTCTAGCCATCTCACTCTTTGGCGACCTGGTTTTCTCTTGCTGCTGAGCATTCCAAGCATTACATCTTTTTCTAATGAGCTTGATCACATGACGTGGCCAAAATACATGTGTCTCAGCTTTGTTATCTCACTGACCTGGGATGTGTCTGCTTTAATATGCTCCAGCACATCCTTGTTCATCACCTCTGCTGACCATGGAATGTGCAGGAGCCTACGCCAACACCACAGCTCGAATGAGTCAATTTTCCTCTTGTTTAACTCTTCCATTGTCCAATTTTCACAACTGGAGGTTGCTATAGGAAAAAACGATCACTTGGACTAGTCTGCACTTGGTTGCCAAGCTGATGTTCTTGTTTTTCCACACTCAATTCATGCTTGTCATTGTCATACGACCTAGTGAAATTTGTTGCTTTATTTCTGGACTGCATTCACTGCTGCGAGTAATCAGTGAGCCCAGGAAAGTGAATTCCTCTACACAGTTTCCACACTATCAACTGCTATTCTGATGCCTTCATTCTATGCAGTCATCAAGATCTTCATCCTTTTGCTATTCAGAGGGAGGCAGAACTTCTCAATCTCTTCTTTGATTCTTTGGATCAGTTGCTTTAGACCTTCCTGGGTTTCTGAGAGGAGGGTTGGTTCATCAGCATATTTAAGGTTATTGATGGTTCTTCCTCTGATCTTTATCTCAACCTTTGATTCAAGATCCATCTTTCTCATGATTGCTTCAGTATACGAGTTGAACAGAAAAGGGGAGAAAATACAGGGTGTCCCAAAAAATTTGACATTATTTGGAATGTGAATGTCTGAGTAACAACATATCCTAGGCAAATGAAATTAAATCGGCTTCATGTTGAACAATAAAAGATTTATTTATCAAAATTTGAACAAAAGATTCAAAGGGATGCAGATTTTATAACCGATTTCACAAAGCTTCACAGATGTTCAATATGCGCACTGCCTGTGACACGACACACGTCAAGTCGGTAATCCACCTCCTGCCAAACACGCTGTAGCATGTCTTGCGTAACATTGCATAATTAACATTAGTTAGTTTTTACACATTTTGTTAAAATTTGAGATCCTTTGAGCGAGAATATATACATTCTCCATATATATATATATATATATATATATATATATATATATGGAATATATGCGTCCATATATGCCCTCCTGACCCCTGAGATTGGCAGCAGAGGTCCTCCTCCGGGAACCCTCCATCAAAGATATTAGGAGGGTGAGTACCCGGAGGAGAGCCTTCTCTGCCGTGGTGGCCCACCTATGGAAAGCACTCCCCAGAGAGGTCTGCCTGGCGCTGTCATTGTTTGTTTTTTCAGCGCCAGGCCAAGACCTTTTTAATTAAAAGTTATTTTAATTGTTAATTGATTATTTATTGGGTTTTATATCCAATAAATAATCAATTAACAATATATATTTGTATATTGTGCCAAAATGTCTCCAAAATTTTTAAGGTTAATTGTGCGAATGGTATTTGTTTTGTAAGCCGCCCCGAGGCTTTTTGCGAATGGGGCGGCATAGAAATATTTTAAATAAGTAAATAATAAATAAATAAATTGGCTATTTTATTAGACTACGAAATGATGTCAATTTTTTTAGGACACCCTGTACATTCTTGTTGGACTCCTTTCTCAACCTTGAATCAATCCATGTCCCCATATAGCAGTGGTGACGAACCTAAGGCACGTGTGCCGCAGCGGGCACACAGAGCTCTCTTTGTTGGCACACAAGCCAAGTCGCCCCAGCATCACCCAGCAGCCAAGCATCGGATAACGGTGCACACAGGAGCCATGCGCATGCTCGGAAAGGAGTTGCGGTGCCAGGAAATGATGTCATGAACTGTGACTCATTAACCGCAACTTGTCTGAGCTTTTGCATGGCCTGTCAATGTGCTGCCAAGGAAATATATATATGTTTGCTTGGACCGGCTGTGAGTTGTTTTTTCTAAACTAAAACCTCAGTATTCAGGTTTTATTGCAGTATTGGCACTTTGTGATAAATAAGCGGGTATTGGGTTGCGGTTTGGACACTCAGTCTCTAAAAGGTTTGCCATCACTGCCATATAGCGTTCTTCTAGCTGCTTGCTGGATTGTATATAGTGACTAAAGCAATCTGACCAGATGTGTTGGTACCCGCAAGTCTTTTAGTGCTTTCCACAACTTATCATGATCAATGCAGTCAAAGGCTTTCTTGTCAATAATGCACAGGTAAATGTTCTTTTGATATTTGCATTACGGTCATGAGTGCCCCAGCCTCTTTGGAAGCCTGCTTGGACTTCAGGTAGTTCTCTTTCTATGATGGATACCAGGTGTTGTTGTAGTAGAATTTTGCTAGCATGAGGTATGAGGACCATTGTGCGGTGGTTAGCACAGTCCTTTGAGTCACCCCTTTTTGAAATGGGAATCCCTTTTTGAAATGGGAATGAAGACTGAGTACTTCCAATTCTCTGGCCATGTGCTGGTCTCTCTCTCTCTCTCTCTCTCTCTCTCTCTCTCTCTCTCTCTCTCTCTCTGGCATAAGGCTGTTATGGTTCTGGTTGGCACATGCTTCTTCAGCAGTTCTGTGGGGATGTTGTCAATGCCCGGTGCTTTGCTGTTTGACAGCTGACTTATTGCCCTTGCTACTTCTTCCTCAAGAATGGCTGGTTCTATTTCTATCTCAGTTTCATTTTCAACATTATCCTGATGCAGTTGAATCCCACTGCTTTTGGTATATAGCTCTTTAGTATTCTCACTAGCAAAGGTATCCCTTTCTTATCTCTGAACTTTCAGCAGAGATTGGAACTAAAGATGGAACTTCTTTGCAACCACTAACATTGGTATTTCTAGCAGGTGAAAATGCAGGCAATGCCCCTGTAATCTTTTTCTGTGACAAATGCAGTGTGTGAGTAGCGAACAACCAGACTAGGGGGCACAAATGGTTTCATTCTTTCCATCCCTATGCTATGCTGTGCTATGCTAATATATTGTTGGTTTTAATATATATATTATTTTGCATGGTGTTTTGTATGGTTGAAATTCCTGTTCCAAAGTAGGTTAGAAATGTTTTTAGAAAATAAGTAAATAAAATGACTGACAAACTGGAACTGCGGTCGGTGCCACCATGAGCGGTGATACCTGGCTCAGTTAAGAGAAGCAAAAAGCTGTGCTAAAAATATAATCATGTCAATTATCGCCTGATTCAAGTACAAGAAACAGCATTTTTGCCTAACTATTGTATGACACAGATCAGGATTTATCATTTATGAATGCCTTCATACAGCAAGAAGGAGACATTTGAAAAGGAAGAAAATTTCTTTTAACATGAGGTCACACTTCTTGCTGCCTATGAAGATTGTGAAGGAGGAAGCCTGGAAACCACGCAATCTCTTGACGAAACCATTTCATTCTTAAAGGACATTTGACTTTTTTTTAAATCATCATTTTTAAGAATGAGTCACAATGAGATTCTTTGGAACATTTCACTCTTCTGTTTAATCCTCAGCATTACTTCACAATATAAATTAGGTCACACAGAGTTATAATCCATTTTCACAGGGACAGGAAGATGAGACCACGATGAAGCAAGATTCTCAGAGCAACTATATTTTATACAAAAAGATAAAACAGTACACCTGTCTCAGAGAAGCCAGGGTCATCTAATAAATCAGAATGATAGGACCAAATGGCATTGCACAGAACTACATAAACCTTCCTGATCTAAGAGATAAATTCAAGATGAAAAGTTGTCATCTGGCAAGAAAAGCAAACAGGGCACTGGGACCTGGAGGCTGCAGCTGAGTGAAATTACTCAACACTCACAGAAACCCACATGCTAGAGAGAGAGAGAGTAGCATGAACCAAACAATGACATAAAAACTAATATTTTGCAGGGCATCAAACCCAAGATCACTTAGCGCAAATTATTTACTCCTTAACAGATTTTTAAGAGGCCTGCAGTTTCCACATCCCCTTTGTAAGCACAGTATGGGTGGTACAATGGTGGAGACCTCACACTTGTTCAGTGAAAACTTTGAAATACTATACTACAAATTCTGCAAAGGAGGATCCTTGCTGTGGGACTTCTATTTCTTTTGCTCTCAGCATAGAGTTCCTTTAAGATTCCTTGCTGTTCCATAATGTAATGGCTTATTCCAAATCATTAAACTAGAAAAGAGTAGCCACATGATAAATTCTTCGAAGATCAAGCTATTAATGAGTGCTAGTCATGACAGCTAAATGTTGTCTCCAGGATGAGAGGCGCAATGTGTCTGACTATCCATTGATAGCTAAATATCCACAGGAGAGTGATATTGCTCCCATTTTCTGCTTCTGGACTTCCCATAGGCTTCTGAGGACAATGAAGATGGCAGTGAAGGTGGAACTGAGCAATTTGCAGGTAAATGCAATTAAAAAACTGGGAAGGTGCAACAACCACGGCCTCCAATGTCTATAACCTGACATATGGCAGATGGGAAACAGGATGAACTTGAGATCTTAAAACAAGTTGGTAAGTCTGCTCTGATACATACCAACTGAAACTTGATGGGACTCATTATTGGAGTACAGCCACCAAAGGGTATCTCAACAGGAAGGGAGGGGTAGTGGCATAATGTGTAGGCAAAGTGTACAACCATGAGAAAATGCATGACACTAAGTATGAAATCCCTGTGGAAAATATCTGCGTAAAGATGGAGGGAGGGAGAAACAAGCATTATATTGTTGTGGCAGTTTACTACAGACTGCCCAGCCAGCAGAAAAACATGGAACTTTCACAAAGGCTAGTAGTAGTAGGAGCAGAAATTCAACTATTCCAAGCTCTACTGAGCATGTAGTTTTGTGGGGAATGTGTGAATAAGCGTTTGACAATTTTACCTCTCGGAAGATGGAAGGAAAAAGAAAGGTGTCTACTGTTCTGCTGACCAACAAGAAGATGAAGCAGAAATGGCTGGAACTTTAGGAAAAAGTGGTCATTTTCTTGGGATTCATGACAGAGATGGTTGTGAAAGCTGAGCTTAGGTAAACATGTCCTTGATAAAGCTGATATCAAAAAGGTCAGGGAAAGTTGGGCCAGATACCATGGCTAGAAAACCTGAAGGGAAAAAGGGTAAGGAAGGATGGCAGATCCTGAAAACTGAAATATTAAAGGTACAGAAAAAGGACATTTTCCATAAGAGGAAAAGAAATAGGGAACATTTTGTAAAAATCTGGGGCAGGGCTGTAGAGGAGCTCTCAGGTAAACCAAGATTCAAAGAGGTTATGAGCTGGTAATGGAAAAAGTACAACATGAAAAAGGAGAATAAAGTTGTCAGAAAGTGAAAGGATGGTGTCAGGAAGGTGAAGACCTAGAATGTACCTAGAGTGAAATTGGCAAAAGATGTTAAGCATTACAAAAAGGGCTTATTTGACTATGCTAAGAACAAAAAAGAGGTTGAGGAAAGGCTAGTTCTACTGCTTAGGGAAGATGGTAAATTATGAACAGTGACAGAGAGGGTGCAGAACTGCCCAGTTCCTAATTTGCTCAGGTCTTCTCTCACAAGGAGAGTTGTGTAGAAGCCCAGACACATACGGTAAATGGTATATTGGAGGCATTTGCAGCCCAGATTAACTTGAAATGAGTTCAGATTGAGAAGAAATTGCATCCTTGAGTACTGAAGGACTCTGTGGATATGATTTCAGAGCTAGTCTGTAGTCTGAGAACAGGAGGCGTGTTGGAAGACTGGAGATGAGCAAACATGGTTCCAGTTCCAGTGTCCAGAGCATGGGAAGTAACAGTTCAGATCTATTCCATATTAGTCATGCAACATTTGGAACATTGCCCTATTCTTAACTCCCCCTTTTAAGAATAATATTGGTAGGTTGGAGAGAAGAGTGGAATCTTGTATATTTTATACTTTTATATTTTATATTTTTATTTATTTTATATTGTTAATTTTAATTTTATATTGTTATTTTTGTATTTTACTGTATTTTATTGTGTTTGTAAGCCGCCCTGAGGCTTCGGCAAGGGGCGGCATAGAAATGTTATAATAATAATAAGAATAAGAATAAGAATAAGAATAAGAATAATCTGTTCAGTGGTGGAAGAGATTGTCTTGGGGTTGGTGGGGTGGGGGAGGTTCTGTTATTGACACTAATTTGAACAGAGGCTGAATGATGTAGCTGCACCCAGCAATGCAGAGCCAACATGCAGTAAGGGCTAGACTAGATGATCTACATGGTCCCTTTGAACTACACTATTCTATGTCCTGGTTGACCACTTTGGAAAACAGAATGTTGAACAAGCTGTGTTTCAATCCAGCAGATTCTTTTTACAGTCCCAGGTGGAGGACAATATAGAATCCTGATCAACACAAGAAGCAGGGTAAGACCGGAAAGGCAGAAAATGTAAGAAATGGGTGAGCATAAACTGGGAAGTGGAGAGTGACAGTAGCCTTTTGTTTGTATTTGACTATGCCAAACGCTCTGCCTGATTCCTATCCCTTAGGTGGGACTAAGGGGCCATTTCACAAAATTGAGTTGTAGCAAATGTCAAACTCAACACTGGAGGGAGAGAAACATCTGTTATTAAGTGTCACATACTCATATGAGGGACCTGACAGCTGGATGGGGCCTCATCTGTAGTCATGTCTATAAAATGTGTATTTTTTTATTTGTTTTATATGCCATCCTTTACAACAATCATCTCAGGATGGCTTACAACAAATAAGCATGCAGAAATGTCCCTTGGGAATAAAGTTCATCATTGGACTCTCTTATCTCAGCCAGCTTAAATCTGCATTGCACACTAAGTGTTGCACTGTGTTGGACTAGAGGCATGCTATTATTCTGAATTAATCTTCTGCAAACACAGGTCTATTATCAATCCACACTGGCAGTCACTGGTTTATCAAAGCCCCGCCATCTTTTGCACCTTCTAACTTTGTGCATACATGTGAATGCAAACAAAATGTAAGTAAAAAAGAGCAACTTGTCTTTTACAGATGGTAGTTTAGCAGGAGTAGTAAAGCTAATCCCTCTAGAGAAAACAATTGACTCAACTGTTTACTAAAATGCAAAGGAACCCACCCAAATGCCTTCATTCCTCCTTTGTCGTCATGAAGGCTTTTATACCACTTCAGATTGTTTTGCAAAAGTGCTAATTTCCTCCAGCTTACTTAAAGGATATGAAATCATGATCCTCCATTTATGACATCATCTGCAGTTTTCTAAGTTATCACAATATAATAGCTTTAAAGGGGATACAAGCCTTGGAGCCCAGACCTAAACATATTTACTTGGAAATATTTCACTGAAAGCAACTCGACTTACTCCCTATTAAGTGTGCTTGATGTTGCAGCCTTATGGCCAAGCTAGATATGATGCAGGAGATCCTTGCTCTGGCTATGTTGCATTAAAAAGGGGAATTAGGAGGCCTCTTAGCTCCTTTGAAGATTGGAAAAGTGAGGCAGAGTGGGGTTGTTTAATCCTTTCCTTTTATGCAGTTTATCTTACCTAAAGTCCTCCTGACCTGCAAGTGATATTAGCTCCATAGGGGAAGTCATACAATTGCCATATGGGTGTCTCTATGTTTTACTCCCAGAAGTTAATAGCACCTCCATGTGTATGTGTAATTTAGATTGAAAAATTGCAGAAGAATAAGCTCTCTTCCTTCAGTGTCACTTATCTAATCTTCAAAGCGGCCACATGGGTCTGCAAGTTACTAAACACATCCACACACATATACAAATAAACATATGGGAGATCCCATGAGTGTCCTTGTGCATTTGTGTTCGCAAGCTGATTAGGTACCAACTGTGGGGCCTACCATTTGATGAGGATAAAATAAAAAAGGTGGAACAAGATGTGTAATAACTGTACAGAAAAGATAAAAGGAGGACACACTTGTAAGAGGAAAGCTATGAGGAAACACCCACAATATTAGAAAGTGTTCTAAACGCACATGAAGGGAATAAATCACCTGGAGTAGACGGGGTTCCAACAGAACTACTCCCAGCTGGAGAGACTGAACTGGACCAAATTCTGACAAGAAGATCCCAACAATTATGGACGACAAAACAATGGACCAGATACTGGAAAAGTTCAATATGCTTTCCAAATCAGATGCTAAAGACTAAAGGACCATTGCACTGTTTTCCCATGAAAGCAAGGTGATGCTCAAGGTGTTACAACACAGAAATTTATCCTATTTGGACCATGAAGCGCCTGACATTCAAGCTGGATTCTGACAAAGAAGAGGCATTTGAGAATATGCATTGGCTACTGGAAAGCACCAAAGAATTTCAAATCTGTCTATGCTTTATAGACTAGTGCAAACCATTGACTGTGTGGTTCATGGGATGCTATGGGCAGTTCTGAAATGGGTGAGGCTCAGCATTTGATTGTCCTGATGGGTAACCAGTATTGTGGACAAGAAGTTATTGTTAAGACACAATATAAAGAAACAGGCAGGGATGTATTTTCTTCCTCTATCTATTTGATCCTTATGATCCCCCTATCCTAAGGAAAGCTGGATGGATCAGAGGAAGGAGGAGTAAAAATTGGCAGAAGACACTTCAATAATTTAAATAATACAGATGATACCATATTACTGGGAAAAGGCAGCAATGAATGGCAATCACTTTTGTTGAAAGTGAGAGGAAAAAGTGGAAAAGCAAAACTGTAGCTTAACAATAAGGAAACAAAACATGACTTCAAAAGAATTATACACCATTAATGTAAACAATGAAGAAATTGAAATTGTGAAAGAATTTGCATGCTTGGCTCAATCATCCATTCAAAAGGAGACTGTGGCAATTAAATGAGAAAACTCATACTTGGATGGGAGGGGGGGCAATAAAGAAATCAGAAAATCTAAGGACGTTTCACTGGAGACCAAGGCCTGGATCATCCACAGTATTGTATTCCCAATCCCAATCACTCTGTATGGGTGGGAAAGCAGGACAGTGAAAAAAACTGAAAGTGAAAAAAACAGATGTATTTGAAACATGGTGCTATAGGAGAGCTTTGCAAATACCTCGGACTGGCACAGTGATGAACAAGTGGGTCCTAGATCCAATCAAGCTAGAATTTTCTCTAGAATTGTCCATGTACTTTTGGCACATTATGAGAAGGCAAGGCTCAAAATATGAATAAAAGCCAAAAGAGCAGGACCTTGAAGTTACCCATCAACAGTTAAAACTTACACGATAGAATGAGTAAGCACACAATTTACCTGGTCCATTTTATCAACACTGGTGAGATGTCTTGCATTTCTCTTTTCAGTTGTTATTTTTCAATGTGTATCCACACCTATAAATTTGCAGATGTGAACATTACATGATTTGTGCTCAATTTTGACCTTTTTTTTTTTTTTTTTTTTGGGCCAGTGGGGGAGGTATGAACTCTCTCTTTTCAGCAAATGTTTCAGTGGCCATTGTATCCCTATATACTGACTGGTGGCATTTGGGTAAAATATCAAACGTTACAAAAGGAAGAGAATAATTTTATAATAAGTTTCATGATATATTTTGCATCAAGAAAGATTACACACTTGGGAGTGTTCATACATCTCAGAAGTGACACTTCAAGGCAGTATTACTACATCTCACTCTTTTAATACAATCTGGAACTCTCATCAGCTTTAAGTTACACATGAATAGTTTATGATCGAAAAATTATGTTCTGTGCTTCAGTCTTTGAAATATTGGGCCTGTTTCATAAGCTCTGCCACAGCTGTTCATGCAGAACCACTCAGGATTATATCTGAACAGCAGAACACAAAAGAGGATCTGCTGGAGGTAAGTCAAGGATCCACCTCGTTAAGCATCCTTTCTGTTTCCCACCATGGCCAAGCAGATGTCCAGGAAGGTTCACAACCCAGATTCAGTGGCAACAGTTCACTCCCACCATTTTTTCCCAGCACATAGTATTGAGCATCCTATGGAACAGGACACTGCCATCTTACAACCATTATGGCCAGTCATCATTGGTAGACATATGAATCGTATTTCTCTACTTCTTTTTAAAAGCCACCAGAAGAGCTGGCCAGCAGCGCATCTTGTTGAAGTGGGTTATGATAAGGATATTCAAACTTCTTATCTGAATCTGAACTAAATTTGGATGAACAAATTGATTTTCTTCTCTACTGCTTGCTTCTTTCCCCTATCATTTAACTCATTTGTAATTTATTAGTTTTTTATTTGTGCAGACTGGTGAAATAATGATAGCTATGTTTTGAGAAGGAATTGAGATCAGCAATAGGGAAAGAGTAGGTGCTGATCAAATAAAAAAATCAAGGCACATAAAGTATGTATAGAACCATATTATTCCTGAGGTTCTCTGATAACATAGAAACATAGAAACAGAGCGAGTCAGAAGGGGTCTCCTGGGCCATCTAGTCTGACCTCCGGCCCTCATGATATGGTCTAAATCAAAATGCATATTTAGAATCACACACTTTAATTCTGTATGCCATACTCCACTGCACTATGTATAGCTGTGTTATCTATATAGCTGAAGATGATTGTATTATTATTGTTATTATTTATCATCATCAGCAATATATATATATATATATCTCATAGATGTATATCTCACCCTTCAAATATATTATTAGGGTAGCTTACAATATTAAAACACATAAATAACCAGTAAATAAAGATAGTATCTTATTTACCAAGAACATTATCAGGAGACCTTAGCTTTAAGAATTCCAAAAACAAACCAACCAGACTGGCAGCTGTTGCCCCGGATGCCACTATTGTACTTCTGTGCTTTTTGTGGCTTTCCCAGAGGCAGCTGGCCAGGCACTTTGCTGACCCCTCCTTTGATGTTACTCCATTCAGGATTGGCCCTTCCCCTGCTGGGTTTGCCCTGCCAGTGGCAACCCTCTGCATATAATAGGATTTGACTAAGAGATGCTTCCCCAGATGTACACTCCCATGTTTCATGTGACTGAGTATGCAGTCATTTCCAGGATGGGGCTTACCTAGCCCAGCTGTATCCCTGCAGGTGCTTGGCGGAGCAGCAGCTGGGAAGTTTGACAGTGCCCTGGTATAATGAAAGGCTTTCCCCAGTCCTCCACTGTTCCATGGTTGCACTTGGTTGCTGTTTGCTCTATGCCTTCTGCCTGCAGTGAGCCTCCAATACTTACCTGTTCCCTAGATGTATCCTGCCACCTTTGTAGATCTCAGGCACTCTGGTGCGGTTGCTTACTTAGAAGGAAATGCTACTTAGTTCAGTGATGCTTACAGTCAGGTTGAATGAGCATAGGGTTATAACATCGTCATCATTAATAACAAAAAAAAGACTAACACCAGCCATATGATAAAAGCGAAGCATCCGTCATAGACTTTGTGGAGTTTATTTAAAATACAGTATGAATATTATTCATGCAAAGATGGTGCCTCATAATTCTTCTGCGGTTTGCCTTTGGCACTATTGTATACTAGTACATGAATGACTTGCAAATGCATGAATCCAAACAAGTAAAGGATTTACAGAATTTCCTCCTTCATATTTGTAAGCCTGAAGGGGCATTTTCTTCTAGACAGGCAATTCTGTCATGTAGACGGAAACAAAATTACTGAGACAGCAAAGCAATGTAGTTCGTTAAGTGTAGAAAACAAAATAAAGATAACACTCAGGGACTGTATTGAAAGCACATGGGCTACTGCCATCTAACTCATCAAATTTCAAGCATATAAACCATCCAGTCGGTTTTATAAAACAGGATTAAAGTGGTTCAAATGGGATTTAAAACAGCTTTAACTTTTTTGAAGTGCAATTGGACCATGTACATGCAGGAACACACATTTCATAAATACCCTGTTGGCAAACACTGAAATACTATGCCTTAACTCCACCATTCATGCAGCTTTCCGATCATTAGCGATAGATATTATTCAGTGTTGGGAATTACCAGGGAGAAAGAGGATGGTGGGGAGCAGAAGTCAAGCACTCTCTTGAAGGGACAGTGTATGAGCTCCTTTATCTCCCCCTGTTGAGTGCTTGAGAGTGATTATACTTGGGTGGGGTGTTAGGGGGATTCACTTTTACTACAAGCAGTGGAAGCACAGCCTGTGCATTTTTGAACAGGCGTCCAGGAAAGTGCTTTCCGATTGTAGAGCTCCCTTTCCAGAGAGTTTCAGCTGGCCTTCCTCTGTTAAGCGCAATGGCAAGCTGTGCAGACTTTTTCAGAATTTTACTGGGCCTAAAGTCTGAACTGACGTTTGCTTGCCTTTACATTCATGCTTTAAAAGAGCTTTCAGCTGGTTCCCTTGCCCCACCTCTTGGCTTCTCTCTCTTTCTCAAGCACATTTGCCCATAATGCCACTTTATTTCCGACTTGCCTCCCCTTTGAGAACAGGAAATGTTCCCTTTGTGCTAGTTGTAAGGAACATATAAACTGAAAATGTACCAAAATGCATGTCTGCTCAGAAGTAAATCACATTGAGCTCAACGGCATTTACTCTTCAGAAAGCCAACACTTGAGGGCCTTTAAATGAAACGACTTTTTTAAAGGACCATTTCCCCTGCACCGATCACTTCTTGAGATCCTCCTTTTCTTCCACAACTGCATCTGTACATGGTACTTGAATACATTTTGAACACACGGGAAACTGCATTATACTTATTCTCTTGTGTCCTAAGAGCAGTCAACACTTTTAGCATAAATACTGCTCCTGAGCTCCTGCTTTGCAGAAGTGGCTGTAGTGTAGATCTGTCAAGTATGTACTAATCCCATCTGAGCACCAGCTTTTTCAAGCCAGGCTCAAACAAAAAAGGTCTTACTGAACCTCCTCAATAGCTTATGGTTTGCATAGGCTTTTAAATTCAATACTATGTGTTCTTTGCTTATGGTGCACTGTGGTCTTGATCATTCAGCTTGAGCTGTGGTGAGCCAAAATATGGGCAAGCCTACGCTCTTGCATTTTCTAACTTTATGATCCCATCAGTGTGCGTGTGTTGCTGCTTTTTAGGAATCAATGCAGCTTGTCTACAGGTTATTGATTGATATTTGTATACTGATTAAATATAATAAACTCCCTAAATGGTTTACATGCAGAATAGCTACTCTCTTCTTCATATCAAACATTGGAGACTGCTATTCAGTCTTTTAAAAAGACTAAACAATTCAGTCTTGTTTGCCTCAAAATATTGACTTCCCAGCATCTTAATTTTAATCTCAGCATTATCTCTTGACATCTTTGCTTATTTAAAACTGTTAAGGATCTTTGACACATTACTGAGTAAGTTCAATAAATTCTCATGTGAATACATCTTGTTCCATTTCCCTTGGAAAGGCACAGTACTCAGTTCCATCAGTCTTCCCAATCTCATTATTCATGGAGGGCATTATCTGGCTGAACCCTGCTGGACAAGCAGTCATGGGTGGGAGAGAGCCCCCACCCCATGATAAAGCTGGTAAGCTTCATGTGGTCAGCGTGGATTCCAGACAGAAATGTTACTTCACAGCACGATCCACAAGCTGGTTGAAGCCAGAATACTTGGATTTCACTTGATAGCAGAGGAGAACGTACTGTATGTATTGGCATATAAGGTGACTTGCATATAAGACAAGGCCGAAATTTTGGCCTGTTTTTCTGGTGTTTGTCATATGTTGGGAGTATAAGATGACTCCCAAAGTTTGCTTCATTATTTTCAGTTTCAGGGGACACTTATATGCTGGTATATGTGGGTATTTGTCAGCTGGAAGCTTCCAGACACTTGTGACATCATGTTGTGGTATTCTAGCTAATAGTCACTTTCCCTCTTTTATCTGGAGGCTGGCAATGGCCCACAAGAGGGTGGTTGGCATTGGTCTGGGAGGATGGCTGGTGCCAGCACTGCAGATGGGGGTGGGAGAGGGGCTGGCCATGGGGTGCTGGTGCAGGGAGGGTTGGGTAAAAGAGAGGAGATCTGCACGGACAGTGGCTCAACACAGGATGAGTTCCCTTGGTACCAGGAAGAAGTTCTTTTACAATTATTAATAAAAATGGGCTCATAAGTACAGTTGTCCTTATTATCCTTTTAAAAAAACAATGAATATAACATAAAGAAAAAAATCACCTAGTGTTTAAGATGACCCCCTGATTTTTGCCTTGGGTCAAAAGGGTCATCTTATACACCAGTATATACTGTATTGTTGCTAAACATTTGCCTCAAATGCTTTAGGTCTCCTACACTTATATTCATTCATACACAGAGTTTAGTTATACAAGTTGAATCCTATTGATTTCAATGAGTCTATTCTAAGTATGACTAAGTCGGAATCCAACTCATGGACTATAATGTCCCATGCACTAGATCAATACATGCACTTAAATATTTTCTTCTGTTTTCGTTCAACAGTTGGCCCTTGACACATATTAAAATGATTGCTAAATTATTGTTAAAATCCCCATGTTTTTAAGGTATTTTGTGGTTGTGATTTGTGCCTGCTGTGTGTCATGAAGTGGCATTTGAACAATTGGGAACTGAGAAATACATGTATCAGTGACTAAGGCCTGACAGGAAAATGCAACAAGTGGGCAGGTATGGAATCAGGCAGTCAAGCAACATTCATCCCTTAGAAATCAGACATCCAGTTGGCTAATCATTGCTTTATGTTGCTACTGTAAAGGCTGTAAAGGAAAGAGAGAGAAGGCAGGAGGTGGGGCAAGGGAAACGGGGAAGCAGCTGAAAGCTCTCTTAAAGCATGAACTTCAGTTCAGACTGTAGACCAGGTAAACTTCTGAAAAAGTCTTCACAGCTTGCCATTATGCTTAACAGAGGGAGGCCAGCTGAAACTCTCTGGAAAGAGAACCCTACAACCTGAAAGCACTTTCCTGGAAGCCTTTTCAAAAATGCACAGACCGTGCTTCCACTGTTCATACTAAAAGGGAATCCTCCTTACACCCCACCCAGGTATACACACTCTCAAGCACTCAACAGGGGGAGATGAAGGAATTCATATGCTGTCCCTTCAAGGGCGTGCTTAACTCATTGCTTTATGTTGCTACTACAAAGGCCACATCTGACCTGGTAGGGTTCATTGTTTTAATGTTCAGGGCAAGGAAAAGTTCAGTGGAAATGCTGGCTGGTAGAGTATCTCTGGAACCTCAGGGCACATCATATTCCAAAAAAACATTGAACTTGCAGATTTGAATGGTGGCTCCTTTGGGGCAGCCTTTAGACTATTATCTAAGGTATTTTACATTTATCCAGTTGGACAGCATTCACTCTGTTGGGTGAGAGGAAAAGAAAATAGGTTTGGTAAACGTTAACTGGGAACTTTAGGTACAACAAGAAAAATACCAGAGGAATAGGAAACGAATTGGTAAGTGTTTTATTCTCTCTGAGATGATAAGCCTATTTTAGGATGGTATGAGTTAATACTGCAGATTGGTGCTCATGGGAATGAATGCTTCACATGTGTGTATGCTTACATAAATTGAGAGAAAATGAAGGGGTCAGTTTTTGCATTAAGCAGAATTAAAAAATGCTGGCTCCCATTTATAGTCTAAAGTGGCACAGTCACATAGCTATGACACCTAGCTTTACCACCTTAATAAAAACAAGCCACTGGACAGTACAAAGTATTGTATAATGTGGTACTGAGATGTGGTGCCAAAAACCAAGAACAAGATAACAGCATTTAATATAAAGGACAGGTATTGCATGGTATCAACCCTTGGGAAAATCCTAGTGCAGATTATAAAGCAGTCAGTCTGCAAACACCTTGAGAAAATGCAGCGGTGAACAGAAACCACAAGAACAAATCCTGCCAGACAGATCTGATTCCAGTTTTTGATTGGGTATCTTCCCTGATGGACTGTGGGAATGCTGTGGACATTGTATATCTTGACTTCAGCAAAGCTTTTGATGAAGCACCCCATGATATCTTGATTAGCAAAGTAGCTCAAAGTGGGCTAGATGAAAAAACCATCAGGTGTATCCACAGTTGGCTACAGAACCAGATTTGAGGAGTGTTCATCAATGGCACCATCCTAAACTTGGGAGAGGTAACTAGTCAGGTACTGCAGAGTTCAGTCCTGGACTCACTTCAACATCTTCATTAATGAATTGGAAGAGGAAGTGCAGGGAGTGATTATCAGATCTACAGATGACACAAAACTAGGTGCAGTAGCTAATACCCTGGCAACCAGAAATAAGATCCAAGGTTGAAATGCTGAATTGCAAACAATGAATGAAATTGAACAGAGACAGATCTGCACCTCGGAAAAAAGAAAACCAATGTATCAATACAAGATGGACTATACGTGGCTCAACAATACTGCAAGTGAGAAGGATCTTGGAACTGTAGATCACAAGCGGAATATGAGACAATTTGATCTGGATGCAAAAAAGGGCAAATGCTATTTTAGGCTGCATTGATAGCAATATCACTTCCAAATCATGTGACGTACTAGTTCCTCTTTACTCAGCACTGGTTAGACCTCATCTGGAGTACTGTGTCCAGTTCTGAGCTCCACAGTTTAAGAAAGATGCAGGCAAGCTGGAAAGGGTTCAGAGGAGGACAACAAGGATGATGCAGGGACTGGAAACAAAACCAATGAAGAGAGATTCAAAGATCTGGGCATGTTTAGCTTCAAGGAAAGAAGACTGAGGATGTGCTAGAATGCTACAAGTACTTGAAAGGCTGTCACAAACAGGAAGGACAGGATCTCTTTTCGATCATCCCAGCGTGCAGGACATAGAATAATGAGCTCAAGCCAGCTTCTGGCTGGTTATAACAAAAATATTTCCTAACTGTTAGAGTACAACAATGGAACCAATTGCCTAGGAAGGTTGTGGGCTCTCCTGCACTGGAAGCATTCAAGGTGCAACAGGACAGCCATCTGAGAGGGATGATTTAACCTGGAGCCCTGCACTGAGCAGGGGGTTGGATCAATGGCCCTTTGGCCTATTCCAAGTCTACTTTCTATGATTCTTTTTTTTTAATAAATTTTATTGTTTTCACTACGGTCTAACTTTAAAAACAACAATTATTTAAGACATCGGATATACTGGGTTAACATCTTCCTCATTTTAACAGTCAATAGTCATATTCAAATCTATGCATAGTCCCGTTTCTCTAGCTGATAACAAAACGAATTCCAAGTTTGGTAGAGAGATACGTCCTCCTCCTCCTTCAGAGACAAGATCATTCTGTCCCATTTTGCATAGGCTCTTGAGATGCTTGGATAGATGTTAAAGATCTTTGTATTGCCAAGAGTGTTGTTTGTAAGCTTTGAGAAGCATAGATGCCAAAGATTTTATCCATGGTGGAAGTAAAAGGTTTAATTAAAACAATTTTTAAATAACCTGTTGTGGTACTAGGTAGCCACTAAATAGCAACAAAAAATCACAAAGAGAGGAGAATAAGGGTTGGGTTTTTTTTTTGCAAGCAATGTATCTGTTAAAAAAATAAAATAACCACAGGGTGGCAGCCAAAAAGTTATTTGTTCAACCATACAGAAACTGGAGGAATCTGATTGCCTTGTCTCCGAAATGAAAGAGAGAGAGAGAGAGAGAGAGAGAGAGAGAGAGAGAGAGAGAGAGAGAGCTTCTTCTACCAATTAATATAAAATAAGTTCAACTTTGATTCTTCACCCTTGGGGAGATTAAACATAGAAAAAATCTCTTCTCTTCCAAGTCCCAAATTTCCCCAGTTTCACGTAATCTCCCCTAGATTTGTCGCTGCTTGAACTCCACAGGGAGAGGATCCCCCCTCAGCCAAAGCGCCTTTCTTTTGTTATTCAGATTGATGGTTATCTCACAGGTTCTTTCATGGGCAGTATTTTAAAAGGTTTAATTGCTCACCCAGCAGGTCCGATGTCCACTCTTAAGCTTCTTTTTGTTTTCTTCGCTATTTATCCGGCACCGACAGCTTGTGAGGGGAAATGCACCCCTCTCTGTCTGTTCACTGAGAATTCCCCCAAATTTCTCCCATCGGATGAGGAACTGCCGCCCCCCCACCAGGACAAGTATGCTTGGGCTTCTAATCCCTGCCCTGACAGGGCTTGGATGCCACCAGCCTCCCCCGTAGAACGGATTTCAACGTGGAGCATGGAGCCCCGTTCTCCACAGCCGTCTCTCTGCAACATCAACCAGAAGTCCCTTTCTATGATTCTATGCATGCACTCATGGCAACTGAAAAATGACAGGTTAAATATTGTTTGGGAATGTACTAAGGTTAATGTAACAAAATAAGCAGCATAATTAGACCTAAATATCTGGTGGATGAACCTACATTCATCCCCACTTCATTTCTTATTATTCCTCATTTCAGAAAAACAAAAGCCCAATCCCGTTTTTTAATGTAGAAAAGAATGTAATTTGGGAAACTAAACAAAAAGTATTACATTCTTTAAAAGTTTTAACTCAAGTTTTAAATCCTTAAAAGTTCAGGTGTATTATTCTTATACTAAAAAAAAAAAAAAAATACAGTATGTTAAGCAAGTTATAGAACAATTACTTGTCTCTTTGCTAATTCACATTCATTACAGAATGCTAGATCAAACATGGTTTTTACCTGTAGAAGTATGATCTCATTTCATGACAGCCAAAAAGGGGGATTAAAAAAAAAGGACTATCAACCTCAGCATAACACTTGCACATGAGAATTGCATAATGGGCAATTTAAAGTAGCTCCTTTACTTCTGGGTATTAGCTAAGACTTTGTAAGAGAGCTACAGTGCAGCCATACTAGATTATTCACAGAGTTTCATAAGGAAAAAAGGGAAATTAAATTGTGCTGCTAAAAAAGGGGAGATTATTCCCTGTCTCAAACAGTGCCAGTCAGCTGTTCTTATTCAGTTCTTATTAGCCTGGTAAGCCAGATAAAACAGTGCTACTTTAGTAGATAATTTAGATATGTTTTATTTTCGTGAAACATTTCAGGCAGATAGATTTCTATCGTGTATGTAGAACACTGCCGACAAGTAAAAGGAAAACAGAAAGACAGAATAAGGGGACAGTCCGATGGGATGCCTTACCTCACCAAGCTAGAGGAACACGGGCCTCTTCTGCGTGGTGGGAGCAAGCACACTCCCATCCGGTAAAGTAATTAGATGGCTGGTTTCAGGAATCTAAGTAGCCTTTCGGACGAGGGGGGAAGGTGGTTGATGTGCCACCAACATATATCCTGGCAGGGCCACTCCACTCTTCTGCTTTTCCCTGAAGACTCCCTCAAATGGCTTTTCTCCAACGACACTCTTATAACCTTAGAGTAGCAGCTGGGCTGTCTAGACACTGTTTAACGGGCATAGGATCGCTGTGTAAGGATTAAAACCAGCACTGCTGCGATGCGGGCGGGGATGCCATGCACATTTACATGGTTCAGACAGATTTGTCCAATTTGGAAAAGGGGGCAAGTGAAGAGTTGTCTGATTTACGATTACCTAGTGATGTTTCTTATGCAGAGCATGGAAAACTGTCTGCTTGAGAGAAGATGTAATGTTTTTCAGGATGGGAAAGGGACCAGATGCAAGAAGAACCCTTTGACTCAGTAGTGACAAGGTCTCCTGCGCTCCTGCCGTCTAGCTTGCAAGCAGAAGAGCCACCCTGAGGATGGTGTCAGAAGCTTTACGGAAAGGAGGTGCAGAGGGGAAGTTTCTTTTTGCAATCCGTTCTTTCCATGGGCAGATGCTTCTCCCACCACTTATTTGATTTACACTGCTCTGTAGCCAGGCAAGTTTCCATTAAACAACTAAGCTACTAAGGCCTCATTTTGAGCTTGATAAGGACAGGGGAAAAGGGAGGAGACCTTCTCACAACAACTGTAATAATGATTAAAAAATCTTGAACACAAACCATATTAAGTAAGACTTTTAAAAATAGGGTGAAGTCCTAGGGATGTGTGAGGAATCCATTCAGTTCCCCTGGCCTGGACTCTAGCCTGATTTCTTGCATCCGTGAGTCTGACTTGGTTCACATGGGTACCTGCCAAGAAGCAGCCCCAGAAGCTGAGGGCTTCTGAGGCTGCTGTATATGAAAGTGGAGTTCTGTGAGCATTTGCCTCATCTTGGCTTAGTTCCCTTCCTAAGCCAAGGACAAGCGCAAGAGGACCAGATTCTAGGGAGAATTATCACAGCCCTATCCCTAAGCCACTTAATTCAGTGGAACTTTCACAGAAATATCGCAAGATTGGTCTGTCCAACAAGTTTACGCTTTGCCTGTTTTAGAATAACTCCCATGAAACTTGATTAATTTCAAAGTTAGCACTAGCACTGACTACAGGATTTAATTTGGAACCTGGTTCTGTATTTTGGAAAGTGGCCCAATTCATCGGACACTGCAGAGGCTGCCTGCTTCGACTCTGGAACTACTCAAAATGCTGAGTCTTTGTACCTCGACAGTGAGTTTAATTGGAAATCAGTACATGATGATACTTTATATTGCTTTTTTCAGAATTTGATGATATCTGCAGGTATAGTAGCCTCTTCTGAGAGAACAGAATTTCAGAAATATCTGTGCAGGGATTTTGGTGGGAGAGACTAGGTGCTTTTAGATATAGATTTGTTTTTAAGGGAACTTCTATGCACATAATCGGATGAATTTGAAGGCACTGTTAGCTCTTACAACAAGATGCAAACTGTTAGATTTCAGACAGGTAGGTGCAGGGGATTTCTGAAAGAACAACCCCATTAGTTTGAGTGGTTTCAAGGATATATTAATTTTTCCCCTTGAGTTATTCTGAATGTGGTCAGTTTGTTTGAAACTGATAGGCATCACAGAAGTGCCCTTAGGAAGAAATTTGTAAAATTTCAGAGGATAGATTCAGGGTCTACAGAGTTGGTGGGAAAAACACTTTAGGATTTTGTCTTGTTTCTATAGCACCTTTTACTGCACAGAGGTCTTAGAAACTTTTAATAAGAGTGGACTGATGATACTGCATTGAGAAAATATGTAGAACATATTGTGTTTTCAGAAATGGAAACCAACAGTTGTTGCTTCTCTTTCCCAAAGTGCATTCTGGGTGCTGAGTATTGCAGACATCAGATTACACTGACTAAGGCTTTAATTCTACACATGTTTAGACATAATTGTTTTAGTACTTTTTCTGCCCAAAAGTACCTAGGATTGCATCCTAATTTGTTCTGTCTGCGTTATTCTTTTTGAAGCTCAGGTCTATCTGAACCTCATGGACATTACATCTATCCTAGTTTTTAACTTTTCTGTTTCCTTCCTCACCTCCTGCTTTTTCATCATCAGCTCTGATGAAGTGATCTGGAAAGTTGAAATATGGTTCATCCTAATAAAGGTATTTCCCAACTTTGGATTTTTCTCTCAAGAGTAAAGTGCTAGCTTTGCTTTGTATATAAAGTACATGCAAACAAAGAATACACATGATAGAACTTGTGCACACAATACCGTGCACATACAGCTTTCAACATTTGGCTTGTTCTTGAAAGCACTTCTCTCCCACCATTGTGTGGACAATTTGCTTGGTCCTTTGTTGTGTATAGTGTTGCACAACACTGTAAAGTGTTCTGGACACCAGCTCCCTTATATTATTTCAAACAGTCTGAAACTGTCTTTGTTTCAGTATGAAACATCTTCTCCATCACTAGGCATTAAACTTAGCAATGGGAGAGGAAGCAACTTGGATGGCAAGACCAGTTCATTCCCCACTCCAGCTAGTTAGCTGGAACTTCTGTGTGGTCCCGTATTATAAGCTGCTGGAATGAACCACGTTCAACAGGAAGATTCCCTGTCTTCCCTGTACCAGAAGAGATAGTGCTGTGGACCTGGGCAAGACTTTGGCTGTAGAGACATGGCCAAAACCCACCTATCTGCTAGGGGAGTTAGTATCAGCAGCTGTGAGAAGAGGCATCTTCCACCTAGGGCTAACTTTCAAGTAAAGATACACTGATAAGGTTATATTGACAGTTTATAAATGTTTAAGGAGGATGCCAGAAAGGTTGAAGGAGTATGAAACATTTTAATATATAATGAATCTACGGAATTTAGCACCAGCAATTTTAGCAGTGGCCATATGCAAGATGATCTGTCAGAAACTATTAAGCCACCCCAGTTAAATGGAAGTTCTATATACAGCAGAACCAGACTCACAGAAGAACAAGATGTGGTCATCACATTTCTTCTCTGCTTGGGAGTTTCCAAAAATGCTTGGTTAGCCCCTGCTAGAAGGAGCATGTGGCACAAGAGTGATTTTGGGCTGATTTAACAAAGTAGTATCGGCCTGGTTTGCACATAGTGCTAAGCCAGGATTTAATGTTACAAACATAAGCCTGTGATGACCTGAGCAACTTGTGATTCAGTTTCACTTTCTCCAATTCTAGACTATTTGTTCTGCAATGTAAACACAGCAGATTGTCAATGCTAAAAGATACAGATACCACTATACAGCTGGTGTAAACGTCTTGTGGATAATGGTGCCCAATTTGTTTAGGATCTGTATCCCAGACTAGGACTAAACCATACATTACACAGAACACCAGACTGCTGCCTTCCCCCATATTTTCAGATTTGGCCTTGCTTATTTATTATTTGTTTCAAAGTATACACACACACACACACATTTATAAAACTTTTCCACCCACTGGGACACTCCAGTAAGGTACATGAAATCACAACAAAAACCAAAGCAAAGACATAAGTACAATTTTAAAATATCAAAGGCCTGGCAAAATGATGCATTTTTAATACCTCTCTAAAGCCCAACAGGAATGAAGCCACATTACTCATATTCTCATATTATTAAGCTACATATTTCCTTTCTCCAGCAACAGCAGCCAAGAACAAGAAGTTTTAGTGGGTCTTAATAACAGCCTAATAACATCATGACATTGAGTAAGCTTAAACTAGATATTACAGAGGAGGGAACAGGAAAATACTAGCAAACAAATCCAGTTGCACACACGTTGTAACAGCCCTTTGTCTGATCCAGCAAGCCCTTCAAGGAAGAGTATACAACTGTCCAGTTTGGAAACACTGGGACCACACTGTAGAGTGAAGCTGTATCATCTGACACCCCTGGCTACAGGCCCTGCCATGGTCTAACTCTAGAGTGCTCTCCAGGGTATACTCAGGAAGAAGTGTGTCTCTTCTTTCCCCTGCAATAGGAAGTAGGGAGAATCTATATAACCTTGTTTCTTAGCCTACCATCTCCCTTGTCTTCAAACTGACTGCAAACTTATCCTCTTCTAATGCCTAAAATACCACCACAGTTTACAATCACATGGATACATTAAAATTAATGAATGTATTTTATAAATAAAATGATCCCAAGGTAAATTCGTCCCATCTCCCAGTACCATACTCGATTTCAGCTGGCTAAGCATCATGGTCATTAATTGGGGTTGTTGTTTTCATTAATAACACTTTAAATTGAGTTGTTTCCATCAGCTTCTGTTTATAACAGGTACTTAGGGCCTGGAAAGTTTTTATGCACAAAACCTATAATTTCATATTGTTATGGCTCATTTATCAATCCACAATATTTTAAGGTTTACGTAGCAATGGGAAGTATTTGTATGGACTTGTCCATTTGAAGTCCATATGAAATTATTTTGAGCTTGCAGTTATCTGTTGTTTAGAGCTAAGCTCGCATATAACTGATAGCTTGCTTCTGCAGACTTGCCGCTTCTCTGATGTGCCTAGCTTTTAAAAAGCAACAGTCTATTTTAAGCTCTCTTTCCAAATTGTCATTTCCCACTTCACATAGCTGAAGGTAAAACACCCCAAGAAAAAGACATCATTTTCATGCTAAATGCCTAATTTGTCCATGTGCTAGAAAATAAGCACAATTCATAAAGCAGAAAAAGACAACAGATACATATTTATGAAAGTCAAGTATAAAAGGTTGCTTTAAACTATCAAAAACCATCCATGTGAAGTGAGATGGAAGCTCAAATTATGGTATTTCATCACCTTAATATTGGCTAGTGTACATAAAATGCCTGTGAAAATCTGTAATAACAAGAACAGAGCATGTTTTTCATGTATAGATTAACACATATAATTAATGCATGCAAGATGACATATTATTGGCCATTAATTGTGCCTACAGGACTTGCTGGCATGTAATTTTGCAGGTGCAAAAGCACTAATTAAACAGACAAATCACATTCACAGCATTCACAAGTTGCTTGGTGTGAAATTAATATGGATTTAATACATTTTGAATGAGCAAGCACAAGTTTTCCCACATTCCACAGGACCTGAGGATCATTAGAAATGTTTCATCAACATTCTAGTAGCAGTATATCTTAATTGCAAGGGATTATATGAAACCTTGCTCATCAAAATTCAATTGACAGGTGGTAAAACTATAGAGCAGAAGGAAGGCATACAGCTCAAGAGTAATGGAGAAAAACAAAGCACTTACTCTATTACTGTCAGTAGAACAAGCATTCATTTCAAGAACACCAAAGCAGAGGACCTGCCTCAAGTCAAAATATTTTGAAGCACACTAAGCTTCATCTCCATTAAATAATTGACTGAAAAGGTTAATTAGACAGAATTGCCTGGCATCATTAACTGGTCACAATGTCTATGGCCCCAAACCAATCTCCACCTGGACCATCCATGCTTTCCAGTCAGCCTAACTTAGAGCAGCACTAGTATGAAACACTAGCTCAAATACATACACAACATTACAGGCTGAGCCAAGCCAAACACTATGCTGACAAATCCATCGGATACAGTGACAGGTACACTCCTGTGGGCTTTCTTAATAATCAATTCAATTTCTATCTGTGAGAGTTTGCAAAGAACAAGTCCAGAGGAGATGTTGCGATTTATTTATTATTTATTGTACTACTCCTGTCCACCTCTTAAGAAAAATCCATAATCCCTCCATAATTGCTGTTCAAGCTTATCTTGCAAGGCAATGGAAGGCAAACTGGCAGGAGTGACGGGGATGGCAGACTTCAACCTCAGGTCCCTAAGCATCAGCCAAGAAGCTTGGGAACTGCAGAATCCATTGTGAGAAATCCTATTTCAAAAACTCAGTTACAAGCCTCAAGTCTGTGCCTAAATCCAACTGGGTTGAGGTTAGAGTTTGGCAAATAATCTCCACATAAATGAAAATTATGGCTGCTATAGTCTTCAGGTGTTATGTAAATAAAACGTAAGGGAAAAATATAAATTTTGTACATCCTAGAAAAAAGGAACCCTACCAAAGTAGAATATGACACATTTTCCCTAATTCCTCAGCCCCACCCCCACAGGACAACATAAACCATAATGTGTGCCATAAATGCTAGAATGAAGTTATTCTACTTCAGCAGTGGCATCTCAGTAAACAAACTATTGGATGGTTTAGGTCAAAATACTTTTTCAAGAATAGACTTGCTACTTCAGTCCTCATACTATGCCCCCAAATTAAAATTAAATACCTCTTCAAGAACATCAGCAAGCTTACTGAGTATTTCTTCAGGGAGGCTCTGGAATGTTGGGACACTGTAATATAAAGTAAGAAAGACTGTATGAGTATTGGTGTCGTTACTTGCAGGAAGTCTTTAACAATGGAGAATCATTATATGAAAATATTTCCAATTTTTACAAATTCATATGGATCAAAAGCATGTGCAATCCATTTTCCAATCTGATGCTGAATGCCAATTTTCAGCTTAGCTACAAGCATACAGATTAGAAAAGAGTAAGTTTTAGGAGGGAGAGTATACATTCTGTATATCCTTTCTAATTTTATGTTTACAGAGAGATGCATGCATTCATGCACGTACACCGGTAACCACACTGGGCTCTCTCTTTCACCCTGTGGTCTGACATCTTCCCATTGTGTGTGTGTCTCTCTGTGCCAGCCAATTATAGGGAACAGGGACAGAGAATCTCATGTTGTCACAATTCACAGGTAAATGATTCTATATAACCAGTGAGAGCAAGGGAAAAAATTGTTACATGGGTGCCACCTATGATGCCCACAACACACAGTTCTATCAAGAATGGAGATTGCAAGTGGAACCATTGATTAAGCACAGATTGTTAAAATTATGGTTGATAATCAAAATACTTAAGGTAGCTAGACAGTTTTTTGAAACCTAGAAATCATAGTTATCTTCGATTTACATAATTTTAGCAAGCATTTATTCTCTATGATACAGAACTTTTCTAAGAAATGCCTTTATGTGTAATTTATTTTTATTACACTTTTGGCTTTAAATCATAACCTTTAAATTATATATGTAAATTATAATAAATAAATAATTTATTTCCTCTAAATAATGTAAATGATAAATAATAACCAGTGGCAATTTTTTCCAGTAATATGTTATTCTGTAGAAAATGTTCCATGTTTACATATACATTGTTTCAAAAAATTTGCTAGTGTTCCAATGAATTAACAGAAAATAAGTCAAACTGGAAAACCAAGATGTATGCATTACTAAATTTAAAATCATAGTTTTAACTAACCTTTTGAGGATGATTTTCTAATGTATGCACAAAATTCCTTAATCCTTTACAATTAATGTTAACAGTTTTCAGTGTTTTTTTTTTGTTCCCTTCAAATCTATGTAATGTAAAAAAACTTGCTGCTGTTGTTATCAGCTCCTAAAATGTACAACTTCTCTAATAAATGTAATTTCCAATGAACGAAACATAGTGTTCGAAAGGAACTCAAAGGTTAATCGAATGTAACTCTGTGCCAATGCAGGCAATCTTCTACTACAACAACTCCTGATAGGTGGATATACAGCCTTTGCTTAAATAATGAAGGAGAGTCCATCACTTTCTGTTGAAGTCTGAAACAATTTAAAAACCACACTATGCAATTGATTCATTTGGTCATCCCAGTATATTTTAATTCGATTACCTTTGGCTATAGTACCACCAAAAAGAAAAGCAATAAAAACCCTCAGATCTGTGTATAGCATATGGGTTAATAACAGTATTAGTCCTACTTAGATTAGACCCATTGAAATAAACGGCACATACGTTATTTGTAACTACCTTAAGCCCATTTATTTCAGTGAGTGTACACTAAATAAGACTAACATTGAACTTGATCTCATAATATAAAGGTGACATACTTTAATTTTGTTTACTATATGTAAGTAAAAGAAACATGTTAAATCAAGATTTCCATATATATAACACTGTGTAATGTCTTACAGTGCATTTTGCAATGTAAAGTAGTCCTGAAAACCTTTATCACTGGTAATAGCTGAAGATGTTAAAAGAAATAGCTAAACTTGTACGCTATTATTGATTAAATTATTTTTGGTGCAAATCTAAGGAATTATAAGTAGAGAAATAAGATCCCTGGCTAACCACCTCGGATTCAGTAATCTGCAGCAATGTTGCATAAGTGCTCAGCAACTGAAAATACAACAGAAAATAACAATCCAATAATACCCAGATCTCTTTGTAAACTATGCATTTACACTCATTACTTTCCTCATTGTCACTCTAAAGGGAGACAGAGAAAAATGAACCATCAAAGTAAAATTTTCCAAGCAAATTGGTTAATTTTGTCCCCTGTTGTGCTCTGAAGTACGGATTAAGAGTTATAATTAGCAGAACCTAACTCAGCAGATTAATTGTACCGTGGGTAGAAAATTGAATGATATTTCAACTATTCATAATGGATGAAGACAGAACTACCAAAGGGGATGTCCATAGAGATAAGACTTATGTGCAGATTGCTTCTGAACTTGTTTAAATCAATTCCTCTATCTGATTAACTTTATCTTAATGAACTTTAAAATTCATTTGTTGAAAGCTTAGGCTAAGGAACATATTAAGTTCACATGCAAGTAGGCAAAGTGGGAGGAGAATATGTTTAAAGCATTATTTCAGCAACAGAGCAGATAATTAGGCAATTAGAAATGTTGACAAAGCACGTGTCCCAAATAAATGATATCCCAGAGTTACAAAATTAATAACATAGCAAACTGGAAGCTTTTAACAAGGATTACTAACAGTATACATAGGCCCAGAATGTGTTTAAATGACTGGAAAACGGCAATGCATTTATTTTTATAGAAATTATTGTAATACTACATAGACCAAAAGCTGTATTAAGAAAAAGAAAAGTGAATGAAAAGATGTATGTTGCTAAGAATGCATCTATATAGGGATAGTTTCTAATGATGTCATTGCACTAATATGAATTATGTTGCACCAGCAAAAGAATCTTTAGTGGATCAGCTAACAACATTAGCATTGTGCAATATTATTATATTACATTATATTATGTTCTTATTGGCATAGCATTATTTTCAGTAGTGCAATGATATTATTCGATACAGTCTTCAAATTCCATACTAAAATAATGAATGAAAATGTGTCCATGTTTATATTATTCTTTTATTAGTGTGTATTTAATTTATTTACCTCCCAATAGCCAAAGTTTGGATGGTAACTAAGGATTTGACAGTAACATTACATTATTTGACAAAATGAACAATCCATAACATAATATAGGATGCCTCTGGATATAGTTACTTTCCCTTCAAAGACAGTTGTTTGAAAATAATAAAAAACCCTCACACTGAACTATCTCAATAAACTATATTGATAGTTTATATCGATCCAAACTGTATCAATAAATTATGTCATTTTTAGGATATATCTAAAACTGTGATGGCTGAGGAGGACCATCATGAACTGAGCAAGCAAAACATTTACAACAACCGGGCATTAGAGAACATTCTATATTGGATCCCAAAATTTCATGCCAACCATAGCACAAGAAAGTTCACTTCATCCCAAATGATGAGAAACAAATAGTCAAATAAATTCATAAAAATGTGTTTACCTTTCTCCTAATATGTGCATTTTCATTGAATTTTTGCAAAATACACATTTTGCAATATACACATTGCAGGCCATTTTCCTATTTTGATGCATCTTCAATTGCATCAGTTGTGTATTTCTCTTATATACACATTGTGGGAAAACTTCAGTATAAAACTTGTAGGAGTGTGGATTTCAAAAGAAAACCGAATGTTGGGTCACAGGGCAGTTCAGAAATTCAAAATTAAATAAGTCTGCTTCAAAATGCAAGTTGTACAAATTTCTCCACACCCTTATGATCAGTTCACCCGAACTGAATGAGCAACACAAACATTTATATTTAACAGCAACGGCTCTCAGCTGTCCATCATGTTCTCCTCCTCTTCCCTTCCATCTGCTGACTCCTTGTCAGATGCCCATCCTTGTCAGTTGTTCCTACAAACTTAGCTACCACCCATGCACAACGATGGCCTCCTTCCCCCTGCCACTGCCTCCTGAAGTCACCATCCTTTTGGTGAAGCCACAGTCAGTAATCCATCCTATGGGGTAGTGTGACTGCACGCTGGGAGGAAAAGGTGGCCGAAACAGCCATCCCCCCCCCCCCCGCTTCCATCACACATGTTAGCCTGGCTCATCATTCAACACAGACTGAAAGGGCAGGAGAAACAGAATAAAAGTCATGAAATTAGTACTGAGTTCTGGGTGGAGTGAATGAATTTGCAAGAAGAGGCAACTGGGAAAATTCAGTATGGAACACCCAAGTATGGGAAACCTCTGGGAAGGAGGCGGAAACAAAATGAAACCTGGGGAGACATTTGTAAAAGAGAAAAATTGGAAAGCTGCCATTGAGGAAATGATTCAAGAGAGTAAAGAAATGTGTAGAAGTAAAGCAGGTTTTAAAAAGGGAAAGAATACTAAATCTTCTACAGGGAGAATTAATCCACTCTCAGTATGAAAAGCAATCTGAATACTTCTATGCATGTACTGAAGGTGTTTCCTAAGCCTCTCAACTCAGCCTCAAATAAAACATTAAATTTGGGGACTATTTCTCTAAACATTAGCTGTACCATTCATCATATTCAGGGAAGAAAACATCTACTTAAATCCCTCCGGAACCCAGGAAAATAGGCACAGCATTTGCTAGTCAGTTTAAGCATTTGCAGATCTATAGGACACGAGGCTGCCCCCAGTCTCCAGTACTTTGAAAGGCTCCAAGAAGCAAGAATATGCAACATAGGTTGCCTTCCCATAACGAAGCAGAGAGATCCGAAAGTCAGAGAGATTTCTCCCTCCCCCTGCAGTTTTTTTTTAAAGCAAGTAACCTGAAAACAGAAATGATGTGTGATAAGTGCTATACTTACAATATGATAACGCAGCCTGTGAAGCCTGAGCAGGTGCATCTGTGCATTTCTACATGGCAACACCAGTGTCTAAGAATGATGTTGGTACTAACAAGATGTTACACCTTGTCTTCAGGGATTTCTGCATGGATAGCCTCTTCATTGTTCAAGGGAGTGTAAGGAAATTGGATTTTAACTGCAGAAGCCAATAAAGCATGGCCTTTACCAGTCTGCCAGCCATATGAGTATTTGTCAAAGGGGATGGGGGAAATGCCAAATGGATAGAGTTTTGCTGCCTTCACAAGAGATGAGTTGACTAATAGTATAAGTAATGACTGAGGCATCCTTGACATGGATAATTTCTGCTTTGTGAGCTCACTCCTGGTAAGTGAGAATGGGCTCACTCCATTTCCTTTATACCAGTTTTGCACAAACAAGCAATGCAAAAAGCTACATCCTTACTAAAATCTGGTTACTTTCATGTAGACCATGGAAAACAAAATATTAAGATGATTTAACATGAATACAGATTTATTAATTTTTTTGTGATACAGCTGGAGCACTGTGGAATCCTGGTGATGATTATGAAAAATAGTTGGGTGATCTCCTACCAAAATATCTAAATATATTTTGTGCCAAGCATATCTGAAACCAGTATGAACAAATGTAGATCACCCATTTTCTAGCATTAATTATTGTGGTGCATTTCATATGAAGCTCAAGTAACATGCTTTTTGTTTCTTGAGAAAAGAGCATTCATTCTTTCTATGTCTGCTGCAAACAACCTGCCTATTGCATTAAAGCTGAATGGGCTTTAGAATTGTTCACAGCCATCCATTCTGGAAAAAATAAAAATACAGTATCTGCAAAGCACTTAAAGCTATGCCAAAGATATAAATATTGAACTCATAGAGTCTTTCCATTACTCCTAAAATGGGCCCCAAAGAGAGTCTGTTGGCTATTGGCCAGGGTATAAAAAAACACTTTCCATATATAAAATGCATCACTATAGACATCATAGGTACTAATTTCAGTAAAAAATGAGATGATTCACTAGAATTAAAGACACTAGAACCTGTATGGAAAGGTTTAATGTTCATCACATGATTCAGCAACAATAAGCCACATTTAAGATTAATTTATTTCAATGGGACACTCAAGCACATCCTTAACCTTGGCTGCCTTGTGACCTTAAACCTCTTCTATTGTTTAGTGTCATACTGATATAAATTCCATAATATTAGAACCATTTCTAGAAAGTGTTAAGATGTGACATGGAGCAAACGACTGACATCTGCTTGCAATAGAATTAACAAGCTGTTGAACAAGGAGAGAGGATATATGTGTGTGTGTGAGAGAGAGATGGTGGATGTGTTAATAGAGGGACTTGCAGCTCAGAAACACCCCATTAAGTTTATTGGAACTTATTCCAAAGTAATTGTGGATGGGATTGCAGCCTTAATAACAGTAGGAAAATCAGCTAGCTTTATCGGGATAGAGGTGTACAATTTGTTCATGTGAAGTCTAAAAGTGGGAGGGACATGGGGGTACATGCATGGCTTGCCCCCAGTGTCCCATTCCTGGCCTCTCAGTCCTTGATCTTCCTGTGTCAAGGGAGGAGGGAAGACTGAGGCAGGGAGTTGTTTGTAGTCAATTGAAAGCAAGTAGAAGCTCCATCGCGATCAAGAACAATTATAAAAAGTGGGCAGTGCCCTCCCCATTTCAGCTCTCAGATGAGCAGGCTGAATGCCTGCTGAGTTTAATGGGTGTTGATTATCTGTTTTCCAACAATGAGTCCCTGCGAATGACTCAGAAGGGTGCCCAACCTAAACAAGACAGGTGGTATTTTTCGGGTACTTCCACCACCAGCTAGAAACCAACATGAGCAACATCATCTGCTGTACCAGGCAAACCATGCAAACTGGTTTCAACTGCCTTTGTTGTATATTATCATATCATCCTTTAATTCTGAATTTCAACCTGTTGATTGAGAGGGAAAAAAATCTCTTTGAGAAACCTACATAAAGCAGCTTCCTTTGAGAAATGAGCAGTGGATCATCAGCATTTATTATGGTAGATAATTTCATACTTTCTTCTGATAGTCTGGCCAGGAAGTGATTTATATGGCAATAAAATAATAGTTGAGCCAACAGATGAACTCCCCTCTGAGACAGAGCATTATCAGCTAGTGTTCTAATTAGAATCAATTCACCAATGCAACTATAAAGCCTTTATATATTAATAGCATCTGATAATGTGTCTCTGCTTAAAGAAACAATGACAAAAATGTGTAAACTAGCAAAAAGTTCAAGTTTGAATTGAACTATTTCTTACCTTAACAGAGCAATCTCTGATTTAAATAAACAACAGACAAAGTATGTGGTTAATAGCTACAGAGAGAGAGAGAGAGAGAGAGAGAGAGAGAGAGAGAGAGAGAGCGCGAGCGCAAACAAGAAAGACACTGTAGTCCCAGAGTTATAGCTAGACTTCCTTTCAGAGAATGACAATTCATTTAAGCATTATTTCCACTAGCTGAAGTCTTTCAATTAATTCTCATATCAGTTATTGCACCTCAGTAAACTTACTTGCAAATTCTTTTTTTTCTCCAATAGTGGTTCAGTATGAAAGACATACTTTCCTATTGTTTCATTATTTGAAAACATGGAGTAAAAATTCTTTTTCAAACAGTTCTGTGATGTTAATTCAAAGGAAAACAAATATCAGGAGGTTCATATGAATATTGGCTCTATATATTCATACATATAAATGTTGATGTGCATATATACAGCATTACTTTGCCCAGGAAGTGTGGTTATAAAGATGTTAGGTGTTTGATGTAAAATTAGAACACTTTTGGCTTTCTCTGCTTTGTGAGAAAGTGCATATGGCCCCTTTTCATCAATCTTGAGCTGGATATTAAATATTTATTCCAATGCCTATTTGCTTTGGTGTTTTGCTTGTATTTGCTATTATTGTATTAGATTGTATTTGCTATTATTTTAGCAAATAATAAAATATTATTATTGTATAATATAAAATAATATTTTATATTATTTTATAATATAAAATAATTTTTATTTTATATTAAATAAAATATTAAATATTATATTAAATATTATATTATTTAATATAATAAATAAAGTGATTTATTTTATTATGTAGGCTACATCCTATGGTGATGCCCATAACCTTCTAAACTCTTACAGTCATCTTATGCAGAATGAAAGGAACATGGGGATAAAAGTCACTTCTGTGTACTTCCTACTCTCTGAATTGTGTAGATGGCTCATTTCAGGTATCTACTCTGGGTTTTCACAGCATGAGGGAATGGGCTCCAAGTGCTGCTGCCAGAATACATTGTATGATGGCAGCACCAATCTCCTTAGCCCCACCCCCACCCCCAAAACATCCACTAGATCCCTTTTCTGAAGTCATAGCTTTGAGAAACCAGCTAGCATGCTTGTTTCTGTACCAGCTAGGAGGAGACAGGGGTAACTTCAGAGCAATCTTTCTGTGTTGTGGTTGGGAATCAGAAAGATCCTATGGCTGACTAGACAGTGTCAAGTAGCAATAAAATGCTGGGAACAATAGATGGCAAAAGAAGAAGGGGATGGCAGAGGATGAGGTGGCTGGATGGAGTCACTGAGGCAGTTGGTGTGCGCTTGAGTGGACTCCGGGTGATGGTGGAGGACAGGAAGGCCTGGAGGAATGCTGTCCATGGGGTCATGATACGTCGGACATGATTTCGTGACTAACAACAACAACAACATCAAGTGGCAATAAGATTGTTCTGCTTTTGTTACTTGTTTTTATAGTTTGGTGATTTACCTTACATGTCAAAATATGTTAACATCTGCTTTATGAATGTCTTATCCTGAACAGTGGAATGAAAAAGGTGAATAAAATACTTTTTACTAGAGATTTATCTGCAGCAATTTCCACCCCTGAAGATTAAAAAAGCTGCTTTACAAGAGGAGCAAAGATGAACATGCTCCAAAGAAATCCTTTATCTTGTGCATAAATATCTAGTTAGATCACAACCAATCACAGCCATATAAGACAAAAAAATGTTCCACCACATACAACAATCCTATGGGGACTTTTTCCAGGGCAAAATGAACACATAATCCCCATAAAATTGTCCTAGAAAACACACTGAAGAACAATTCCAAAACTTCATACACTTAGGATTTTCACACTGTAGAAATATAAAAACAAAACCAAATAAGTCAAAGCTCAAAAACACAGAGAAGTCTCGTGTTTTCATCTTAGTGGATGTCAAAGCTGTTAGCAGAAACAGAACGTCTCCAAGATGCAAGGGCATCACTTCGTAGCAGCTCCTATTCTTTTTTTTGCCAGGGGGAAGACATAGACCTTATAATTTCAAAGCTGGTAACATATTCACTGCTAGTACCCATACAGAATATTAGAGATACATTAATCCAATTTGAACTGTTTGATTTGAATAGATATCTTTGCTAGATGTGAAAGTATATCTGTATTCAATAATTATTTTGGCTATAACTTTGGTAGGATAAATATGAGGCATGTGTCCCATTATTTTCAGTGGTCTTAAAGATCCAACAATGTATGCAAAAGAATAGAATGTTTTTCTAATGCAATTAAAATTGTAATGAGCATATCCTCAAAACACTACTGTACACATTTTCCTTTGGAATTATTTTCAAGCAAAGTTAAAATAAATTGCTTGAAAATAACTTTTGCTTGAAAAGTGAATTATTTTCAAGCAAAGTTAAAATAAATTGCACTTGTATGCCATGATGTATTTTTCCTCGAGGACAAACATACTCCAACTTAGGAACTTTTGTACATGACTAATTGTGTACCTTTTTGTCTGCAGTCTTGGTACAGAAAAAAATGCAACTGGTATCAGAAAAAGTTGCTGGAACAAACAGCATTACACAGAAACTGCAACAAGCTTTCACTGTTGAAAAGTTCTGTGGCTTGCAAAGTAAACTGATTGTTAGTTGCCTCCCATCATGTTTCTGAAGGAAAGTCTGATATCATTACTGAAGGAATTGATTTTGTTTTGTTCATAGTAACATTTTATCTAATCTTTCTAGGAAGAATGTACTGTACACTCACAGTGGCCTGCAATATCATAAGGTAAGGTATTAAAAAGGAAATGGAGTAGAGAAATATTTTTGTTAGTATAGTTACGAGTTGCCTTTTAGTTGCCCACCCAAGACAACTTAAAAGAAGGGAGGGAGGGAGGGAGGGAGGGAGGAATACTGAACTGACCATTAAGCATTGTCATCATTGGATAATGGCCACTGGTCTTTTCACAGTGTGCGGATATGAAATATTTGTTCAGTTTGTTTGTTTGAACCAACCAACACCTTCAGCCAACCAACCAAAGTATTCCAGGCCAGTGTGCCGAAACATTTACCATATACAAGGGTCACATAGTAAGTGCCCTAGAGGAATCTTGGTATCTCTTCCACAATAAAGCTAAAGTTAGAATTATTTCCTGTATCAACATTAAAAATCCAGTGGTCTCCATCCTGATGTTAGAAGAACCCAGGACAGTGATTCATGCTAGGCTGATTCTAGTAAATAATGCAGTTCTGGGAATTGGAGGCACTGCAGTGGTTCTGCTCCTACTCCCTCATCCTCTAACCTTTTCCTCATCCTACCTTAACCTTGTTAGCCTTACCCTCTGCAGTGGCACAGAGTATAAGGCTGCCAGTCCAGATGGCTATGTGCTACCTCCAATATCAAGGGTAACATGCCTATTTGCACCAGTTTTGGAGGTAGCTTATGAACTTATGTCATGCTTGTGTTCCCCACGTGTTGCTCACTGTATGAACAGAATGCCAGAGTAGGTAGATCCTAGACCTACTTTAGCATGGTTCTTATGGAGACTAATCTTGGCTCCCCATCAATTGTGGTACAGAATGGCCCATGGTGTCATCTTGTACCCTTCTTGTAACATCTGTATGAAGTCAATGGGAGTAGCCATTAGGGATTTGAAGCATACCAATGATACATCCAGTTCTATTTCATGGTTACACCTAAATCAAGTATGGTGAAAAGATCCCAGGGCACTGCCTAGATGTGCTGATGGGCTGGATGAAGACCAGTAAAGTGACCCTGATGGGATTTGGAGGTATAATTGGTTGTCTGTTTTGAACCTCAAAGTTGGATTATTGCACTGTGCTTTATATGGGAGAATCTTTCAAGCATTTTCCATTTTCCACCTAGTATGTTGCTCCACTTATTAGGCTAAGTGGGGCAACATACCAGTAGTATATTACAACTGTGCTGAAAGAACTTCACTAGGTGTGTATTTGCTACTGGACTAGATTTTTTATTAATCACCCAGACAGCCTTGGCTAATGGGCAATATAAAAATGAATTAAATGATGACGATGATGTCCGAAACAGCTTTGCATCTAGCTACCTAAGAGACCACATTCTTCCCTTTAAACTTATTCAGTGCCTGAGATCCTCCAGCAAGCCTTCCTGATGGTGATACTTGCTCTAGAGGCTTGCTCTCCAGCTATTCAGAGTAGGGCTTCTAGGGAGGTGGTTCACACTATGGGACTCTTCCCCCAAGATCAGATACACATCAACAATTCTTGGTTTTAGGTGAATGTTGTAGACATATTTATATATGCAAGCCTACTTGGTGTAATTTAGACTCCTATATATTTTGTTATGCTGGATATTGAGATATGGTTTATTGATTCTGTGTATTGGTTTAACATGTTACGTTTGTTACGCTTTGTGTATTCTGCTCTGCAATTGGTTGCAATCGGTTTTATAAATACTTGCAAATACATTCAACAAATAAATGGAGTTCCATCTTTCTTGTAGGGCTAATATGTAGGTTCACAGACCCTTCTGTCTGAACACTGATTTCTCTGAGCAGTGCAATTAGCGTGGCAGCTCTACCTGAAGGCTGCTGCCTGAATAATTCCTTTGCCTCCCATCTAACATATCATAGAGCATGCATCCTCTTGTTTATATAGCCTTACTTAAAGGCCAACCTAAACAGAATACATCAATAATTGATACTTATGCAGGGACAGAGAATACTAACTTCAGGATTTGCCCAAGGCAATAATATACTGTCAGCAAGTCTCTTGCCTATTTTAGGAAATGCCATTCTCTTTACAACCTTCTCATTTGTTGGTTTTTGAAGTACAGCTAGAAAAGACATTATTGATTTTCTGTGTTATAATTCAGGATGTTAACCCTTCATGAATTCCATATATCTAACAAATGGCTTACACTTTTAAAAGAGTAATTCATTTACTATAATAGTATTCCTCATGATAATGACACCCAGACCTCCAGCCCAGTGCAGTACAATCCTCCAAAGCATGTTGAGCCACAACAAGAACGTAAGGGAAACCTTGCAGAATCAGATCAATGATCTATCACATCCAGCACTCTGCTCACATGGTAGCAAATCAGCTGCCTAGAGGAAGAGTCAAGCAATATGGGTGTAGCTGCTGTCCAGGCTCCCCAGTCACTGGTGTATGCAGGCATACTGCATCTGGTACCGAGAGTAGCACATAGCCGACAAAATTAGTGCCCACTGATAGCCTTCTCCTCCATACATTTGCCCAATACGCTGTTAAAGCCAATATACTGGTGGCCATCACTAATTCCTAATGATGTCTTGTAGTCTAAGTCTGTACTCTGTGAAGTAGTACGCCCTTCTCTGTACTTTCCCCAAGTCAATAATATTCTAAGTATCATCACACCAAAGATTTTTCTAAGGGGCCTACTATACTAGCAGGTTTGTTTTCATTACCTTTCCTAATAATTGCTAACATGGAGTTTGTCTTTTCCACAGTGGCTTCACACTGGATTGATATTTTCATTTAGCTGTCCAACACAACCTGAAGTTCCTTTTCTTGATTAGTCACCGCTACCTTAGATTCCATCAGCCTATACTTGAAGCCTGGAATTTTGCTCTGGTGTGCAATACTTTACATTACTTTACTGAACTGCATTTACAATTATCATGCCCATTCTCCCAGCTTTGGAACTCCTCACAATTCTGTGTGGTTTTACCCACCTTAAACAGATTAGTGTCGTCCATAGATTTAGCCAGTTCACTGCTTCTTCCTGATTTCAGATCATTTATGAATAGGCTGAAAGTATTGGTTCTAATACAGAGTCCTGTAGGGCCCCACTGGTTCCTTCCCTCCATTGGGATAAATTACCAAATATTTCCTCTCTGCTTTCTGTTTTTTAACCAGCTAGTGTTCCATAAGAGGACCTCCCCTTTGATTCTCTGTCTGCTAAGTTTTCTCAGGAGCCTTTGGTGGGGGACTTTGCCAAAAGCCCTTTAGAAGTTCAAGTAAACCACCTCTTCCAGATTGCCCCTGCCCATGTCTTTAGGACACTATGAAAGCTGAGTGAGACAGGGCTTACCTTTGTGGAAGCCATGTTGATTCTTTTGTAGCAAGGCTTGTCCACCTAAGTGCTTATTGATTTTATCTTTAATAATGCATTCAACCAATTTACTCAGAACAGACTTTAAGCTATCCAGCCTGTAATTCCCCAGAACCTTTTTAAAAATTGATGTAACATTGGCCATTCTCCAGTCCTCTGGTACAGAAGCTGATCTTAGAGATACATTAAATATTTGTTAAGAGGGTCAGCAATTTCATATTTGAGCTCTTTAAAACCTCTAGGATGGATACCATCTGGGCCTGGATATTTATTAACTTTCTTTGTGTAATCTTTTGTCCCTACTACCTGCCTTGATTCTTCAGATGTCCTTCCTGAATATTTAAGTTCAGGAATGGGCATCTGTTCTGCATCCTCTTGAAGGCTGATTAAGGAAGGAAGGACGGAGGGGAGGGGAGGGGAGGAAGAGAGTGCAAAAGAAAGAAAAATAATTCAGTTTCTCTATAATTTCAGTATTCTGAAATTAAGCAGTCCTGGGATCTTGTATAATAGGATGGCATACACAACCTTTAAATAAGTAAGTAAGTAAGTAAATAAATAAATAAATAAAATTATCTTTTAGTGCCCTTTTAATTCCATTATCATCCAATGGTCCAACTACCTCTCTAAATGGTCTCTTTCTTCAGAATATTTAAAGAATTCTGTGTTGTTAGCCTTGATGTGATTGGTGGAATGCTTGTCAAAATGTTTCTTTGCCTCTCTCATTGTGCGCTTGCATCTTCCTTGCCCAAGTTTGTGCCCCTTTTTGTTTTCCTGATTTGGGTAAGATCACATTTCCTGAAGGGAATTTTCTCCTGTCTAATACTAGCAGCTTCCTTGACGCTGTGTTTTAACCATGCCAGTGACCTCTTGAGCTTCATGCAGCCTCTCCTCACTTGTGCTATGTATTGTTGTGTGTACCTCTATTACTGTGATTTTAAGTAATCTCCAAGCATTTCAAAGGGATTTAACCCTCTTGACTCTAACCCCCTTTTTACCAGTTCCCTTGTTTTAGAGAACTTTCCTCCTCTGAAGTCCAATGTAGCGCTGTTGGATCTCTTTAGCAATCTTCCAGTTAACAGTATAGTAAACCCAATAGCACTGCAGCCACTGTTTCCAATCAGCTGAAGAACTTTTACTTTCTGTACTATGTCCTGACCAATCCCACCTTGGCTTAAATCTAGGATTGTCTCTCCTCTGGTTGGTTCCATCACCAACTTCTCTAGGGCACAATCTTTTTTTAACATTGAGAAATGTGATCTCTCTGTCACAACTGGAGCATACATTTGTCCAGTCAATGTGTGAGTAGTTGAAGCCACTCATTGTTTGAGGCCTCCCTTAATTCTGGCTTCACTGGCAGGCTGAGGTGACAATCTCTCACTCTGCCAGAGGGGAGGGGAAGGCTAGCTGCAAACTCACCCAACCAGGATGAAAATAGTTTGCTGGTAAAAATGGTTTCTAGCTGACAGGATTGTACACAGATTATTTATTTTGCTGGCCACGACTGACTGTGTGGTGGATAATGGGAATTTGGGTGGAGAGGGGGGGGATTGCCTAGGCTGACCTTGAACTGGTGGTTAGGCTGGGTAAAGAGCATAAATTTAGTCTTAGTATAAGACTATATGAGAGATGAAATATCTCTGCAAACTAGTATACATTTACAGAGATATTTCAAGAAAAACAAAAATTTTGTGAGCATCCTATGGAACCTATTAAGGTTAAGGGGCACCTGCTGTGTCCTGCCATCAGAGTGAGGTCCACTGGGTACCAAGCGTGGGAGGAACATTACCCATTTGCCTTAAATTCAGAATTCTCCTTATTCACTTTCTCTACACTATGCATCATTTTATATACTCACTCTTCTAAGCTAAATCACTCCAATCATGCAGTGTAATCTGTCCCAACATAAGAATTTCCTCTTTTCCAGCTGAACAATATCCTTGGTGCAGTAACCAGAACTGTAAATAGTAATCCAGGTATATTCATTCTTTGCTGCCATGCTAATCATCACTGTATAATCAAAATCAATGTGTATCATTGGGGAAAATGTGTATCTTACGTGTGTGTGTGTGTGTGTGTGTGTGTGTATTCCAAGCTTTGCTGGATGAGGGTGAACAGTTGATGACTTTGACCACTTCTGATGAGAAGGTGAAAGTCACCAGAAAAAAACAAGAATGCTATGGAAAGTTGAAGGCAGAAGAAATTGAAGACCAAATATGAGATGACTCAGTTCCATAAAGGAAGGCACAGCTGACAAGAACTGAGCAGGACTGTCAAAGGCTGGGCCTTTTTGAGGGCATTTACTTACAGCATCACCATCAGTCAGAGATGACTTGATAGTATGTAACAACACAAACATTTCAGATGTGTGGAACATTTGGCCTTCAATCTGCAATCTGCACAACTTCATGCAATTCATGAAAACTGCAGAGTGGTATCTCAGAATTTGTGCAAATTTTCCTGCCATTGCAAATGCAGAACAGCTCATTTGAAAAACTGAAGTTGGCACACCAGCTGAAATTACATCAGATCACATTGGCAACAGTGGAGACTTGACAGACTAGAATCCAGAGAACCAAGGGCTTTTTACCTCACATATCCCTAGCTACACCGTCATTCCTTGGAAATGTATGTGCCTGCCTGCCTGCCTGCCTGTTCAGTTTGTAGTATGAATGATGGTCATACCTGCGGGTATTGAAATAGGCAGAAATTGCCAGGTGACATATATATATATACACACACACACACACACATATATACACACAGTATATACTTCAGAAATAGATTGGGAAGACCACACTTTCTAATAAACTCATTAGAGTGTACACAGCATATACTTCACCAAAAGTGGATGAAAAGACTAGTTCAGGCTATCAATGAATTGGAACATTTATTTATAGTCTGAGGTAAGGCCAATAAGTATCCACTGAAAAAATCTAAACATGCCAAATCTCATGCAATTCTGTCAAGCCAATTTTGTTCTACTATTTGCCTGAGCCAAATAAGAACCCTGACTCAGGGAATCACTTTTAAATAAGCTTAAGTCACATGGAATAGCATTTAGAATGTGATCTATTTTAGGATTCCTTAAATGCAACTGCCTTCCTGAATTGAGGTTTGTATATCTGTTGGAGTGGGTGTTCTACTTTATAATACATTACCACCAGTTTCTTCCTAAAGTCAGAAATACTTCTAGGATTTCAGCTATCTGTATATTTTCCCATGAATGGCAGAATAACCATTGAACTGTAGCAGAATATAACACTGAATCTACTCTGATCGTCTCCAAATCTGTTGGACAGAAATGGCCGTGCCATCTGGGAAACATGGGAGTTGTAGTCCAATACATCTAGAACAGATTTTGTTGGGGGAAGCTGTAATATTTAAACAAAACTCCATGCTTCATATGGTATAATAAGAACATCATTTAGCAATGGAGGAGGTAACTGCCTGCAGCTAGGTCAGACACTTCCAGCTTAACAAGGAATGAACCAAAGGAGGCTCATGAGAAATGACACCGACTGCTGGATATAGCTATTCTGAACCATCTCTCTCCCTCCCTCTTTTCTTCCACAGAAGACTCAAATCAAACTTTAGAAGCACAGTTCAGGAACAGAATCAATCAAAGTAGGATTCTCCTTGAGATGTGGGTGAAGCATCTGGCCATATAAAGAGCTGAATCCAAACTGAAACATTCCCTCATTCCTTCTCTTTCACCAAAGCTTCTGCCTCCACCATCTTGCTGCCTGAGTGCTAGATGGCAGGAATGCCAGATACGTGGTAGTTGGTCTGCTTGCTTCACTTCTCTGCTCCTGACTTGCTCAAGGAACTTCATTGCTTCCGTCCACCTCAAAAGCTCTGAAATATTTCCTCCTTTTCCGTGTCAGGTTGGTTCTCATGAGAATCTTCACCTGGTAATGTTGAAACTGCAAAGTCATCTGGCCACCTCTGCCCTTGTGGCTCCTCCTAAGAATCAGACAATCTATCTGTGTTCGAGAGCTGCCTTCCCCCTCTCTACATCAACTAGTTGTGGTTGTTCAGTCGCAAATTTGTGCCCAACTCTGGACCACAGCAGGCCAGGATCTCCTGTCCTCTGTATCTCCTGGAGTCCACCCAACCACACACCAACCACATCGGTGACTCCATCCAGCCACCTCATCCTCTGCCGTCCCCTTCCCCTTTGCCTTCAATCGTTCCCAGCATTAGGCTCTTCTCCAGGGAGTCCTTCTTTCTCATTAGGTGGCCAAAGTATTTGAGCTTCACCTTCAATATCTGTCCTTCTACAGAACAGTCAGGGTTGATTTCCTTTAGGACTGACTAATTTGATCTCTTACAGTCCAAGAAACTCTCAAGAGTCTTCTCCAACACCACAATTCAAAAGTGTCAGTTCTTCATCGCTCAGCCCTCCTTATGGTCGAACTCACACAGCCTTACATTACGACCGGGAAAACCATAGCTTTTACTATATAAACTTTTGTCAGCAAGGTGATGTCTCTGCTGTTTAGTATGCTGTCTATATTTGCCATAGCTTTCTTCCCAAGGAACAAGCATCTTTCAATTTCCTGGCAGAAGTCACCGTCAGTGATCCAGGAGTGCAAGAAAATAAAATCTGTCACTACCTCCATTTCTTCCCCATCTATTTGCCAGGAAGTGAGAGGACTGGATGCCATGATCTTAGTTTTCTTAATATTGTGTTTCAAGCCAACTTTTGCACATCAGCCAGATAGACCACCAATTGGCCACTTTAAGTCAGCCTAGGAATGTGAAACTTTTCATTCTGTTCACTAGCAATGGACAATTCCTGTTCACCATTAAAAAAACTGGAAGTCTTAAAAGAAAGTTAAATATTTCAGTGTCAAAATGTGCTGACTGTCAGCTTTAACAAGAAGGTAATTTCATTTGGAATCAATAGAGGTTGCTTCCCAGTAAATGTATTTATAACTAGGATGCTGATCTACTTTATTTGACAATGGTAGCAGTTTATCATCCCAAACTGGAGGTCATATTCACATTTCAGCTCTTAACTGCTGTTAGCTGTAATGCACAATTTCTTTCAAGTTGCTTTCACAAAGAAGAGATTGGACTGGAAGAGTCTTACCATTCAGTACAATTGTAATGAAATGTGTATCTCAGATTGAGTTAGCTACTTTTCATGTTACTCATTAAGGAAATGCAGGAGTTCTCAGAAGTCATGCAAACATCTCAGCGAATGCACCCATGAACAGCAGTCTTGCTGTTCCTTTCTGGAAGATTACCACAGTGATTAATCCACCCTTTTGCCACAGTGAAAATGAGCAAATTGGGCTCCCTCTGATTTCACAGTCACAGCCAGCAAGTTGCTAAATTACAATCACCAATCACATGGCTTTTATAGAACGAACTATACTAAACACAAGGTTTCAGACATGGTGCCATTTGAACATAGCTTTTTTCCTTTATAATTTATTTTCTCTTAATTTTATACAGGGATCTGTGCTTAAATTAGTTCTTTAGTTTGTTTAAATCCTTTACAGTAAAGTATTATACATACTTAGTGGCAAAATACCAAATCTCAAATCAATTCCAAATCGTTCTCAATCTAACATGTAAACAGCAGTGCCAGAATCTGCCAATGCACTTTGTCAAACAACAGAGTATAGCCCTCACTTTGGCATTCTAAACAGAAGGTCTTAAAAGGGCAAAGATAGTTGCTTAAATTGATATAGATTAATACAGCTCCAACAGCCCTTTCATGCCACTTAAAAAGTCAGTGAATTCTCTCAATCAACAATTATGGATTGATTTTATATTAAACCAAACATGTCTGCTTTAATATAATATAGATTTTGTTTTCATCCCTCTCCATATATTTAATTCACTTTCCAAAGCAAGTACTACTTACATTTGATTTATGTGTATTAAAATAAGGCTTCCATAATCCAAAAATTGGGGATTCCAGAAACTGTGTTATCCACAACATGGATTTACCAAATGTTGACTTCAAATCTGTGAATGGATGTGTTTGACAGACCTTTATTATGCAACCAATGTATATTTAGCTAGTATTTTGTGCCAGTTAGATAGCTGCATGTTTATTTAGCCTCTAAATAGAATTACAAAGTGTAGTTTGTTCTTCTGCACATGTGTGCAACATTCCTCACTCTACAAAAATTTGAAGACATTCTCAGTCTCATAATTCCACCTACAGTTCTGTGAAATATGAATACACCTAGGATAACTGATTGTATGGAGAATATTCCCTAAATATAAAGCATTTTTACTGCTCTCCCACCCAGCTCCATAGGAGCAAAGTTATGTGTATTTGTGTAATAACTATCAGCAGTTTCCCAGGTGAATGAAAATAACTATTAAACTATATTTAGTAATTGAAAACCTAACGATTTTAGGTCTTGAAAACCTAGGCTGTTTTGAACATGAACCTTATGATAAACAACCCGGGGTTCCAACTATGGTTTGTTGACAGGTCAGAATTCTGGGTTCAGACATTATAGAAAACAGAACAGAGACAAAGTGTTTCTGCTGGCAGGAGAAGCCAGCTGAGAACATCTGAAATGAGGCGGCACTAAGCACTATACATGGGTAGCAGTTACATACAAACCAGGCAATTATGAAAGTGCAAAATTTCTACTATAATGCTCAAGAAGTAGAGTCTCAGTGAGAGCATAACCAAAGCACACACTCACTATATATATATATATATATATATATATATATATATATATATATGAATGAACCATCTTAGATATATGTATACCTTTTAAAAAGTTTTAACACGATCTCAGGCTACAAAAGTAGGATTAACAAAGTTGGGCTAATGATAAATCCAATCGTCAACAGCACAAGAATTATGTGTGACAAGTATGAACTGCACTTAAATTGTGTACCTTAATATAGATGATTATAATTAGCAATTATTAATAATATCATTAATAACAAGGCTCTTGCATTAAGCCACCCTCAACATTCTTTGAACTGGATATTAAATCATTGCCATAGCAACAAAGCTTCTCTTGCTGTTCTATTTTTACTGCTTGTGGTCATCATTCTTGGTATACTATTTTGCCTGAACCAATTATAGCTAACCTTGAAGCAGAAAAGCTGTGTATAATCATATAAGGGCACACAAAGTCATCCCTCCGCCCTCCACAAAAAGTCAGGTTAAAAAGAACTTGACTTTGGATATTCACGAAGGAAGAGGGGAGGAGGAAGATGGGGGAAAATCCTTTAAAGTTTCATGGAGTATTGTTCACCTTTTCAGACTCACTATAACAATGCCCACACCCTTAGCAAATCTTGCAACAATGATACATGCAGGGTCAACAACTCAATAAGGATCCTGCATGAACAAAGAAAGTCAGTGCCTCAGATCACTCCTGGTCTCTTCTGATGAGTCTTTCAGTTCAATGCTACCAGCGAACTTACAGAGCTGAGCTGTCTCTCTTGCTCAGTCTATTTGCTGGAAGTCTTGGAGTGCAAAAAGCTGAAAGCTGTGTGAAGGTGTTTTGAACCCAAATTCATTAGCCAATGCACATGCTACAGTGGAAGGCACAATTGCAAGCTTGCAGAATAAATGTTCCATAACATGTTAAGATAGATCCTTAACACAAGATTTCCGTGTGGGAGTTGTTGGAACTTAGGTAGTGTAGAGACGCCCAAAATACATTCACTGGAATTCGGATCATGAAATTAGCCCATATTAAAAATGGGGTGTAGAAAAGTACCTGAGCTGTGCCAGTCACAATTTGGATTAGTCTAATTTGGACTGACACCAGCCCATACTGAAGGTACTTTTATAATGGCATTTGACTATCAAGAAGGATGGGGTACTTGATTTAATTAGCATTTCATTAAAAACTGAACTAACTTACACTTCAGAAACTAATATGCAAAATAGAATGCAATTATCCTTACATTTTTGCATTTCCCCAAATTTGTGCTGGGGTTTTCTGGACAGAAAAGAATGCATACATAAAGAAAAAGTGTATACACAAACAATATATGGAGGAAAGGTAATAGCAAAGTTCGTGTATATTAGGGGATATTGTGCACAAAAATAGGTACAAGTTTTCATGCCCACAAAAATGCATCCACATTCTTCTGTGTACATTGACCGGGCTAAAAAATATTCACAAACCAGTGCCAGAACACTTGTGCTTGGGGAAAATGCAAACAGTATAAGAAGCAAAACAAGCTAGCTTGTCCATTCCTAGCTAGAGAAAGAATTTATGCTCCAGTCTCTTAACCTAATTCCTTTCATATACAAGCTATAGGCATTGTGAGAAGCAACAGAAAAAAAAAAACAAGCAACTGGATGTTATAGCATTTTTTGTTCAACACTGCTGCACAAAAGTATTTTGAGAATATTTTGAAGAGCAAGGTAGTACAGACTGTGGTTGCAAATGAAGGAAATATACTTTGAGTGATTAAGCTTTTGAAAGTCCCATAATCAATAGCAAGGAAGAAGAAAAGATGCAAGGGGTGGTTTAACACAAGAACATGGACCAGAGGATTAAAAGGACTAAATGTTTTATAATTAATTAATGAATTAGCATGGAATAACATGGAAAGTTTAAAGGGCTTGGGAGACTGGCTTAAGACAATGTTGCAGTTGATAGCTGGACTGGATATCAAAAGTGACAGCTTCTCTGTTTTATACATAAAGAATACAAAGAAGAGAAGAGTTGGTCTTAAAGTCCTTGATATGTTACAGTAGGGTGATGTTTTAATCCACAGGTTAAGGAGCTTTACACTTGAGGGAAATGAACTGATTACTTAACTTTCAAATAGCTGCTGGCTGTTTATATATGAAGTGACATCCTCTAATGATCCAATTTCTCTCCTTATCTATGTTAATTAATTACCACTTGTAATTAATGATATTCTGTCCTTGAACTTTGTATTTAGCGATTCGCTTTGTTCAGGTCCAAAGACTGTGTCTGTTGTTTTGCTAAATATCATGAACTGTGCTGAATACTTGAAGAATGTTTCTATTCTGCTTCCTGAAACAATATAAAACTAGTACTGCATTTGTCCTGATTGGGATCTGCCTCCTGGAGGAACAAGGAGGTTTTGAGGGCAACAATCACTCTTGGCTTGAGGGGAGAGATTGGTCACAGTGTGCAAGAGGATCGATGCTCAGATTCCTGCCCTTGTAGCCAGCTGATCCTCTAATGTCAAAGCATCATCCTAGGAGAAGGGGGTTAGGGGTATTTTGGGAGGGACAGGGGAGGGGGAGGCCCCAGTGTTGCCAAGATACAGAATATCTAAGTGACAGCCCCATCCCCCTTTGAAGCACCACAATTGGACAGCCAAATTCAGCCATCTTTGCCCCACTCTCTAGATGCACGTACTCTTCAGAATGTTCAAGCATCTCCACTGGTTCATGCTGTAAGATTTCGTACAACTTCACTTAATCTCGGGCAGCTTTCACATTATTTTACATGTGGGAAAAGGGAAATTAGGGCTCCCCCAGGTCAAATATCAGATATAGAACATAGAGAGGACATAGAACTTAGAAACAGAGCGAGTCAGAAAGGGTCTCCCAGGCCATCTAGTCTGACCCGTGGCTCCAGCCGGCTCCGCTCATGACATGCCTACAATATACAATTAAAGCTTGTCGAGATAAGATATAAGATTCTATTATGCAGTCACTATGAAGCAGGTATAAAAAATAATGACTGCCTTTGTAAGTATTGTTCAGTAATAATGAATGCATTCTTTGCCCTATACAGCTACAGTTATCTTCTGAAAGTTCTGCTATACACACCATAAAAATTTGATGGCCAGGACATTTTAGTTTCTGAAAATACTTAACAAAGAATGAATGGATTTACTGTGCGTGTAAAACTTCCTGAAATTTATACATTTCCTCAAGGGTATTGAATCCAATTTTGGTAAACTAATCCCAGACTTCAGAAGGCTACGAAAAGAGGCAAGAAATCATATTATTTCCCAAAAGCTAAGATAAATTAGCCCACCATTCACAAGAAGGCATGATTTCAGATTTGCGGTTGATTAGAGAATCAAACCGATACCCTTTAATTATTTTTTCTTAATATTACAGTATAATGACTCCAATAAATAGAAAAGTGACAAAAACTAAAGTGTAATTATGCCATCAAAGCTGTCCATAAAATATTAATACCCACAGTACCGTTTCGGCAGGAGTGTGGTTATCACTGTGACAGTCTGGACAATTCTTTCAAGGCTTGCAATTCTTAATTCAGATTAAAGCATAGCTTCTTGAGAGCTCATGAGAACAGAGCTCACTGGATAATCTAGCTCCATATGCTTTGGTCAGTATGGAGTCTGCAATCGGAATTGCTGGCTGATGGAAAAATAAGAGGAACTGCTGGAATAGCCAACTCTATTTCATCATGCATTTACAAGCTTTCTACCAATAGGGAAGATTTTCCACAACAATTTGGGGTGGACATAGCCAATCACATACAAAGCTTCTTACAAGGTGGAAAAGATATGCAACCAGAACAGAAAGGATCCAATCCTGGTGTGATTTTGTCAGGCCATTCGCATTGGCAAAAGAGGAACTAGTGGGCACATCCAAAAGAATCAGAATAAATAGCAAAGAGCATCCTGAGCTAATTGGCATTCACTGAATAAACTGTCCTTGAAGCAACCTAATAGTATGCTACTACTGGAAAATAATTAGAGTGGCCTTGAAAAAATATTTCCCGGACTAAGATTATTACAGTAGCTGCAGCTATAATGCAACTGCCTCTCACTTGGCCTGCTGTGGCAGGTTATTTCATGGCAGAACAATAAAGTAAATAGAAAGCATACCAGAGCAGGATTAATCAGGAATTTAGCTGGTTTGTACCTTCCAGAGCAGGCACAGTCTCACATGCAATCTGCAGTAAAAGTCTGTAGATCTCCAAGCTTGCAATATGATTCACAAACAAAAGATATGTGCACGACCCCATACATATGTTTCAAAGTGAATATATTTCAAAGCTGTGGACAACTGATGCATACATTGGAAATATACACAGGTTTTCATGGGAGAGAAAACCAGCTTGCAAGCTGATATGAACTTGAGCTGGAACGAATGTGGAGAAATAATTTGGAGAACTTTGGTGCATTCAAATTTTGCTGATTTGCACTTCCCTACAAGTAACTCAGAATGCAGCTGCTGGTAAGCAACACCCTGTGCACCGAAACACAGTGCAGATTATGACATTAATAATAAATTGTAATGATCTATATATGAGCAATTCAACACAGAAGCACATCCACATACAAGCATAATGAGCCACTGTTTATCCTATTCAATTTCCTTCTATAATGGAGCAAACATAATGATATGACAGGATAATTGGATGAAATTAGTCCATTTACATTTGTTTGGATAGCTTTCCTCTTTTCCAAGTGTCAATACTGCTGATTGGAAAAAAAAAGAAAATAAATAATGAAGATGTGTAGCTGAACAGGAGGTCTGGGGGTGGAGGAAAGGGAACCTGCTTCCCTGTTATCACAGCAAAACAATGTCAACAAAGCTCCTTCATACTGTTAATCCTTTTTGAATAAGAAATTCAGCATGCCAGTTCCACTTCATGGTCTGGGAGTCATGGATCAATCATTTAGAACAAATATATTTGGACAGTGATAAAAATACGCTAGTTTAAAAATATCATAACTCTGCTTTGCATGATCATAAATATAAGCCATAAACTAACAGCAATGGTAGCACATTTTCATTATAGAAATTCCTCACTTTCATCCCAAATTATCATTCAGATATTGCCCAAATTAGTACACAGTTGTAATATAAATTAGACGTTGTCCCTCCCATACAAATGGATTGATGCATACAGCTTTCTTAAGCACAGCGTGCCTTAATTTTGTCCATATTATGTGTCCATCCTCTGCTTCCTTGTGGATGTAATGATAGATTTTACTTTTCCAATCAAGGGGAAGCAAGGATGAAGAAAAATCACTAATGAACAAGCACACGCACACATATAATTTTTTTTATATTTAAAGTACTTATATGCCGTCCTGTCATGAAAGCCTCAGGATGGCTTACATAAATGAAATACAATAAAATAAAATATAACATGAATAAATTATATTCTGGCTTGCAGTTAAAAACATACAGGACACAATATTAAAAAGTATTAAAATATTGCTGAAATAAAAAGGTCTTAACCTGGCGCCGAAAAACAAATATCAACGGCGCCAGGCGGACCTCTCTGGGGAGTGTATTCCATAGGCAGGGTGCCACCGCAGAGAAAGCTGCATGTTAAAATCACATCTTAAAATCACAGTAAGAATGCATGCCATGGCATGGATTTGGGCCTACCATTCTGAAAACGAATGCTTGTTAAAAGGGCATGATCCTGTGGAAACTGCCTGCTGAAGCAAGGAAGGGGAGGCAATTTGCTGATCTTTCCATTCCCCAACAGCCTCCAGCATCATTAGATTCCCTAACGCTTCAGAGCAGCTTTTCCTCCTACTTGGACAAGCTAGGCAAGCAGCAGCTGAGGGTCAGAGGGAACTACTGTAAACCATTCACAGAGCTTTGGCTATAGTCAAATACGCGTCAGTAAGTATGTGGACAGGGGCAATCTTATGGGCATTGTTTACAAAGTCCCTTTAGAAGATGTGGATTAAGTTACCGGAGTTTCTTTTATGAACCAGGAACTGGCTAAAGATCAGAAAGCAGAGAATGGGAATAATGGTAATTCATGCCAATGGAGGGAAGTAAACCATGAAGTCCACTAGGACCAGTACTAGAAGAAATGCAATTAAGAGTGGAACAGTGAAGTGTCCAAGTTCGCTAATGATAGCACACTATTTAGGGTGGGCAAAACCGAACGAGATTGGGAGGAGCTTCAAAGGGATCTCTCCAACTGGGAAGAAGCAAGGGTATCAAAATCTCAGGTGAATCTCAGGCTTGGGTCCTGGCTACCTGAACGAGCGCTTACGTCCGTATATGCCCGACCGCCCTTTGAGATCTGCAGGAGAGTCCCTTCTCCGGGAACCCTCCATGAAAGAAATTAGGAGAGTAAGTACCCGGAGGAGGGCTTTCTCTGCGGTGGCGCCCAACCTATGGAATTCACTCCCCAAAGAGGTCCGCCTGGCACCGTCGTTACTGGTTTTTCGGCGCCAGGTAAAGACCTTTTTATTTAAACATCATTTTAATTGTTAAAACATATGATCTGGCCAGGGCAACTTCTTCTTCCTTCTCTTTCTCCTCCTATATTTTTATTTACTTAATTTATACTGATAATTTTAATCTTATATTTGTAACGCAATGTATTTTTTGTATTTTTGTATTTAATGGTAATTTATTATGTGCTATTGTATTTCAATGTATTTTATCGTGTTGTAAGCTGCCCCGAGGTTTCGGCAAGGGGCGGCATAGAAATGTTATAATAATAATAATAATAATAATAATAATAATAATAATAATAATGTAGGCAAGTGTTAAATAGTACATGTCAGGGCAAAAAACTCCCACCTTCAGGTATAAGTGGATGGGATTTGAGCTAGCAGTGACTGATCAAGGATTGTGGTTGTGGTGCACAGCTCAATGGTGCACAGCTCAATGAAGATGTCGGCCCAGTGTACAGCTGCTGGTTCCCAGTGCAGCCTGCCTGCATACACCAGCTTTTGAGGAAAGTGAAAAAGGGGGGACTGTTGCATGCATTTTGCTTGAGTGATCCCGTGCGCAGATGATTTGCCACCATGGAAACAGAGTGCTGGATGGGTGGACCATTGGTCTCACCCATCATGGATTTCCTTATGTTCTTAGCCATTTTAAAACAGAAAAAGGAACCTAGAATGCATCCAGCTTAGCTTAAAATAGAATAAATAAAATAAAGATGTCACTTCTTGGGCCCATAAGGAAAACTGTGCAGACATGCATTTGGCATGCATAGCCATGTTGGGAGCATCCAGTGCAGTGCTTATGCCCTCACCCAAAACTTCCCACAAGCAATGGGTTCCAGCAAGTCCACTTCATTTACCCAAAAGAGATTTGGTGTTTCATAGAGAAAGCCCTGGAATGAGCAGATTTTTTTTTTCTTTTCCCTGAGCCAGGACAACTCAGTCACGCTCCCTTATGTCAGTTCAGCTGATCTCCCCCTCTGCAGAAATGAGAATTTCCATTAAGCACTTTGAATTGGACCCAGGCTGCAAATGGAAGCCAGTAAAGCAGGTGAAGGATTAGTGTAATGTGTTCACAAACACTAGACCCCATCAACACCAAGAGGCCCTTTTCTGGATCAGCTGAGGTTTCTGGACCATCTTCAAAGGCAGCCCCACATGGAGTGTATTGCAGTAATTAAGGCAGGAGGTTAACAGTGCATGAATAACCATGACCAGGCTGCACCTATGCAGATCGGCTGATGTCTCAGCTGCATCCCGAAGCTGATAAAAGGCACTCCTGGCCATGGAGTCCACCTGGCACCTAAGTGGCAACTCAGGATCCAGGAGCACCCCAAGCTGTGTACCCGTCCTTTAGGCAGAGTGCAACCCTGCCCAGGACCGGCTGGAAATTTCTCAGCTGGACAGATGAACTACCTAACATCAGCATCTCCATCTTGTCCAGATTGAGCTTCAGCTTATCCTATGATATGTTCCCACTAAATATACATAATGTCCTACATGGAGCCATAATGTGTAGAGAGAACCATTATTAATTCATCTATTCTTTACAACCCTTTATCAATAAATCAAGTAAATCTTTTTCAGTCTTATTTAAACATTTCAAATAAAGCTTGATGCTTTGAGAACATGTGCTGGAATGCTTCGGAGAGGGCAGGCAGGACTAACAACATGTCTATCATTCTCATATCAGGCTTATTAGCACCAAGTCACCCTGAGAGTCTATTGATCTATGCTTTTGCTGGACATTGAAAGCAGGCTGATTTCAACAGAGTTTCCTTTTTCAAAATAAGCTGTGATTGTCTTTTCCCATATTCTGCCAATTCTTCCTAATTTATGAATAAAAATGCACCCACTCTGATATTATTAAAATAGAAGGATAAGCTTATTTCCTATGGTTGCTGCAGACAAAGTTTAATCTTTGTAAATTATATATATCTGAAAATTCTTAACCAGTAGAGTAGATTTATTTGAGGAATTTCAATTTTATACAATGTGTAAACTGGTGTACAAGCTCAGCCATTCAATGAATTGTGAGCACAGCTTGTGAAAGGAAATCCAAACACTGGGTAATATTCAACAATTCACTAGCAGATAAATTGCATTGTCAGTGTTGTTCTGCTACTGGTTGCACAACTGGCAGAAGAACCAGTTCAGTTAGTGCAAACAATTGAAACGCTCATAGATGCTTTGTAAAATGGCTTGTGCAATGGCTTGTGCATGCAAAATCAAAGTATTGCATTTGATATTTAACTGTTTTTGGCAATCATTGGTTACAACCATATGTTCTCCAACACTTCTTTTTCAGGAAGTGTCTTTTCATCCAGACAACAAAAGACATCAGACAAGGGGCGAAAATTTAACCCACTCTGACTAATAGGGCCGGATGGTCTTTCAGAATGCAGAGAGAGAGAGAGAGAGAGGGAGAGGGAGAGAGAGAGAGAGAGAGAGAGAGAGAGAGAGATCCCAATGCAACAACATTGGACAACAGTTCAAATGTGTTCTACATATGGCAGAACTGCAGTATGAGAGAAAAAAATAAGAAACGTTGGTTTGAAAAGTTGAAAAGTTCAGCAAAGAACTTGGAGATCAAAACCAAATATAACTGCTTATAAAAGCTTCCAGTTTCTATAAGAAAGCAGTGAAAATCTAAGAGCAAATCCCCAAATCTTTGGCAGCCAGAGCACTGACCCCATCTTTCTTCTTTATAGTGTAAGACAAGTAATTTGATTGCTTACAACTATTTCTCCGATATCTGAAGTTACAGCTGAGCACCTAAAGCCAATATGATTCCACAAAAAATTGCTGCCTAATTGAGCCAATTTCTTGCCAGAGAAGCTTCTTTGTACTCTTCTGTCCATCTTTCCTCTCGACAATCACTTTATATAGATTTTTCAGCCAGGGCAATTGCTTTCATAGAAACTTTGAAAAAGCATGGCCAGCTTTGTTGCAATTCTACATTTGTCACAATTCTATATTTGTTGTAATTGTACATTTGAACATCTTAAATTCTCATTTGTTACAGGATGCCTTTTTTATGAATCTCCCTTTAAAACAAACAAACCTGCATGAAATGACATAAGGCTGACAAGCACTAAGGCTGGTAATTAGATGGTTGAAGGTAGAAAAGGCCTACCCCCCCCCACCCCAAAGATGGACTCTCCTTCTTGCTCTTTTAGCCCAGATCCCCTTCACTACACTCCTGACATATCATCTGCACCCTGGGAAAAGAAGCTGAAACCCAGGCAAAATGGTAATTTTTAGGAATGATTTATGGGAAAACAGTAGATCTTGAGTCCCATGTAGCCCAAAGAAACTTTTACATACTGGCTCAGTTCAAACATCATAACAACTCATGACTTGTCATAAGAAAGGCAGGTTGCTTACCTGAAACTGATTTTCTTCGAGTGGCCATCTGTGCAGTCACACAACCCACCCGCCGGCCCCGCTCGGTGTCGATAGGTGAATCTTGTCATCGGTACCATACTGTTTTTTATTCACGGTACCGACATCATTTTTTCTTAGTTAGATTCTTTAGGGGATGAACGTCCGGTCTATCAAAGACTGGAAAATGGCGGGTGCTCGAGTCCAGAGGCCGCATAGACTCGGTGTGCGAGGGAGTCGATCTTCTTCCCTTCCTTGTCACGGGGCGCGGTGTGACCCCTTGACTCTCTGCCTTGAGAAGACTCTACCACGACCAAGTTTGGTCTAGGATGATGTAGGAGGAACGGAATGTCCTCCTCCCAAACCCAATACACGGCTGCATATCTCCTCGATGTCAGTTGGGGATGAGCAGGCAGATCCCATGGCTGGGTCATCGCTTGATGCAGAGTTGTAATGAGTGGCAGAGCGGTGGAGGTCAATTGTTCTCCTTGGACCACATCATAGAACCGATCGGTGCTGGGACTGGGCTGTTGTTAAGCCTCGATCTCCAGCGACCGGACCAGCCTGGACATCAACTCCGCAAAGGAGATATGCAGTTCATCTGGTGATTTGGGGCCCTGAGATGTGACGGCAGCATCAGGTGAAGTCAAATCGACCTCAGACTCATCCGAGTCCATCCTATAGCAAGCTGGAGCACTGGAGGAAGAGTCTCCTGGTGACACAGATCTACTGCTCTCTCTAGTCGGTACCGGTGGTGCATCCCTTGGAGCCGAAGATGTGTGACGATCCTGAGGAGGTGGTAGAGAAGGCTGATCCCAAGAAGCCAGATAGTAACCGACGGAATGGAAATCTCCCCATCTCGGATAAAAAGAATATCGGGGATGGTACCAGTCATCGGATTGTCTATCGGAAGAGCGGCTCCTGCAGCTCCTCGGAGGAGACATCTCGGTCTCAGCATTCAACCGCGCTGGAGGCATAGGTGTGGGAGACTTAGCCCTAGGCGGGGAATCTCGGGTCTCGCCATCAGAGATCGAATCCCGGTAAAGAGCCTGGTGTTGTTGCAGCTGCTCAGTTGCCGACGCACCAGTACGATGAGGGGATCCTGGAGGGGTGACCCTCATGGCCGCCTGAAGGGTCAGGCCCTATGGTGTCGGTACTGCGACAGCAGTTGGGACCAAGGGGGCCGATGAAGCCGAGTCTCTATATTTAGCATGCTTGGGCTTTTTTGGCTTACGAGCTGGCTTTTCGGCCTTATCCTTCTTGGCCTTCTTGTGAACAGACAGCTTTTCAGAGCCGCTGTGCTTCCTCTTTTCCTGCTGCTTTTTAGGCGGGGAAGCAGGCTGGTGACCCTTAGTGGAAGCGCCTTCGTCCGAAGGGCGTGAGGGCGGAGCAGCAGAGGAAGAAGCCGGACACTGCGGTGGCGCAGTCGAAGTCGGACAGTGGATAGAAGCAGCCAAAGTCGAAGCAGACCTAGCAACCAGTTGGTCCGATTGCAAGAGAGCCTGGTCCCACAAGAGCTTATGCAGGCGATTCTCTCTATTTTTCCTGTCCTGCTTTGTAAAAGGCAGACAATGGCTACATTTGTCCATCCTGTGGCCTTCCCCCAAACAGAGGAGGCACAGGTCGTGCGGGTCCGCTGGGGACACCTTAGAGCCGCACTCTACACATTTGCGGAATGCCGCGCGTTGCGCCATCACAGAAAAGAAAAAGGGAGATAGTGCAGAGGTAGTAGATATTTTTTTTAAATAGAACAAGAAAAGATGAACAAGGAGACCAACTAGAAAATATCAGAAGCAAAGGACGAGGATATATGAACTTGGAAAAAGGGAAAAGAGACAAATCGTAGAAGCGGAGAAAGGCGAGGAACGATCGAAGCGAGAGCGAATGCGGCACAAGGCACAACGAACGGCAGTTGCAAAGATTGGAAAATGGCGGGCGCTCCGCTCTATATATGCTACTGGGGGAGAGGGACAGCAGAGTTTTCCCGCCAAAACCATTAGCTATCAATCTTCTGGCCAAAGGCACTGCGCAGGCGCACCACCCATATGTGTGATGCACAGAGGCCATGGAGAAGAACACACTACGGTTCCAAACTCAAGCTCTTCCCTCCAGTCTTCTCCTTTCCTAAAGTGCAAGGAAGTTCTAGAAAGCTTTTACTTTTGAACTAACCACAGTTCCTGTTATATTCCATATTCAGTTCTGAATTCTGATAACCATGCTCCACACCAAGCCCTAGCTAATGAAAACAACCCAGGATCAATCTTGGGTATCTCTGCTTGGTTAATGACTAACAGTCCAAATGATCCACAGCTCCCCAGTTGAACATAATAAAGAACCATGGTCAGTTCAAAACAGAATTTGTTGATCTCTGCCCATGGATAAAGCAGGAAGAATGGAAAGCACATGAGCCCGAGTTTCAAGGAGGCTTCTATTTTGGAACTTCAATCATTTGCTGAAATTTGATTAAATTCTTAGTTCTCTCTATCATAGAGGCATCAACCCCTTGTTTCTTTGATGTCGAAATTTATGGCTTAGCTTTTTAAAATTATATTTGAAACCCTACTACCATCCTGTATTTGGAATAATTTGGAATATTGCTGGGATTACAACCATAAGTGGGTTTAGAATATTATTCTTTGGGACGTCTTTGGGATTTGGATTTTATCCTGAATATTTATCTGATACAAAGTGTGATGAGTTTTAAGAAATATTTTCAAGTGCAGCCTTTGCAGCTCCCTCTTCTTTGCATTCCACTTGTGGCTGACCAATTCTTTTTTAATAGCTTTGCTCAGGATGTGTGAATTTTCAGTGCCTTCTATCCTGCTTACTCCAGCTGTCCTTAGACCAAAATGCTGCACCAATATCTGATTTTTAAGGAGTCATGACTAGTCAACTTTCACAACTAGTGTGGTAAAAATGGACAAGGAAATATTCTTGTTTGTCCATCATTTCCTTACTGTATAATATGTTTATGGAAAGTCAAAGCTCACTAAGCTTTAAGTAAGTGAATCAAACAAAACCAGATCATTTGTTGTTTTTTCCCTAACATGAATTTTCTTTCTTTCCATAGATGTGAACAGTGCAATTGGTGAAAAGTGTATTTACAGTAAAGATCTTGGTTTGTTTTCCTTGGAAATCATATCTTCTAAATCTTTTAACACTGTGGTCTATCTGGCAAGTTTAGACCTTATCTTGGTAAGAAAATTCCTGGCTTGTATTGACAAGGGCATTAAAAAAGTCAAATACTTTAAAACCTTAACATCCACAGATGCCTTATTACCAGCTACCACCTGTGGCCTCTCTTGCACACTCTGTACATTCCATTTTTATATACTACAGTTCTGTATAACAAGCTGTTTCTTCCCAGACATATCAATTCATCATTTTAGGAAAGCCCAAATTGTCCCACAGATGCACATTAAGGAGCAGAGGAACCGTCAAGCACCTGTCTATTATGAATTATTTGTTCCTGATCTGCATGTTGACACTATAATTGATACAATGAGGAGCTTGCATATGTGTAAACAAGGGAGTCAATTCTTTTTAGTTATTAGGCAGATCTGTGGAGGCAGGGAAGAGCACAAACAGTGCGCCCCTAAAAAGGAAGCTGAACCAGCAGAGCTGATTGCTTTCCCTTATTTCTTATAGTTGTCAGTGCTTGAAGCCAATTGCTGCACAAGTAACAATTAGATAACTGTAATAAACACCAAGTTACATTGCTGTACAGTGAAAGCATATGATACTGCTGCAGAATGAAGAAATGGTGTTTTGAAAAATCTCAGTTCCAAAGCTGTTCAGAGCAACGTACTGGCTGAACTGTAAAAGGCAGGACACTATCACCTGGTTGCATTCTCACCACACTGCCTTGTTACATGGTACAATTGTACATTGAGTCATTCCTTTCACTACACACATTTCATGAAATGTATGTCTTCGTCCTCCTTGTTTGAAACCATTGTTTAGGGAGCTATGATACACGTCCATCAAGAGAAGCCGTATTGTTGCTGGATCTCTATGGAGAGATTATTTATTTATTTAAAACATTTATATGCCATGCCTACCCCATTGCAACAGATCCTCGGGGCAACTCACAAAGGATACATAAATAATAACAATATAACAGTTAAAAATGTTTTTTTTTTTTTTAAAAAGGGAATCTCTATGAACCAATTCTATAATGGAGGCTTCCTAATTTTTGAATGACAAGGAAGAAAGGAAGAGAGGAAAGAAGTTTCTTGTATCATGGGATATGAGTGATTCTATCCCTATGCTCAGGCAGGAATTTAGTCTGTTTAGTTTGTCTCCTACTGGACTATACACAGTGCATTTATCTTGAGGGTGGTTGGAAAGGCTAGCTTTGACAGCAGACTGACAATCTAAATTCAAGTCTTCTCTCCTTCACTGCCAAGAAAAGGAAGAAGGCACAAAGCCCCGTACCAAAATAGTTACTAGTGCTGTCAAAGATGAAAGAGCTGAGCATCTTTGAGGTGTTGCACATGTGGTTTCCAGTGCTGCATACACCAAGATCAGCAACATCTATACATGCAGATCAACTTTACTGGTTTAGCTTCTGTGGGTTCTTGAAATCTCAGTAATTCTAAATTCTGTTAAGTAATTCCAGGTAATGCATGCTTCCAAGGAGAAGTATTCACTTGATCTAGTTAAGGATTGCAGAGATCAAGCCAGAATCTTGTACTCTAGATTTTTTCCCCCACTTGGGGGAAACTTAGTTTTGGTTCAGGAAGTGAACCAAACTAAGATCAAGTCCATGAATGCTTGAGAATTCTGCCAACTTCTTTGCACAAAATATGCAAAGTATGTAATCTTGGCATAAAACATGCCAAGAACACAATTTGCAAGGTCGCAAGTTGCATCATTCTTTACAAAATGTATGCAAAGCCCACAAATCATTTGTGCAAAACAGAAGTCTGCTTAAATTCACTTTTGGCCAGACGCCCATGTGATGGCACCAGGCAGATTAAGGGCAGAGGAAAAAGCAGGCCAGAGTCCACAAAACTAGGCAGAGGAAACCCAACAGAATCCCACCCCAAACTAGATTTTTCATGCGCCCCTTCATAGGACATACTGCCAGATTCAGATGCATTTTATTTCTCACACCTATCTTGTTTGCAATATTGTCCTTAGCATCAAAACATGATCTCAAAAAGAACCAGCAAAGTAGCGCTTATTCTTGTATTATGCAATGAGACATGAAAGAGCACAAAGATTTCCATGCAAAGAAGTATGAGGACATCTCTATTCCAACCAAGGAAATATGAAGTGTAAATATAGCATAATCCTATACATGTTTACTTGGAGTTGCACTGTACTGTATTCAGTAAGGTATATTCACACATGTTTACAGGATTTCAGCCTTAATTCATCTAAGAGATGTCATGGACAAAGTGTGAAGAACCCGCACCCCCAAAAAGGCCTGGGTAATTTAATTTGTTCATTCTCCATCCCATTATTTGTGATTCTTCAAGACTGGTATCAGTTCCAGGTACCTTGCTGCCCCTATGGACAGGTTTGCCATTTCCTTGTTTTTCTGCACCTGAAAAGGTTGAAACCTCTGGCTGACTTTCCGACTGAGTAACACCTTGCTCCCAGGGCTCTCCCTTATTGAGATGCATGCATTCTCTAAGTGTAGGCCTATTTGCATTAAAGTGAGTGTTTCACAAATGTCCCTGAACTTCATAATGAGAATACAGAACCACCTAATCAGAGTGTTGAATACAGTGAATATCTAATTTAAAATCACTTTACTACCTGTAAGTAGGCCTAAGATATGTTATATAAATCCCTTCAGACTTATTAAGGAAAATTTATGAGCTTTCATTATTCAAATTTCTTCTTGTGTAAAACCAATGATCCATTTTTAATATGTGTTGGAAAAAGCACAAATAAGTTTTCTCGGATCTCACTGACTTCTTTGAGAATATTAGCACTACAGGAAACATTCCTGAGAAAATTCTGGAAAAAGTCACAGTCCAGACAAAGTGGCGTATGCATTGAAAAATCTGCCATAAGACCATTTTATATATTTTGTTAGTCACTGCTCAGTGTTAACCTAGCAGATGTGAATATTAAACTTTCACTCTGAAACATAAGATTGCCAAAATGCCACCCCAATCCTATGCAGTTATCATTATTATCAAAAAGCCAACAGCTCAAAAATGAAGGGGGGGGGGGGAACGAATTAGAAAAGGCAACGTTAAATTGACAGCTTGCTACTTTGGCACATTTACTTGGTTTTGCTCCACTGCTTGCCTGCGCTCAGCGTTTTCCTGAAAAACACCTTATCACTTTAAGTTCTTTACAGGCAAACTGCCTTCAAAATAATCCTCATGTGCCCTGACTTCCAGCAGCTCTGGAAGTAAAAGTACAGAACACAAAGGAAAACAAACAAACAAACAAGGACTTCTGTTCCTTTAAAATTTGTGCTGTATGTTCTCTTGATAGTACAATTCTTGTGTTAATGCTTTTGGTGTCTATGTAGGGAGAGGTATGTAGTCTTACACATAAAGAGTGTGAGTTTATATTAATCTAGCCAGATCAGAACAGGGATAACTGAGGATTTAATTTGGTCCACATAAAGTGAATTGACCTGATTTACATTTCCCAGGCTAAATGGTAGAAATACAGAATACAAGTAAATCTTTGTTTTCATGCCTCTTTGAATCTGACAGCCTTTTGCTGTAAACACATTTCATGATGTGGATAAAATGTAAAAATGCTTTACATTTAGCCAAGTATATACAACATGAAAAACAGTAGTTACAAAATAGTTACAAAATAGTGCAAACTTTCCTATATTTGTGAATAGAATAACATCTGCATTTATAAATAAGATGGAACAATTCATTTATTTTATTTATTTATTTAAAAATGTGTATGCCATCCATTACTGTCATACCTGGACGGCTTACAACAATGTTATGACTAGAGAGATATCAAAATGAAATGGACTACTTACATACTCCTCCATCTGAAATGTAAAAGATGCCTCTGATTCTGGTTCCTGACTTCTAACTGAGCACATAAACTTTCCCAAAAGGTCTAGGGATACTGGAATAGGAACAGCCAAGTTCCAAGAGAGTGAGTGAACAGGGAGAGCGAACAAGAGTTCAGCAGGGAAGGTCAAAGGGGAGGTCCTAAATTTTTCTCTCTTTTTTCTGTTTTCCCTTTAGTTCTCTCTCCTCTACCCTATTTTTTCTTCCTTGTAATACACTCTCATGTACTTGTAGCACTGTGCTGTTAACCTTAAGGAAAGTAAGGGGAAAGCATTGGTTGTTACAACAGACGCAGAAAGGTATAATAAAAAAAGGTAGCAGAAAGAATGGACCAAGAAGGCTTCCCAGTGGTGGTGACCTACAACATCTGGGAAGCAATGTTTGTTTTCTCACCTGAGGCTAACATGGCCTACACATGCAACAAGTGCAAGCTGGGATCCCCGTTAGAAGAAAAGGTGAGAGCACTAGAGCAGATAGTTTATTATCTCAAGGTAATAAAAGGAGATGAAGAGTTTCTAGACAGAGTGGTCGAACAGCAACAGTTCAGAGAAGTACAGAAGCCAAAAGTGCAACAGTGAGCTGAGGCAGAAGAGGAAAATCTTGGGGAAAGGGAAAATGAGGAGGAAACTCCCTGGAAAAGGGTGACACTTGGTCACAGAAGAACTAGAAGACATTCTGTACCAATGGAAGAAGTGGAACTCTCAACCCACTTTCAATTACTTAAAGATGAGACCAGAGGTCAGCCTGCTATGGAAGAACTGCAAGACAAGAGGCTAAAGGTCAAGCAAGTCATAATACCAAGGCCATAACAAGAAGAGAAGCATGTTAGTTGTGGGGGACTTCCTGTTGTGTGGGATGAAAACACATGCATGTCAGGAAGACCCATGGACTCATCAAGTATGCTGTCTCCTGACACATAAGTGATATAACTGAAAGATTGTCAGTACTCAGAACCCACAGACACATATCCCTTCCTTCTCATAGATGTGGGAACAAATCACACTGACAAGTGGAGCTTTGAAAAAATCGCATCAGACTTGGAAGCTTTAGGGTGGAAAGTCAACCCCCTTGGCGCCCAGATAGTTTTCCTTTCGATTCTTCCAGTTCTTGGAAGAGGAACAGATGGGGGAAAAATACTTGAAGTGAATGCATGGTTATAAAGGTGGTACCAACATGAGAGATTTGGATTCTGAGACCATGGGCTATATTTCCCAGAAGATAGACAGATGGCAAGGGATGCATTGCTTGTTACAAGAGCTGAAAAGAGTATGTTTGGGTACAGCATGAAAAGGTTTATCAGGAGTGCTTTAAACTGAACTCTACAGAGGAAGGAGAAATACACCTGCGTGTAACAACAGACAGGATTATGCAGCACAACTGAGGGAACAGCTTTAACAGTGTCCAAAAAGGTCTTCTAAAAATGCAGGAAGAAAGCTAGAGTATACAGCATGTGATCTTTGATGTCTATGTAGTAATGCCCAGAGTATGAGAAACAAACACAGAAGAGTGAATATCACCTGATGGGTATAATTAAACTTGGTGGAATGACTCCCATGACTGGAATTCAACAACTGAGGATATAACCTGTTCAAGAAGACAGAAGGAATGAAAAGGGAGGCAGAGTGACACTATATTTCAAATATACACATCTCAGTATAGAAATACAGGAGGTTGAGCTTAGTAGCCCCACTAAGAACATCTGATTAATACAACTGGAACAAGGAATAAAAGGAATACAGTGCTTGGAATCTATTACCACCCATCCAGTAAAGGAAAAGATGAAGATGAAAATTTGAAAAGCAAATTGCCAGTGTTTAAAGGAGGCATGATAGCATCATTATGAAAGACTTCAAATTCCCAAATATCTGTTTGGAGATTCTAAAGGAAGCAAAAACCAAATGTGACTAAATATGTACTCTGGAGTTTAGGAAAACCAATTTTAATAAATTCAGAACAATGATAAGTAAAGTCCCTTGGCAAGTGACTCTTCTGAGAAAAGGAGTTCTAGATGGGTGGTAATTTTTAAAAAAAGGAAATTCTAAACGCACAATCTCAGACAATTACAGGAAAAATTGGTAGAAGACCACAAGTTCACATAGCTTCACAAAAATATTAGAGATGATCTGAAAACAAAAAAGGACATGTACAGGCAGTAGAAGGAAGCCAGGCTACAGAGGAAGAATAGGCAGGTAGCATGGAATTCGAGGATGGCGTGAGAAAGGCTAAAGCTAGAAATGAACTGGGACAAGTGGGGGAAGCTAAAAGCAACAACAAAAAAGCCTTCTTCAGATAGGTTAAAATTAAAAGACAGAGGAAAGAAATGCGGGTTCTCCATCAGTGTGGATGGCAAAATCATAACAGATGACAAAGAAAATGCAGAAGTGCTCAAGTCCTACTTTGGCTCAGTCTTGTCCTTCAAGAAGACCCATGGCCTTCCTGATGAAGGAGAAGTACAAGCAGGAAGGCAGCTCAAGATTGACAGGCAAATGGTCAGGGAACATCTCACTGGGCTGAATGATTTCAAATCCCCAGGACCTGATGAACTCCATCCTAGAGTCATAAAGGAGCTGGTGAAAGAACTCTCAGCACCACTTTCCATTATCTTTTAGGAATCATAGAGGACAGATGAAGTGCCGGATGACTGGAGAAGGACAGATGTTCTCCCTATCTTCAAGAAAGGAAAATAGAAGAACCTGGGAAATACAGACCAGTCAATCTACAGACATCAATCCCTGGAAATTTTGGAGCAGATTATAAAGCAGTCAGTCTGCAAACATCTTGAATACAAAACAATGCTTACTAGAAGCCAGCATGGATTCTCAAGAACAATTCTTGCAAGACTAATATGATTGCAGTTTTTCCTTGGGTAATCTCCCTGATGGACTGTGGAAATGTTGTAGACATCATATATCTTAACTTCAGCAAAGCTTTTGACAAAAAGCTGCACCAATATCTAGCAAAAAGTGTGCTAGCAAGAACAACTACCAGGTAGATCCACAGTTGGCTACAGAATCAGGCTCAAAGTGCTCATCAGTGACAGCTTCTCATATTGGGGAGAGGTAACAAGTGGGCTTTTTGGGCCCAGTACTCTTCAAAATTTTGATTAATGGTTTCAGTGAGGAAGTACAGGAAATGGCTATCAGATTTTCAGAAAAACTGGGTGGGATACCTTATACCCCAGAAGACAGAAAGAGGATTCAAGTGCTGGGCTGCAAACATCAGAATGAAACTGAATAGGGACTAAGGCCAAGCTCTATACCTAGGAAAAAGAAACCAACTGCTTTGTTACAAGATTGGGAATACTTGGCTCACCAATACTGCAAGTGAGAAGGATCTTGGAATTGTTGTAGATCACAAGCAGGTCAACAATGTGATGTGGCTCCAAAAAGGGAAAATTCTATTTTAGGCTGCATTAATAAAAGTATAATTTTCAAATCAAGTGATGGTTCCCTTTACTCAGCACTGGTTAGGCCCCATATAGAGTACTCTGACCAGTTCAGGGTACCACAGTTTAGGAAAGATGCAGACAATCTGGAAAGGGTACAGAGGATGGTGACAAGGAAGATTCAGAGACTGGAAACAAAGCCATGTGAGGAAATTTTGAAAGATCTGGACATGTTTCACTTTGAGAAGAGAAGACTGAGGGGTAATATGATCACATTCTACAAGTACTTGGAAGGCTGTCACAAACAGGAAAGATAGGATCACCTCTTAATCATTCCAGAGTGCAGGACACAGAATAATGGGCTCAAGTTACAGCAAGCCAGATTTCAGCTAGATATCACGAAAAATTTTCCACACTGTTAGAACAGCAAGACAATGGAACAAATTTACTAGGGAAGTTGTAAGCTCTCCCATTCAAGATACAGCAGAAGAGCCATCTAAATATTGGTGTCATACCCTGAGCAGAATGACTTCTTCCAACTCCACTATTCCTTGATTCTCTGATTTCTAGAGAGTCAGCTAAATTCATGAGGTCAGGGCTTTACATAATGGCATGACATTAAGATGGAAAAGGCCGGGTTACAGAAACAGGCAGGGTATTCAAACTCCTTCTTTTGTTTTGTCTATTACATAAACTGCAATTGAAACTTCGGATTAAGCTATCTTGTATGAAATTTAAATAGAAGACACATTATCTTGTATGATACAACATGAAAATAATGGGTGTCTTGGGATCTTTTCTGAACAATAACCATTTTTCTTTTAGCAATGGATAGAAACCAAGCTCAACAGAAGCAATTATCAGTGACTGATTGCACAATACAGAGGCAAGATAATAACTTAATCAGTGTACCCATGTCACATTTTTCCCCAGCATTGGCCAAAGACAACAAGAACCGAGAAGAGAGCGACGGCTATTTTCACCTGTATTGTTGCTTTCAGAGTAATGGCCATCAAGAGCAAAACAGACAGGTGAGACTTTTGGGACACGATCCTATGATAGTTAATAGAAGAAAAATGACTACAACTGCTAGAATGCCCCATGAATTACAGGCAATTTTTCCTGTCTTAATTTGCATAGGACTCTGCCTTTAGTATCTTAGTTCATCTTATGTATGTACAGATAAATTCCTTTATGTTTGTCTGTTTCTTCCAAGAGTGGTTTGCATTTCTCTACACCAATGTAACAACAGTGTAGCCTTCAGATTTTAACAACAGGGATTGAATCATCTGTAAATAGTACATCAACACTGGAATACTTATTATCATTGAACTGGTCTACATAATGTGAGCAAACCTGAGAGTTTCTAATTATTTCTTCCTTGTGTTTTGTTCTACAAATTCAGTGTAAAACTGAATCACCACAATCTAGCATATGCTCAGGTTTAAAAGTATTTGAATATTCTGTGTCCAGCACCAATCTTGATTTGTTTTTAATTACAGAACTAGCTGTCAGGTTGTAAAATGGATATAGGCTTAAAATTAAAATGTATTAAGTATTTCACTTAATAAAATGGATTTCCTGGTTACTTATGTCCTAGGATCCAGTCTCTGTTTAAAGTTCTTAATAAGTTATGTGGCTTGTGGGTAGCGGAACACATCTCATCAAAACAAGTTTTCACAGAGGCAGTAAATCTGTGTTTGGACTATGCTACTCAGGTCTGCAGGGAGTGGGAAACTGTGAGTAAAAGCAGACATGACAGATGTCTCTAAAATTATACATGATATGAGAAAAGAGGACTGGCAAAGAATTTTTTATTATCTAGTAATCCTAGTATCTGAGATCATCCCATGATGCTGACTGGTAGGAAAACTGGGAAATTCAAAAGGAAGTACTTTTTTACAAAGTACAAAGCACATGTTTAAACAATGGAATTTACTACCAGATGTAGCAATGGCCACCAATATGGATAGCTTTAAAGGGAATTCTTGTGTTCTCATGTGGGAGTTTATATGATTAAATACTGCTTCTCATACCTTCTCTTTATATAAAAGCTACTTATTTGGAAAAGGTAGACTCTTTTCCCCTCATATATAATTTTCTATTTCAAGCATCTTTCTTCATGGTGCTCCAGGTTTTTTCATGTGTGAGCCCCACTCTGGGATTTGAAGAACAGTGACCTGGCAGGAAGAAATGGGCCCCTAACCATTTGTATTGCCATTCTGAACTATTGCTTTTGGAAGCATGCAGAGAGGAATCAGTTGGCTAAAATGGGTAAATAGCAAGGGTTGGCTTGTTTAAATGAATGTTTGTACTTCAATTTTAAATGCCACGACTAAAGATTTTATTGTTTGTTTTCAAATGTTTTTAACACAGATGTTTTGTGCATTGAAGTATTTTAATGCTGGCTCTTGTGTGTTTGAAACATTTATGCTGCATGCTACTTAAAATGCCATTTTAAATATGCAATCAGTCTATGCATCACTGAAATAAATAATACAGGAACAAGTTTCTCCTTTCCTCTCTTAATTGAAGCATTATCCCCATCTATAGTTGTAAATGTTACTGCCCAGAGACAGCTTCAGTACATTGCTAGCTGTGCCTACATATGAGACCACCCAGCCCAGTCTTGGAAAAGTAGCTGTACAGGTGACTCCCTTGTTAGAACATCAACGCCTTGGAAACAGCACTTAGAAAGAAAAAAATAATCTTAATTTCTAGACCTCAACAGAAGAGGTAAAAACCAAGATCTATGTGGCATACGTGATTTTGTGAATTTGTGATTGTAATTTCTTAAGTTTTTACAGCTTGAAATGTTCACATCTCAGTAAATCATTTGTCACTTTGCTGTGCTTTGGGGCTCAGTGTAGCAGAGCAAGTCTGTGAATTTCAGCAAGATGACTTGCTGGACCAAAGTCCATGTCCTAGTGTTAAAGTTCTCCTGCTTGTTTCTATAAAACTGAAAGATATATCCTCTCCAGGCAGAAACCTTTGTTACTCTCCATTATAAAGTTCTAGGTTGGAATCATGCAAGACAATAGTGCTGTGCCAGTTTTGTTCTACTGACAATGCTTGCAAAAAATCAGTAGTTCAAACAATAATGAAAGCAAGACCCGATTTTAAATGGACTCTTTGATATAGCCTGAAAAGTAGAATCAATAGTATTACTAGAAAATGACAAAGTGCTAAAACCTTCTAAAACTAAATGGAAGATTCTGATTTATCAGGTCTCTTCCATATATGGAATTTGTACAGATGTGTCCAATCTATCCAGGCTATTTTTACAATGTTAAAACTACCATCATTTAGAGTACAATTCTCTGAAGAGCACTCTATCTTTGAGGAGTTAATGGGATAAATTCAGAATTTAACATTAAAAAAGCCTTGTTGGATCAGAACAAAGTCATGCATAGACTAGTCTTCTGTTCCTACAAGGTTTTTTAGATGCCTATGGAAAAACAGCAGTACATCAGCCAGACTTAAGTGCATAGCCTGCCCCAGATCAGTTCTCCAGGAACTAGTATTAAGAGGCATACTGCCAGTGATACTGCAGATAATATAAATCATCATTTAGTAGCCACTGATTAAGTCTTGATGATGCCAGTGGGTTTGTTCCAAGGACGAGTAAGTCTGCATCCAACCCATCATATGGAAGTTACAAGGTTTAAAAATTTGCAAACCAAGGCACCTCCACAAAGCAAAAATATTGAGTAAAGCACAGCATGTTCAAAGGTTTGTGGTTGTTAGCCTTCCCCAGTAATTAGTTTATACAGTCCAGACCACAATATGGAATAAAGGAAATTGCTCTACTTCAGTGAGTTAGTCATGTCAATTAAAGCCAAGAACTAAAGAACGCAGCATAGATATTTCTGGTTTCAACACTAACAAACCGTATCATATCAAGTACTACTTTTGGGAAGGAAAGGGCATTACCTCGCTGCACTGTGTATCATGATATTCAGCTCAAAAACAGTAATTCATTCTATAAAGCTTTAGTCTTTACATGAAAGAGTAATTGCTTAATGACACTGCCCAACTTCAATCGCTGGTAGCACTTTACCTTTACATGAAGGGCATAAGGAAGCCTACACAGGTGAGTCATCTCCATGCAGCTGGAGGCAGGAATACTGACAAACCTTTACTGAATTCAATCTCATCTAATGAATATCTAGTCCTAAAGAGGAGGGGAAAGACATAGAACCGAACCCTAAACTTGTTTACTCAGAGAAGTATTCCCACTGGGCAGTATCCAATGCTGCTATTCGCCTTATGCTATGGATATAGTGCTGGCTTAAGCAACATCTGCTGGTGTGATGATTTTTCAGTGCATTCCATTGCATCAGCAAATGCTATTAATATTTCACTAGAGGGCCTTTAAGTCAGTGTTACATCAGCAATGTAAGCAGAGCAGCAATACTAGATACTGGCAATGAGTTCAGTGACTCTAGAGATTACCTAGAGATTTGGTACAAGTGGACAGCCTGGTTTTGTCAAGAATCTGGCACATCCAAACCCATTGATTCCAGTAGGAGTATGCATGCCTAACTCCACATGGGACCATGCTAGATATTTAATTTTAGAGTTTAAGCTTCTACTAATCCAAATTACCTGTAACCTATAACAAATCATTTTGGTATGGGTTTTCACATATCTACATAGCATTTCAGTTCATTTGCAAGAAATATTCATGGTTCTACAAGGCTGAACCGTAAGCACAAATTTAACACACAGTTAAACTTGAAATCAATGGGTTTCAGTATACCTATGTCTGTGCTGGATTTAGGCCGGTGTAACAAACATATACCTTAAATGCAATACATTTATTATGTGTAGGACTGAAGGATAAAAGCAACACTGTTTCTCAGGCAAGATGGATTGACTTGTTGGGCTACTTATAACCTTCTAACATATTTGTGTGCTTTCTTTTTTTTTCCTGTAACACATTTTATTCATTTATTTACAATATCTGTGTGCCATTCTATAATGAGACAGAATCTGGAACCATGAACAATACAAAATAAAAGAGAAAAAATTATTATATTAAAACAAAGATGACTTGGGCGAGCATCTCCCCCTGCCAGCAGTATGGGAACCTTCCTCCCCTCCAAAACCATAGAAGTAGAGCCTCCACACTGGGTTTTCTCCTGGTGGTAAGTACTCTTACCATAGGACCATATGGAACCATCCATAGGACCATACGGAACCATCAAGAGAATGTCCTCTGTGACCACAGTGAACAGGCAGTTTGGTAAAATGCTTTCTAGGTATCCTTGTTCCAAGTTGTTTGACCTTGTACACTCATACCAGAACCTTAAACCTAGTCCAGTAGTGGATAGGCAGCCAGTGCAGTTCCTTCAGCAAAGGAGCTGCATACTGAAATGACATAGCTTCTCACACAGCCTAAACTACTGCATTCTGCACAAGCTTAAGCCAGAAGAGCATCTCTATATAGAACATATTGAAACAATCCAGTCTTGAGGTTACGAACACCTGGCAAAACTACCACTGTCACATTGGTGAACCAATCAAGGATGGGAAAAGGCACTGGGAGCCATTGTGGTTACATGCGACTCCAGTGAGCAGCAAACACAAGCGCATCGCCAAACATTTTTTTTAAAAAAGAAATCCTTGTTTTTAATTAAGAGGTAATTAATATTTTCAACAAATACTAACCAACTACATGAATGTATAAAAAGGGTCTCCATAAGTTGGCAGGTTTACGATGCTTTAGGAGAGTAGAAATACTCGAATAAATTTTAAGCACTTAAATTTGAGTGTAAGGGATAAAAAGGCATATCATTATGCCTCTCTTCTCTGACTCATTTGACCTATATTTTGTAGATGCCTGAAGCAAAAGGCTTTTGTTTCAGTTAAGCTTTATAAATTTGCCTCTGTTTAGGGGATATGCAAAACATGTTTTAAGCTTGCAAATTAGGCTAGATACCATTTTTCTGAAATACAATAATTTTATTCCTTTAACATGCCTTTTATTAAATGAGAGATCTTTTCCTTGTACAAAAGGCTCTCTTTATATATTTACTGTATTTCACTGTTAGTGCAATTTTTCTACAAACAGCTATGCAAATAAATAGTTCTAGTGATAAAAAGAAAGCGGTCATGAAGCTAAGATGTTCAGTTCTTATTTACCCTCTTCAAACTAATATGCTATGGATAAAACAGAATATTAAGAATCATGAAGGAAATGGGTGCTTATTATGCTGCTTTCACAAAAGCAACACATACACACACACACTAAGTAGTAGGGGCAGCAAATTCAATGTGCATTTCAAAAACCAAATAGACAAATACCTTTTTAAAAATTCCATATACTCTGTATGCTTGATGAGGCCAGTTCTCATCATTATTGTTTGGAAACATTGCCGATCGATAGCCCAAAGTTTCACATTTACGAGAGCTGTAAAAAGTAGGGAAAAAAGAGAGAAGGGCAAAGTTTAATTAGCAATTTTTAATTTCAAAAAACTGTGAATTCAACAGGGAATTAGAAAATGTGGTGATAATTAACTTCCACACCACTGCCAAACTTTAAAAGAAAATAAAAATCTACCAGGTGATGGATTCTACATGACTTTTTGTATCCTGAAATATCTGTTCATCATCGTTGTCATCTGATTCAAACATTTTATTGTAAATTTGTATACAATTCTTGAAAAAGTCAGATCCTCAAAGAGTACTTACAAATACAAATGTAGTTTTCTTAATCAGTGCCAACATTAGGTAAATCCATTCAAATCCTTTCACACTCTATAGTCTTTTCAGTTGTTGGTAACTTCATTAACAGTGCAAACTTATTCATATCTACTCAGAAGTAAAGTTCTCTAAGATCCATGGGGTTTACTCACAGGTAAGGGGTGAAGGTTCACCTTACCTGGGAGTAAGCCATAGTTAGCTCAATGGGAACTATTTCTGAGTAAATACATATTGGATTACACTGAAAGACTTTATTTTGTTCGGCCTGAAAGAAACAGTGCAGTTACTATGTACTTCAAGCATACTTGCTCCTAGATATTATTATTAAAACGCAAGTAGTCAAGGGAAACATACAATGTTAATTTATTAAAGTTGATATATATACCTTGATAAATATTTTAATGAAATATTTAATGAATTTAATTAAATTTGTTGAGCCAGGGGACTTTAAAGACCAGAGATACATTTTTAAAATCCACACACTGTTTTCTGGTACACAGATAAAGAAGCAATTATTTAAATTTAGAGGCACCTCTATTTTACAAGCACAACAATTTCAGTATTCATTGAAAGAAACCCACACAATGGCCATGGGCCTTAAGCATTCCTTTGCTGTGTAGCTTTTTCTGCCCAGCAAATTTTTGATAGTACCATTTTTCTGTTGTTCAGCTTGGCTGTTTGATCATGTTTAGCAAATAAGTTTAGACATTATTAGCATAATTGTGACAATAAGAACAGGAAGATCAGGGCTTCCAGTGTGGAGAAACTAGAAAGCAAATCAAGCTATCTGAACCTTATCTGGTTTAAATTTCATTTGACCCAATCCAGCCAAATATATATGAATTTCAGTCCCATCAATTTCAATAAAAGAGAGTTATTTTATTTATTTATTTCCTGATTTATATCCTGCCTTTTTCCTACAAAGGGCTCAAGGCAGCTTACATCATTCTCCTCCTCCATCTTCTCCCTACAACAACAACCCTGTGAGGTAGGTTGGGCTGAGAGTCTGTGACTGGCCCAAAGTCACCCAGTTGGCTCTGTGGCTGAGCGGGGACTAGAACCCAGGTTGTCTGAGTCCCAGTCCCATGCTCTTAACCCATATGCCACACTGGCTTGCAACTGTTAACCACAACAACTGTTTTTGTCTTACAGTGCCAGGTTGGAGAAGGCTGAACTAAACAGTGCAATCATATGTAGGTATATTTAGAAGTAAATCACACTGTGCATAGGTTTGCAGCCATAAGAGAATTAAACTTCTTAAATATACCATGGTTTTCTCCATGTGCACCATTCTGAGAAGCCGTTTCTTGACTTTGACTGCTCCAAGTTTTGATGGAAACTTTCCAGCTGATTCTTCCAGCCCAACAAAATTAATTACTGATAATTACTCTAATAGCCATTTGACTTTGATGGAATGTGTAACTGAGCCGTGTGATCCGTTACATAAATGTTTCTGCCTGACAGTAGATAACAGAATCCATTTGTGCATACATTTCTTCATGTGATATAGGAACCATAAAATATTGGACTCTGGCCTGGGCTTTGAAGTCCTATGGTAAATACATAGCATAAAATTTGGTACAGAGTATTTATAATGCAGTCATTCATGCATTGGCTATAAATACACATATTGTTATTCCAGCTGACCAAAATGTATAAAATGATGATTGGACTTCTTGCATTTGACTGTGAAATGAAGTTCCTTTTGCTGAGGAAGGAAGTGAAAAGATGCAGCCTTCACAGCCAATCTGAAGCAACATATGGAGAAAGCAAATAGAATTATAAGAAGAAACTGTGAAAAGGAAAACAAAATCCCAATGATTTTAACCTATGTATGATGTTCTTAAATATTGAATATGGAACCCGGTCACACCACCATATATGACTCTACCTCAACATTAGTTACCAGTTCAGGATTCATCATGGTTTGCTTAAATCCAACCCACAATTTGTTTTGAAAAGTTAGACACCTAATTAAGAATAGCAGAGTTTAGAGAATTTAAAATAGAAACAATGAGTGATTATGTAAATGTCATTAAGCAGACTAAAATGATCTGGATAGTGATTGTCCAATCTTATGTGCAGCACCAAGAACACTATTGGAGTATCTAAACATGGCATTGATACTCTAAGAGAGGCATTCAGTGTGGCTGCCCATAACCCTCCAAACTCAGAAGGTTATGGGCATCCAATAAGACATGGAGGAATTCAATCATTGCAAAAGACACAGACAGGTAGTTTCATGTGTTCCAAAGATGATTGTCCATTTTAGAGCCACCACTAGTATGGACAGAATTACACCTGCTGCAAGGGCAGAGGGAGGCCCTCCAAAGATGGAGTCCCTGCTGTGATCTCAAAGGGCTTTTACAAGGATTCAGTGGAAATTCCAACTTTTCCTATGGCCATCCAGTCATAGCATTATGCCCTGCGTGAATCTGATTGAGGATAAGTGAGTCGACTGCAGGAATCCTATGCATACTTTACAGGGAATAAGTTTGATTTGAATGGGTCTTACTTCTGGGTAAAAGCACTAAAGATTGAGCTGCACCATTACAGTGCAATCCTATGCATTACCTACTCAGAAGTGGGTCCCATTGAATTAAGAGGGACTTACCTTCTGCTAAGTATGTATAGCATTACACCTAAAGCTCCAGAAGTCCAAAAATACATCAAGGACTGATAGAGTTTTTTTACTGCCTGATTCTTTGTTATATTGAAATATTTGCTAGCTATTCTGGAAAGCCAGAATAATTTTTCTATGAAAGTTGTGAAAGTGTAACTTTCATAAAAGAGGCCATCAAAACATCTGTCAGAGCTCTACTGGGTTTACGTTTATAACCAAGTGTATCTCAACCATGAAATATTATTTGACTTTTTTCAGGAACAGCCCATAAATCAGTCAAAGCATAATGATGTATATGGAGACATTCTTGGATTTGATTTCCAGTAACAAGGATCTCACAGAAGCAGCACTGGGAAGGGCTTTGCCTAGGGTCTAAAGGAACCATTGGCAGCTTCATATGTTCCGGCCTGAAAATTAGCATTTCTATGCAATGGTGGCAAAACTGTGAGCTTCCATCAAAATGACTATTGACGTTACTGATGGGGAAATGGAAATGGGAAGGCAAGTAGGTGAACCAAAAAGCTTAGGGTGCAATCCTGTGAATGTTCAGACACAAAGCGACGTACAGCTTTGCCCTGGCAAAGTTTGCTGACTGTTAGGGCCTTTTTGTTTACATATGCAAAGGACTGTGTTCCTATCAAGAGGAAATGACCAAAGAGGTTCCGTGTCTTTCCCATTTTGCATCCTCATGTGTCTTCCTGCATGTGTACATGGAAAAGTGGTTATTTCCCTGCATACAAGAGAGGGGAAGGGTATTCCTCAAAAACAGGAACAGAGACACATTGTTTCCAGGATGAAAGAGCAGAACCAAATGTCCGGATGATCTCACCTGCAATTTGGAAGCTGCCTGCATTAGATGCTTGGATTGTCATTTATCTTTTCAAGCTGGGATTTTCAGTGCCCTGAATAAATGTGTGGCCACTTGCATGGTGCTGCATAGCAAGTGCTCTGAGTAGCCTGCAAGATGATAGAGTGAATGCAGAATGAATTGAGGCAGTGGGCAGTCATGCGTTTGAAGCTGAATTAAGCAGTCACTTAGAATTTCGCCACTGACGTTTCCCATGTCTGCTAAATACATGTACCTTGTGAGGATAAGATTGAGAGCAGCAGCAGGAGGAAGAGAATGTTAAGCCATGCTGAGTTCCTTAAAAAAGAAAAAAAAAAGTGGACTATCTAAAACAAACAAATAAATAAATGAAACCCTTCCACCCAGTTTTTCTGGCTCTCCTAATCATTCAAAATGTTCAATAATACTAATAATAATTTTTAAAAACCTACAGGATATTGAGGATAATGAAAATGTTCTGGTGCATTCATGCATTCTGCAAAATTCATCAATAGCCATCTGTTAGCTTTTCTAAAAAGATTGCCCATATTGATAACATATAAACATAACCACACATTAAAATATAACCCTGGCAAAGGCATAACTGAGGCAACAGAACACAGTAAACAGAGTATATGTCATGTGATTAAGAGTCCATCTGTATTAGCTAAACTATATTTTTGCATAGTGCTATTTTGTTCCATATTTTAGCCTGAATGGATCTTATGACATAATAAAAGTTTATGCATGTATGTATAGAAGATGGTAACATGAAAACAGCTTGGAATAGCCTGTGTTTGCATTTATGGGGACAAAAGCCTCCGGGAAAAATACATGTCATATTTGTTTCCCAACTATATGTCTGATGATTAATGTGAAATTCATGGAAGCATTTGAAGGCCAGAACTGGGACCAGAATTGATGCATTGTTTTGTTTTCTTGCCTGCTAAAACAGGTTACTTCAAATATATTTAGCAGTTACATCTTATTTCGTTCTTGCTCTATAGTAGGTGCACAGTCCAATCCAGATTTGCTAGTGAAGGAGAAGGGAAAGGGAAAGGATGGTACAGCAGCTAGACGCCTGCTTTTACTTTTGGTTTTCATATGCCTGCTAATTTTCAATTGGAAATGACTTCCTGTCCTCACAATCATTTTTCAGCCTAGACTCAGAGCCCAGATAAACCAGGAAAGTAAAAATGTGGCTGGACAGCATATGCAGATGGGGTAATTGCAGGTTAGTATAAGGATAAAGCACCTTCTACTACCAAATTAAGGTTTTCAGCAATCCTGATAGTTTTAATTAATAAAGTGTTCCAAATCAAGGGGGAAACGTCTGCAGATAACCTTATTCATCTAATAATTAGGACTTTTATCAGTCAGGAATTGTAGGAGGTTTCCTCAATATTTAAAAATAAACTGGTTATTTCTCTAAACTTATGATACTACTTCCAAATGAATTGGACTTATTTTCACAAACTATACTTCATAATCACACATAGAGATGATCATAAGAATCCTAGCAATACTGGGCATGTAATCACAGCGAAATGCTTAGACAGAAGGTAATTTTTACTTGCTACAGTAGTATTCACGTGCACTTCACTGGTGTGTGAAGATACTAGATATCTCGGACACACACTTTAAGTGGAAGGGTGAAGGAAACAGATAAGACACAAGGCAGTCACTCATACCTCCTTGATCAGCAAAAGCCTTCTGAAATGTTAATCCTTTTCTCTTGCAATCCTAGCAATATCTCACAGGGTCACACCTTCTATGGGACCTGTTCTGCTCAAACCAGTTTATCATGACATTCATCATAAAAGGCCTGATGAATTCAATTAAAAGTGCATATAGCACAAAACAAGATTCCTGCTTTCCAGCTGTAAGTCCAAGCATGCAACTAAACTACAGACTACTTATTAAAAGGAAAATTACATTGTCCTATAATCAATCACACTGCCACTATTGAGGCACTTGCCCCTTTCAGTTGCAAATGAATATATGAAACCAGAAGCCAATATTAGCTGCACTGTACAATGCTCCTAGCACAGTATACAAGAAGCAATAATAATCTCTAGGTCTTCCAAGGACTGTGTATTCTTGAGGCAAGCTGAAGTTCCTCAAAGGACTTTTTAAACTATTTGCATAAAGGTCCTCTGCCATTTTTGTTCACGCAGCACCCTGGAATGAAATTAGGTTCAGGACCCTGTGGCTGATTTAACATGGCAGCCAGACTGTCAACACATTTGCTCCCTGCCCCCACCCCCCCAGAAAAAAGGAATCAAAGGAAAATAAGGAAAGGGGAGGAGGAGGAGAACTGAGTTCCTCTAATTGCTAATGGTGAACCATGCCCCCAAGAAACTGTTGCAGAATTCTTCCTGCAGAGAAATTTGGTGAAATGGTCCCATTCTTTTTATCCACAGGTAGGGTGGACAAAAGAGAAAAACAGAGTTCCATCTGAACATAACTTAAGTTTTCTCTAAAGTTGATAATGTTCCTTGCACGTAAGGCAATGAACTGAAATCACAACATTCCATAAACTGGATACCTGTAGCTGCCTCATATATGCAACTATAAGGCCAGCAGGAGCCTGTTTTGGAATTACCCAGAAATTAACAGGTGATATTCAAGACCTGCACATTCCTGCCAGGTGATGGTTGTGGATTTTCACTCACAATCATCCACATGTCTTGGGCTGCAGTCCTATACTACTTTCCTGGGAGGAATAGCCACTGAATTCAATAGTTATCCCTACCTCTGAACAGAGATACAGATTTGCATTGTTAGTGCCTCTCACATGTCTGAAAGATGATAATGTAATGCAGTACCAGTGGAAAGACTGTACAAAACTAAACGTACATTCTGGTCTATTAGGATCTGCATCCCTATTATGCATCTAGAGAAAGCAATCAGCATCTTCATAGCCTTGTGTGACAGAAGCAGTTATTAATACAAGAGACACTCCTACGGACATTTAGACAGGGAAAAAAGGTCTAACATGACTCATGGGACACCATGTCCCACCAGAACTTATTTCTGATTAAGCTTGCATATAAGGATATAGAAAGCTCAGGTCTGTCAACAGAGTGGGTGCCACTGTCTGGGTCTTAGGCAGGAGCTTTTCATGGTCTATATGAAGATGCAAGGAGCGGACAATGGACCTTCTGCTTGCAAAGCAGGTCTTCTGCCCTGCGCTATAGCCCCTCCCTGAATACCCTAAGCGTGCCCTCTCTGAAATCAAGATTGCCCAGTAGAGAGAGGGATTTAGACATTTCCTGAAAAATGATCTAAAGTTAAAATACTCCAGAAGGCAGTCAGTGTCAAGCCCATTGAAGTGCCATAAGAAAACAAATAATTCCTAGTTTAATATAAATGTAAACTGGCCTTTGTCTGCAATGTATCAAAAAGCAAAATGAGAAAAAAATGTCACCTGGAGAAAAGAACTACAGTTGGAACAAGGGATATTACAAGGAAGAAAAATGATGTTTTCGTATGCAAGTGAAAGCCTTATTTTTACAAACTGTCATTTTTTATTCAAGTCTGAAGAATGCCGAAGTGACAGCTTTCCATTACATATATATTTTACGCTTTCAGCTATTTGTAAACACAGGCAAAATGCTAATTCTTTTTCATATTTCAGAATAGATTGCCACTCATTTTTTAAGTCTATGTATCCATCTCAAGTCACCTTAGCACTATAAAGCTAACACTATTTTCATAATACACAGTACTCAGTCTGTCATGTTTTAGCGAGGCAGACCATTATGAGATCAACATTTATTTTTCCTTCTAGCTATAAGTCAGTCACTACTAAAAGAAAGTTGTAGCAGTTGTGATTATACATTTGAGTAGCTTTAGGCTTTTTTTTTTTAAATTGCCCGTTTCCCCTCTGCCTCCTCATCCTTTCCCTTTTCTGTTTTTTTTCTTTTCTTTTTTTAATGTGATGTGTGTTAACTGGAGATTTTCTGCACCAAGCATAACTCTGCAAAAATGTGTGCTGGACTTACAAGCCACAGACTGTCACTTCTTTGAGCGCCCATTGCGTTTTTCCATATTCCTTTCTGGTGTCTCTCCCATCAAAGACAGAACACTGTAAGCAGTGTAAGATTTTGTGTTCCGAACTTGAAGCTGGTGGAATGTGGCCTCAGAGAAGAGCCAATAAAGTGGTGCTTAATTATGGCAAGATGCAGGTTATGTGGATAGATGGTTCCTCTGCTCAGAGAAATGAAGTTCAATCTGTTCTGGATGAGGTTGATCTTCCACCGATGCATCAGATTTGATTTGAGTGTCTTCCCAGATACGTTTAATGATGAAAGGCTCAAGTAATCTTCGCAGCTCGAGCACCTTCCACCAGCTGAGACTGCTGTGCCTGCTCTGTTGGAGCTTGCAGAAGGATACTTGGGCACCAGGGTCCAGAAGGGACTGCTTGATGCACTGTTTAGGAAGTGACTACAGCATGCTTGTGTGCATTTTGGAGATACAAAACAAATAAATGTACAGAGAAATGAGTGTATTACACACTTAGGAATGGATGGTTTCCAACCATTAATTACATGTGGGTCTGGGAGGAATGAGTTGGGGTATCTGTCAGAAAAACCCAACAAAATGAAACCCCTCAACAGATGGAATATCTCACACATCCTTATGCAACAGTTCTTGATCCCATATCAAGCTGTAAAGCACTATAGTAATCAGCAGAAACTCTCAGCTATCTGATATGTGGAAGGCTGGCAACCAGGGAGAAAGCCTTTGGCACCTTACCTGTGATGCCCACCTTGCGATCCTATCAGCCCTAGCTGAGTACTTAAAAAAATTCCACTAGGCTTTTCACACACACGCACACACACAGTTTTCATTGTTCTGATTCTACTATTTTGCATAGTAGAATTGTATTTTATTTATTTATTTATTTATTTATATTGCGATTTATATTCTGCCTTTTTCCTACAAAGGGGTCAAGGCATCATTGTTCTCCTCCTCCATCTTACCCCACAACAGCAACCCTATGAGGTAGGTTGGGCTGAGAGTCTGTGACTGGCCCGAAGTCACCCAGTTGGCTCCATGGCTGAGCGGGGACTAGAACCCAGATCCTCTGAGTCCCAGTCCCATGCTCTTACCCACCACACCACACTGGCTTTCACCACACTGTTTTGTATATGTCTGCAATTTTTTATATTTTATTGTTATATATATGTCTGTAAATTGCCCTGGAAATTCAACCAGTGGATGGGCTTGTCTGATCGCCATGGCTTTTGTTCCCTCCCCACAAAACTAGCCATGTGCCCCCTACCTGAAAGCATTCTTTTTCCGGGGCACAGGTTGTTGTAATATCCAAACCTAGCAAGGGTGAGTGACTGGGGTGGTTTAACAAAGCACAACTCCATGTCATAACCATCTTTAGTTGCATCAACCACAGGCCTGTGAGTATTGAACAAACGGGTGGACCAAGCAGTCAAATGTGCATGTGAGTCAGAGGCTTGACAGGAAAGTTCCATGGCTCCACAACTTTTCCTTCAGCGATCAGGTTTCACCAGTGCTGCAGCTTATTTAAGCCTTGGGGTGAGGGGATGCCACATACTGGCAGCCATTTTGAATATTCAGTGCCCAGCTGGGGACCACCCTGATTTGTGCGGCAGTGATTGGCCATCAGCTCCCACCAGGTGGGTTGCAGTGATCTTGCAAAGCAGTCCACTAGGGTAATCAAGCCATTTTTCCCACCCCTGCTTTCCTGAAGCACCAATATACAAGAAAACCTGCTTGATGCAAGAACATGCAAGGCCACCCTTGCAACACTTGTTTATGTGGGAGAGAAAAGGAGAATAGGGGAGATTGTGCTCTCCTTCATATTTCTACACCTCTTTTGCTTCGATTTAAAAGTTTTTTAAAATCTCTATATAGTTTAATCTATATAAGGCAGAACATAATTCTGTTTTCTGATACTAGGACTCTCTTCATACCAGGATATAGCCAATAAAATTAATCCAAGAGTTGCATGAGTAAGTTTTGATATTAATTTTTCTCTGAGGACAGGATAACATAACATCAATTGATAATAACTCATTCCATAAATATTACATTAATACTATAGTAATTGATTTTTAGATAGCTGGTTTAGTATCTTGCTTAGAATGGGCATTTTGGTCCACAGGAATGGGTATGATATTGAAATAAATGTAAGAGATGAAAGATTTGTTACATAACTGCAACAATTCATGGAAGATATGAAAAATCATCTTGACAAGCTTTTAGAAGTATTACAGCTTCCCTCTCAGAATACAGACAGTTCTGTTCAACATTTCTTTTGATTTTCTATGATAATTCTTATGCACACCAGAGGTCTTCTTCTCTAACCACTCACTTCACTCCCACCCCTGTTCCCAAGACCAATTTTCTTTAGGTTTCTTTAGGTTTTAAAAATTAGGTTTGGATTTTCCAGTTGCTGTGTTATTAAAATCTGGCTGCTACCAGCTAAAGAGTCCAGCAAAGGCTGTTCCTACAGGGAGGTAGGAGTCCAGCAGAGCCCCAAAGAATTGCCCCACTCATACATATTGACAGGCTGCTTGTGTGTGATTCAGCCCTTCATGTGATCTGGGCCTAAAAAGAATCTGGTATTAATCCTTGGATAGCATTGGCAGAGTAAAACCATTTAGAACAAGGGTGTGCAATCTGCAGAGACAGGGCCACCTTGGGCTATTTTCATAGGGTTGTTAGCCTGATTTCAAAGTCCTTCTATAGTGATGCAAGAACTATCCTTCCATCCCTGCGATCCCTCTAAATAGGAAGGAAGAAGAGGTGTTGGGAGAGAGAGAGTAGAAGGAAGAGAGAGAAATGGAAGTGGTGGTCAGAGGGAACTACTGGCATCAGTCCCCAAACACTACAGACATGCCCCCTCCTTTGGTTATCCTCAAGAAAATGAGGCCCTCAGCATTAAAAATGTCCTACACTTATATAAAATGACAGCGATACTCTTATGAGCTTTATGCAGAAAAAAGGAATCAGTTTTAAATCACCAGCAAAAGCACAAGCAGGACATCTGAAGGGGTATCAGAATATTGAGTGGGAATGCTGACTATTGGTGAGCATCACATTGCAAAAGAGCAAGTTCAGGATGAAGAAAGCTGGACAGAAGCTGTCATTTGGATAACACTGGGATGCAGTGGGGAGATAACACAGAAACTCAGAAATGACTATATGGAACAGTAACAGGTCAGGATCATCACTGGATGTACAACATGCCTGATTTCTGGAAGATGTGAGGATAGTTGTCCATGGGGTTTTCCATCCACTACTTCATCTCAGAAATGAGACACTCGTTTTGATGAATTTCCTGTCTAAATTCAGAAGCTCTTGCTTAGCTTGCATGCAAGTTGTTGAAGACAGTGGGAGGAGTGGCTGCAAGGACCATACCTGTAGAAGTGCCTCCTCATGCCCAGCAGTTCATCTAGATGGTTGTTTTGACCATTATTTATTTATTTAGGAGGCTTCTATGTTGCCCCATTCGCCGAAGCCTCGGGGCGGTTCACAATAATACATAAATAAACACACTATAAAAACAATACCATTTGAGTCGACCTGGCCAAGAATAAAATAAATAAATAATATTAATAAGTAAAATAACGTTTGAATAAAAAGGTCTTCACCTGGCTCCCAAAAACAAATAACGATGGTGCCAGGCGTCCAGCTGGAATGCTATGGAAGGGGAGGGAAGGAGCTGGAGCAGTTTGGAAAGGTCACAGCCAATCTTTGCCCCCGCCATCCAAGCAGATCTGGTCAAAGCTTTTCTACATGGAACCCTTTATTAGATTAAAATTGACCCACCAGGCTGACATTGCACGAGAGAGAGAGAGAGAGAGAGCACGCGCGAGAGAGCACAATGCAGAAGTCAATAACAGATGGAAACTGAATGCATCTGCTCCTTTCCAAGTTGAAGAGAGCTATAGATTCTGGCCCCTCTACTTTTCTGAATCAGAATTGAATTCAACAAACGCTGAAGGCTGTATCACAGGACAAGGGTGCTCACTCCCTACAGAGGACAACACAAGCCTTTGGCCCCAGTGTCCTCTCCTTCCCACACTGACATGCCCCTTTTCTTGCTCCCCAAAGCTAATTTGTGGCCGTGGAGAGGCTGTCTCCATGGTTCCTGTTGCACTGGCTACAGGAGGGTAGAGCAGGAGCTCTGTAGTTCAAATCCTGGCTCTGAGGTCACAGGATCTCAGAAGCAGTGCTCCAGATAATCCCACGGTCCCCAGACAATGTCAGGAGGTTATGAATCTCTGTGTGAGGTGTTTTAGCACTGGTAGCTAGAGCTGCTTTAAAAAGCTGCAGAAACAGCACTCAGTAGGTAGAGGACATGTACTTATAAAATTGTTACATTATATTGGTTTCATGTTTTCATTAAATTATCCATAGCAGTACACTGAACACTCTCTGTAAAATACTTTGGCTATTCACAATAGCACGAAAAACAGGAAAACAATACCATAAAATGTAAATGTAACTACATGATAAATTAGTAGCTGAAAGCTCCATCTGTGGTAAATGCATTTCCCCCCACATAAATCTTCTTAGCTGCTCCTGGTAGAAGAATAGTTTTTTACCAAACTAAAAAGTTATGAAAACCCTGTATTAATTTTGGAAAATGTTCTTCTAAAAATACAGCAGGTAATTTAGTATAGAACTAGATACTTGCTCACTACTTTTTTCTATCTCTCTCTGTACAATATCACTTTTGTGTTAGCAGACTTGGTCTGACAGTTGTCCCAGGCCCCAACTTTTTTGATTTGGTGGGGATGTTTGAAATTTTGAGAGAGTCGTGGGTGCTCTCACAAAATGACTACCATGGGAGAGGCTTGTCCATGAATAAAATGGCTGCCATGATAGTCATGGCTGAGCAGAATACACTCATTACCCATAATACCTATTATGAAAGTAAAATAAAAGTACCTTGCCCAAGAACCTAACTGCAAAACAAAACTGAGCTCTGATACCACATTTTGAACTCAAAGGTGGCACTGGAGGGCAGTTCTTTGCTTTGCAAAATGCCATCCTCTTAGTTAAAGTTATTAAATAAAACTTCTACAGAAATAGAATAGAAAGCAAAAGAGAGGCAGAAAGCCCAAGGAAGTGTCCATGGGTGTACACCCTCAGCCACCTTCTTCAAGACCCAAAAGTCATGCCATGCATAGGAAAATGCTCATTTATGTACCAGAATCTGATGAAACTTTTCCCTTCCTGTACATGAATGTTCAAGAATTCAAAATTGTTGAATAGAACACTACTCCTGGTATCAGCTGCCTCTAGGAGGACAGTACAGTAGTTTCAAGTGCAGCTGGTAATTCTCAAGTGAAGGAATGAATCAGAGTAAGTAGAAGAACTGAGAGAGGAACCAGGTATCTCCCCCCTTTGATCCAATGAGGGGAGGGCTGCAGCACCAATAGCAGATGAATATGAAATAAACTTCCATGTCAAGTTGGCTAGTAGATAAATAGTGGGCTTTTTATCTTTTGTGGCACTGGCAGTAGACTAGGAAAGCTAAAGATTTTTATTTATTTATTATCTTCCCAAAAACTCAGAGGGGAGGAGCCATATATCCATTAAGGTAGATCTGAGGGAGATGCATTGAATCACTGCTGTCTGAAATTTACTGCTGACAAACACAGCTTGAAAGCTCAGCAGCATTTTTTTATTTTTGGTTGGTTGGTTGGTTGGTTTTAATGAGGAAGAAACATTTATGTTTTCGCTCATCCATCCATACAACTTGATGTAAGATGCTGCATTTATCAGCTCACTGAAAGCACAAGAGAATGAAAAACACTTATCATTTGCCAAGTAAAACACTTGGATAAGGATTTAACTTTTAACCTAAATTGTTGTCATTTATAATTTCTATAGCACGTTTCAGTCTACAAATTGATTATCACAACTGCCCTTGCAGCAGTCTACTGGTATAGGTGATCAATAATGCCATTTTACAGAGGGGAAAAGCTAGCCCAAATCCATCCTGAAACTTTATGGCTTACGAGGGACTTTGATCTACATCCAAATGCAGCATTCAAAGTACTACTAGAGAGAATCCCTTCTTACAACTGTCAGACAAAGTAATATACAGGCTAACAAGACAGAATAAAGAAAAGAAGTGGGGGGAGCAACAGACATCAGTCACAGAAATGCCTTTGTAAAGTATATACATGACAGAACAAACTCAGGAAGGGAACCAATTGATTATATCTCAGAATAACTGAAAAAGACTGCATTTCCATGTTTTTCTATTCCAAAAATGATCATTTGTGATGTTGCATCATTAGCTGGACAGATATATGGAAATGGCTAGGAAGCACACAACCTAGAAAGCTTATTCAAGCAAGAGACCAACATGAAGTGATGTGGAAATCCATTTCCACAGTTAGATACTTTCACTGACAATTCAGCCCTGCTGGATACTTCAATTCATGAATAATAACAACCACAACCCTCAAATAAGGTCCTGGGCGTGGCTTTCTCGTGTTCCAGAAACTTCAAAATCAGCATCTGACACCAATTCCACCTTTTATTATTCTAACATTATTATACTTTGCCTAATTTAAAAAAAATTAAAATCACTTCATCCAATTAGAAATACAAACTTTAGCAAAATCAGAGAGAGAGAGAAAATACCATTCATTATGCACAGCGTAACAGGAATCACAACATTCTTCCGCTGCTTATCACAGTGGTTCTATTATGCATGGTACCATTTGATACTTTCAATACAAAGTTTACACAAAGCTTAATAGGGTCCCCAGGGTTTCATTCACAATTCCACAAGTTTCTGACAAATACTGTCTTTTCTGTAGAACTTACAGAATGCTGCATCACCTGAACAGTACTGCCAATACGACATGCTTGGCCCTAGTGGTGACATAATGCTAATGATAACTTCAGCAATGATCAGTTACTTACCCAAGATAGAAATTCATAGGTGAAAAGCATGAAATAAATAAAGTCAAAAATACTATATAATAGAGGAAACCAAGCATAATAATTACTGCCTGATTTCCTAATTTGTGGCTCCTGCACATAAATGTTGAAGAAGGGACAGATCAAACAGTACAGGAGCAGGGTGTTACAAAAGAAGATGTGATGGTGGAATTGAAATGATATTCACAGGTGCTGAAGACAGATTTCTTGGAATAAGTGTTTGGGGCTGCAGAAAAAACTAATTTGGGCACTTTTAGACTGCAGATACCTAACAGAGGCAGAAGAGATTAAGAAGAGGTGGCAAGATTACACAGAAAAACTATACAAGAAAGTGCTTAACGTCCCTGATAACCATGCTGGGGTAGTCACTGACCTCGAGCCAGACATCCTGGGATGTGAAGTCAAATGGCCCTTAGGAAGTCTGAGCAACAACAAAGCTAGTGGAGGTGACAGTATTCCAGCTGAGCTATTCAAAATCTTAAAAGACGATGAAGTAAAAGTGCTACACTCAATATGCCAGAAAATTTGGAAAACTCAACAGTGGCTACAGGATTGGAAAAGGTCAGTTTACATTCCCATCCCAAAGAAGGGCAATGCCAAAGAATGTTCAAACTACCGCACCATTGCACTCATTTCACATGCTAGCTAAGTTATGCTCAAAATCCTACAAGCTAGGCTCCAGCAGTATGTGGACCGAGAACTACCAGAAGTACAGGCAGGATTTCAAAGAGGGAGAGGAACTAGAGAACAAATTGCCAACATACGCTGGATCATGGAGAAAGCTAGGGAGTTCCAGAAAAACATCTACTTCTGCTTCATTGACTATGTTGAAGACTTTGATTGTGTGTATCACAACAAATTGTGGCAAGTTCTTAAAGGGATGGGAGTACCAGACCATCTTATTTGTCTCTTGAGAAACCTATATGCAGGTCAAGAAACAACAGTGAGAACTGGACACAGAACCACTGATTGGTTCAAAATTGAGAAAGGAGTTCGGCAAGGCTGTATACTGTCACCCTGCCTATTTAACTTGTAAGCAGAGCACATCATGAGAAAGGCAGGGCTAGATGAATCACCAGTTGGAATTAAGATTGCTGGGAGAAATATCAACAACCTCAGATATGCAGATGATACCACTCTGTCCTTCACCATCCCCTGGAGTCCACTTAAGCTCACACCAACTGCTTCAGTGACTCCATCTAGTCACCTCATCCTCTGCCATCCCCTCCTTCTTTTGCCATCTATTGTTCCCAGCATTAGGCTCTTCTCCAGGGAGTCCTTCCTTCTCATTAGGTGGCCAAAGTATTTGAGTTTCATCTTCAGGATCTGGCCTTCTAAAGAGCAGTCAGGGTTGATCTCCTTTAGGACTGACCGGTTTGATCACCTTGCGGTCCAAGGGACTCGCAGGAGTCTCCTCCAGCACCACAATTCAAAGGCCTCAATCCTTTGGCACTCAGCCTTCCTTATGGTCCAGCTTCCACAGCCATACAT
>NW_025335317.1:22897233-23025732 GCF_004798865.1 Varanus komodoensis
CTATACGCACTTTTGTTGGCAGGGTGATGTCTCTGCTTTTTAGTATGCTGTCTAGATTTGCCATAGCATTCCTCCACAGGAGCAAGCGTCTTTTAATTTCTTGGCTGCAGTCCCCGTCTGCGGTGATCTTGCAGCCCAGGAAAATAAAATCTGTCATTACCTCCATTTCTTCCCCATCTATTTGTCAGGAAGTGAGAGGACCGGATGCCATGATCTTAATTTTCTTAATGTTGAGTTTCAAGCCAACTTTTGTGGTCTCCTCCTTCACCCGCATCAAGAGGCTCTTTAGTTCCTCTTCACTAAATACAATAATTTTTTATTACGATAATTTTTCAGGCACTGATTTTTTTAAATAAAGCTGAGGAGAAAGTGAACGTTCTTCCAAAGAGCTGCTTTAGCATTGATGGAAAGACAGTCATTGGAGGGATCATGAAAAGTGACTGGCTTGAGCCCTTGTTTCCTCTTTGACTGGACATCTTTCTAGTCATTCGGGGCAAACCACAAAAACATTGTCCTGTTAGGCTTGGATGACACAACAAGCCCACATGGATATCATCAGCCCTAAAACAAAGCAATAGAGCCCTAATCTGTCTTGTTCTTGAAAAATCAGCTACCTTGAAGAAACTGTGCTGGGTTCAACAAGGCATGACAACCCCCATGGATGATCACCCATGGTGGGTTGCTGTGGCATGCAGATCAGGCCAGAGAGGGAAGGGGCTCCTGCTCAGAGGGAGAGCCACATGCATTTGTCCGGTTTCTTGCCTGCTAATCTTGCCCAGCATGTGGATAGTGTGAAGCTGGTGGCAGTGAATGCAACAGTGGAGGTGGAACTGGCTGGCACACCACCAGATGACAGTAAGGGATATTAAAGGAAAATAAGGAGTTTACAGAAAGGACTTTCTAGACTGCATATCCAAAGTCCTATATATAAGAACATTTTCATAGAATCATAAAATCATAGAATATTAGAGTTGGAAGGGACCAATGAAGGCCATTGAGTCCAACCCCCCGCTGTTGCAGGACACCAAGTTACACCATCCCACTCAGATGGCTGTCCAGTTTCTTTTCGAATGTCTCCAGTGTGGGAGAGCCCACCACTTCTCTAGGCAGCTGGTTCCACTGTTGTATTGCTCTGACAGGAAGTTTTTCCTGATGTCCAGCCTGGGTCTGGATTGTCACAATTTGAATTATTTCGTGTGCTACACTTCTTGCATTAGCAAGAAGAGATCTTGACCTTCCTCTTTGTGACAGTCTTTGAGGTACCTATAGTGGGATAGCATGTTCCCCCTCAGTCTTCTCTTCTCAAGGCTAAACAGGCCCAGTTCTCTCATCCTTTTCTCATAGGGCAGTTTCCAAACCCTGCATCATTTTTGTTGCCCTCCACTGGACCTAATTTACCTGCAGCTTTCTTACGTCTTGGTGCCCAGAACTGGACATAGTATTCCAGATGAGGTCTGACTAGTTCGGAGTACAGAGGAACTACTACTTCTCATGATTTGGAAGTAATACTTCTGTTAATGCATCCCAAAATAGCATTTGCCCTTTTGGCGACTGCATTGCATTGTTGGCTCATGTTTAGCCTATTGTCCACTTTTACTCTGATTTCTTTTTCTTTTTCAGTTCTGTTGAGACACATATTCCCCATCTTGTACTGATACCTTTGGTTTCTTTTCCTAAGTGGAGGACTTGGCCCTTGTCCTTATTAAATTTCATTCTGTTGGTTTCAGCCCAGTGTTCAAATTTATCAAGATCGTCCTGGATCTTCATTCTGTCTTCTAGGGTGTTTGCTATTCTGCCCAGTTTTGTATCATCTGAGAATTTGATTATCTTTCCTTGTACTTCCTCATCTAAATCAGATAAGGAAGTACAGATTTTACTTGTTTATGTATTCTTGCCAATATTGTTTTAGTGCCCATGAAAAAAGGAACATTTTCTTTTTATTTATTTATTTATTAAAACATTTTTATGCCGCCCCATTCGCCGAAGCCTCAGGGCGGCTTACAACAAAAAATTAAAATAACATTTTAAAATATATACAATAAAATACAAATATATAATATAAAACATACACTATAAAACAAGCCTCTCCTTTGGGAGTCTGGTAGCTTTGTAAACTTTCCTACTAAACCAGAACCCTGTGGCCTTCCAGCTGCTGTTGGATTAATATGTCCACCATAATTCTACAGTGTTCTTAACAGATGAAGTCCTTTACTCACCCATACATCAAGGCAATATTTTATTTTTGAGGCATTCCGTATTTTACCTCTCACAGTTCTGCTCATCATGTATAATTTCCTTGTCAGTCTCGCCAAATGTCTACCCTTTTTTCTTTTCATTTTTTTTCTCCCATGATATCAGCAGCTCCATCTCACTTATAGATGGGGTTCCCTCCTCACATCTCTCTTCTCTCCTTTCTGTTTACTTGCCTTCCCACACTTTTATTCTTTGTACCAATCCTTTCAGCAAACTATTTCCTGTATGGTTTGTTACATGTAATCTTGGAATTTCAAATTCATCTGAAGACTTCTACTTTTTCCATACTCATTTCCCCATTTGAACAACAACTCTTTGCCCTTCTCCAACTTATCTTTGCTATCTTTTTTTTTTCTATCCTGGCATCTGACACACCCCTCTTTCCCCTCTCCATCTTCCCTTCTATGCTGTACCTATTTCAGGATTTTTACTTTTTATACAACACATAATACATTTGCAAAAAGTTGAGTTTTCCTGTTAAAACTTGGTGAGCAGGTTTCAATTGAGGCTGCCTCCTCCCACAATGCAGCGACAGAAATAGTGTCAATTTCTAAGCAGGGATTAAAGAACTGTTGATCCCAATGCTGAGGCTTTAGAAAACCTAGTGCTTTTTGGAATCATGTGAGATGAGAGTGCTTTCTATATTTTTAAGTTCCTAATAAGCATTCGGTTCCATGCAATGACAACAAAATAAGAATAAAACATTCATCTGCTTGAAGGCTTCACCATGTTAAACAAAGGACTATTCCAACCTGGGCAGAGCCAGGACTTTTGACTGATAAGTTATAAAGCAGATGCCCTGTTCCAGATGCTTCTGGAACAGGAAATATCAAGCTGTGTACGGGGCATTGGGCTGTTCCAGCTTGCCTTTTTGCACAGCAGTTTTGAAGTGGACACCTACTTGCGTCTGTTTGCACAGAAACAAAAACCCTCCATATGAGCAGGACTTCCAACTGCACGCTCTTTTCACATGCCATAACACATGACTGAAAGCTCAACCTTCCTGCTAGAGGGCATAAGAAATGGGGCGTAGATTATTTCCTGTTCAGGCACAGAGCTCAGAAAGTGGAGGGGACAACTACGTACAACAAGCCAGACCTAGCTTTTAAAATAACAATGAGAACTAGCACTTAAAGGTAATGCAAAGTACCAGAGACTCTGTCAACCAAAATGAGATGCCTATGTGAAACACTGCTTGGCATCTGTTCATCCTCTATAGCGTCCATTTCCATTGGGCCAAAAATAATGTGCTTTTTTGTCCAGTTAAGATGTTTGTCCTGGGTCAGCTGCTGCAACATGTGAAAGCATCCCAAGGAAGAGGCTGCCAAGCATGGCACACACCCTGGCAGTGCACGTGCAAAACTGTACACACAGTGGCAAAAGCTAATTTGTTAACAGATGGAAGAAATATCATTTAGCGGTATCATTGCCCTTTCAGTCTCACCACATATAGGCTCTGAAAAATATTCATAGCCTTTTACAAAATTAGTAATTAATTAAATGCCAGGTGCTATCATTTGCTGCAGCTGATGAACAAATACTTATTAAAATAAGAAAGACAAAGGGGAGCTCTCTGGCTGTAACGCATTGCTTGGAGAAAGCACAGCGAGAGGTTTACATTTCTGGAGAGTGCTAAAATAGACCGGAACCCTACAGGGGTGGAACAGCTAAAGATAATGTGACACACAATGAACCATTTTTAAAAGTCAAAGCCAAAGCCATGAGGGTTTCTTCCCCTTCCAACTATACACAGCTGTTGTTAAAATGTACTCTTTATTTCCAGAAAAGGCAGTCTGAGTCCATTTATATTAAAGGTTTGCATTGCTCATCTGTGTTTACTTTCACAGGATGTTAACCGAGACCATTTCCAAATAATCATTTTCGGAAGTCAAATAAAGATGCACAATAAAGTAATTAATATTTCTAACTGCAACAACACTAAGCAGGCTATTGGTCTACCTGCATTAAGTCTACCCAAAATGGAAAGAACTGTGCAGCTTGCCAAATCAGTGTTTATTCACAGTCCCTAATAAATCAAATGAGCTGCGCATAACATAGAAAACACATGTGGTCTTCAGAAAGTATACAACTCTTTCACCTAAACCATTCCTTAATTAAAGATTTTCCAGTTAATAAGCACAGGATTCCCAGGCCTATTACTTGTACCAAAAAGATCCCTTAGATGCTGAGACACGCCCCATGATTTCTGCTTTAAGGTTGCTTTAATCATTGTCTGTCTGTCTGTCTGTCTGTCTGTCTGTCTGTCTGTCTGTCTGAAGTTGCATTTGGTGTTTCCTGCTCTATCCCCCACAATAGTCCTGGAACAGCATTGCTTGTGCCATGCAGGACACACACGGAAGAATAGACATAGTTGCTGGGCATATGTTGTGAATTGCAACTGGATAACAGGTGGTTTGGAAAAAGAAGGACGGCAGGAAGACAGACAGATAGTGGAGAAGCAGGCTGCCAAAGCCTTTGAAAATTTCATAAAGTATTGTCTTTTTGCCCCTTTCCTAGACCCGTTGAAATGTCTCCCAATATAATTCTGCCCTAGAGAATTGGCCCAACTCTAATATAAATTATTTGTCTGCTCAGGAGAGAAATCCAAATAGAAAATATACATCTGGAACAGGTAAAGCTCAAGTCACCATACTTGCCTTTAGCTAAAAGAGATTGGATCTGATACCAGTGTGTAATCATGGCACCATCCTTTCTTTTCATACAAATAGTAATAGAAAAGAAATCAGCTGGATTAGAGGGAGGACTTGCTGCCAGTGTAGCTATTTCCTGCAGGAAGAGAAAGTCTTTTTCAAGCTTTGCAAGCCAGCGATCATATTCCAGCTGATAACAGATAACTGTGGGTAATAAGAATGGCTTTCACATTATTCTCCCATGAATTCAATCAAGTGCCCATTGCTCTCACATCCATATTCTCCCATGAATTTGATCAACTGCTCATTTATTTGCACCAAGAAGTCTGGATCTGCCAGGAGACTGTGTGGTCCAGGAGCTGGAAATAGCATATCCGGCTCTTCACCTCTTGGGTCACTGCTGAACTTCTGTTGGTTTGCGAAGCCTAAACAGAATGTGCCAGCTGGCTGATTTGTGTGTGTGTCGGGGAAGAAGGTGATCTCAGTAGTACAGGCTGATGTGAGCCACATCTCGCATTTGCAACAACAACACAGTTATTAATTATTTAGGATACCCACAAAAATGTGTTGGCCCAGATGAGGTAAAGGCAAACCCAGAGCAACAGAAGTTTATCTGTTTTCTGGAGAAGGACCTTTAAGGTACTGAACGGTCAGATGATCAGTCATGGAGTAACCTTATCCCCTTTCTAGATAAGCCTTTGCAACCGCAAAACTTTCTGACTGTGAATGAAAAGTATATTTCTGAGTCATTAGCCCTTTTGCTTGCTGAGTTGTCCATTGTTATGAATGTTAAGTAATGCGGAATCAGTGTCCGCTAGGAATGCAGGCCAGCTTTCATGAAAGGAACATGTTTGTAGTCTGTATTTGGCTCCTCTGCTAGTGGAAGTAGTTAGGTGTTTTTTGAAGGTAATGAGCAAGGAGAAGCACTGGAAACTAGCCTTCAAAGCTATGTTGCTCTTTATGATGGGCTGCTGCTGCTTTAGAAGGAAACAGCCTGTCTGAGGGTCTGCCTGATCAAATTCTCAGGTGTAAATTCATGGTACCAAACACTATAACTAGGAAGTGAATAGGGCCTGCAACTTCTACTCAGGTGGAAGTGGAAAATCAGTACTTGTGTGGAAAACCATGCACTTGGCACTGTGAAGGCTCAAGGTTCCACCTAGTGCTAAGCCATTTAGTGGCTGGAAGCAGAGTGCAACTCATGTTCAAGCCATGGTCCTCTCGTGCTAGGCAAATGGTTTAAACACTGCACTCCACCGTTCAGATCCCAATCCCAGCCTTCCTCTAGCCCCTTCCATAGTGCTGTGTGAAACAGATGGCTTCACACTGGTTCTGTCCTAGGCACTTTTGGTTAAAGAATCTCATAACAGTACTGGCAAAGACCTTTGCCCAAGACTTTGTAAAGCTTAGAGTGGACGGAAATGAAACATTGGGTACTTCAGAGTTATCACCTTTATTTTTTTTTCCTCTTCTGTTTTTCCCAGAGAAAAAGTTATCTCAGGGGGAAAAAAAAGACTGTAGTGGACCAAAAGTGGCTGGTAATCATGGCAGGAAGAGAAGATGGTGGCTTGAGCCACAAGGCCCCCTGGAAATCAAAGAGGAGGGAGGACAAAGAAGAGGTAAGGAGGAGAACAATTCACAGGGAGTCTGATTGCCTGTTGGATGCACAGCAGCTTGTGGCTTATTGTGGCTTATTGATAAGGTAGATTAGTATGACATGAAAACCCAGCCAGTGTTATTTATGCATTTTAATGGATTTAAATTCCACTTTTTTCTTACAAAGAACCCAAGACAACTTGCATCTTTCTGCTTCTCCTGCTCTCAGTCTTACCCCCATAACAACGACCCTGGCAGGTGGATTGGGCTGAGAGTCTGTGACTGGAGCAAGGTCACCCAGCTGGCTCCATGACTGAGTGGGGACTAGAACCCAGAGCCTCAGTCTTGCACTCTTAACTACCAACCACACTGACTCTCATGTTAAAAACCTAATCTTTCTCTTCCATTTGACCAGCAAACCTCCCAATGACCATATGCACTAGTGACTATTTATCTGCCTTCCAACTCTCCCAAGCAAATATTGCCCATCTAGCAACCCCAGATATTTCTGGAGTCTTCCCACCACTCAGCCAAACTGTGAGAACAAAATAATCTTGTGATCAGGGAAAAACGATCTGGTGAGCATTTCCTGAAAGTTACCAGCCAGTGCAGGAATGGTTGAACATGGAATGGTTGAGCTTGGAGTTTGGGACGTGGAAACCAGCAGCCTAATTTTGTACAGTCCCAGACTCATCTGCTACTCTAGAAGTTGAGGGACCGCTCGTGCTGTCTCGACCACTCCTTTGCGAGCTGCCTCATGCTTTGTTTCATGCATGTGAGAGAGAAGTGATGGATCAGCACACAGAGAGGAAGAGCTGCGAAATTACCAGTGCTTTAAACAGGCCCACTTTGGGCACTGGCTCTGCCCTCAGTTGAGTTTTCCCATGGGTCAATGACCCTTCTGAGGAAACAAATTCCCCCCCATCTCCCATTAATTACCATTCTTTCCAAATCTCGCCTAATTAGCAGAAACATGTTCATAAAGCACATGTCTTTGCTATTATAACACCCACCCTAAGTCTCTTACAGTCCCCTCATGAGGAAAACAACTCCTTGTAAGTTAACCCTTAGAAATCCCTACTGCTAGTGAAGAAGACAAAATGAACTTGTGTGCCGAGCGGCCTACAAAAAATAAGGCAAAAGTCCACAAGTAGCTTTTGCCAGCATGCCTATTAAATTGCATGTATAATATTTATGCTATGAATTGGATCTACAACAAAGTGTTGCAGCATATTTTCCTTTCCAGTAGAATTTCCTGTTCAGGAATCCAATCAGCCAATGCTTCCATGCAGAGCTTTTTAATCTCCCCACTTTCCATTTTTTATTTAGTATGCACTCTCAGCTACTGAACAGAGTTTTCGCTAGGTTATTTGTTTGCTTTTTAAGATTTGCTTTTGGGTTTTGTAAGATTTTTTGTTTAAATGCTACAGTCAATCTCAATCTTGAGATTTCCTTGATATTTGACATTCCCTTGATATGCTGATACTTTGTTTCTTGGGTGTCTACTCTTGTCTCTAACCTGTCTGCATTTACTACCTAAATTCAATATTACAGTGACTGAGAGTAACTGAGAATTAATTTTTACAGGCTTGCTTTAAGTCTTCTGATGTTCAATTTAGCCTCTGCTGTTTTGAATCATTTTAACTTAATTGCATAATTATGCACATCATGTTATTATGTAGTTTTGTCTTGTCTGGATTTTATTTCTGGTTTGTGGTGTTTCTTCAATTTTTATTGTAAGGCAAAATTAATACCTTCCAGAAAAAAAATCAAAACAAGAAAGCAAGCAAGAACATCCACAATAAAAGCAAAAGCTATCCAGAGTATACACACACTGTAGGAATGGGGCACGTGCATTCTTATTGTTCTTTTTTTATACAAATGCACTGTTCTCTTCCTTTTCTTACACCCAAGAGCCAGGACTACCTTTATTTCCCTGTCTTGTACTTTCTCTAAATGATAAGCAATACTAGATCTCCCAGCTCATCCCTGTGAAGCATCTGTGCTCTTGTTTCCCTGGCAGCATAAAGCTTGCTAGAAATTACAAGCCTAATTTAATAACTTGGTTGGCACAGGTAACACCCCATTGTCAAGGGCTCCTGCAGCCCTTGCTTTAGGCTTGCTTTTGACCGGCAAAACATGGAAGAAACACTGAAGAACCACTTCAAAATGCAGGACCAGAATTTGAACATCAGTACCATCCAAAACCATCTGACTTGGTCCCAGAGAAACAGTATAGTGGCTAGGTGAGATGTGGTTTTTCTCCATTCTCTTTTCTGAAAAAAAAAGTTTTCAGTTTTCTGACTGAAATGGGGCAGGTGCCCTGGAACCTGGAGTCCAGGCTTTTCTCCATGGATAAGGCAATCCATGTGGACAGGCCTCAAGGTTACAACTTCATCCAGTTTCCAGTAACCGTCCTACACCTGATTATTGACCTGCAGTTTATATACAAATTGACAAAAGGAGCTGGCTTGGTCAAGCATAGTTAAAGTGGACCTTACCGGATTACTGCCAGCCAACTGTAACCAGACTTCCTATTCTGTAATTCTAGCAATATTGCTACAATGTGAGTCAGTTAACCTTTTGCCCTGGTGTTTTTACTTCCATTCATCATTACCCCAGACCTGCATTCCAGGAATTCAAGGCAGAGTCAAAAGAACCAAAGCAGAGGGTTACAGCATAATCACTTTCAGCAAAATCCATGTTTTCAGGGATTCCTTGAGCATGATTACTGGGCTTCCAAGCCCAGTGTCATCCAATCTACAAGAAGGCAGTTGCTACAAAGATGCCTACAACCAGTTTCAACAAAACCAATTTTTGCCTATCCGTTGGTACCGTAGGTAACACAATGGCTAGCATGCATGTAAATACTCTCCCCTGACCAAGCTTATTTTTTAAATGGGATTTTAAACAAGGGCAGTTGGATTGCAAACCTTACCTGAGGAAACTGGTGCAGATGGTAAAGGAGTAGTGTTGCTGACCTGTGGCTAAGGACAGATGTTAAGGGGATATAAAGGGTATGTTACAGAAGAAGGGACAAAGGCATCTGTGAGAACCAATGCCTTGTTAAAATGGTGGCCTATGGCTTGAGAAATCTGGGTTTTAGTTCCCACTCAGCTATGAAGTTCACCGAGTCATTTGGTCCAGTCTTGACTCTCAGCCTTACATACCTCACAGGGTTGAGTATACAATAGATAGGAGGTCCATGTAAACGGTGTTAGTTTCCTTGCCAGAGGAAAAACAGTGGGAATAATAACAATAAAGAAATAAGGAGCTCACTATCAATAGGAAGAGAAAGGAAGTGTTACATCTGGTCCAAGGCTATATCCATAAAGACGATGACTTTGGTGTTCACTGAGCCCTGTCTTCTGTACAAATTCCAGCACCAGTTATTTTGTAAACCCTGGGCTTTCTTTTCTCCTATTTTCCCAGCTGGAATCTGGAAGATCAGGCTCCTATTGTGAGATGATGCCTCAGTTGCCATCACATCTAGACCTAAGAATGCTCTGTTTAAACTTAAGTAGCCATTTTCCTTTATTTGATATGTCAAGGGGTTTTTATACTTGGAGGACTATTTTCCTAGCTGTTGACTACCTACCATAGGAAAACACAATCCTGTGTGTTTCATTAAAGAAAGCAGCAGCTTTTCAAGATACAGTGCAGCATGGCATTCAAAAATAGATCTCCTCCTGCTTGCTTTGAAACTGTGTGGGCTGCCCATCTAACATGAGCTACTAATAAATAGAGACAGTGAATAGAAATCTACCAGTGTTACACAAAGGCACCATTCTTCCATAACAAACAATATGTTTTCTTAAAGCAACAAGCACAAAGAATGTCACTTACTTGAATCATTGTCTGAAATGAGAATCCATGCTGAATGGGGTCTAAGGAAGCTCTTTAATAGCCAGCAAGCTCTTGTATAGGAAGAAACAGATCTTTCAGGGGAAATGTACTTTCTCCTTGATGACATTTAATTTAAGTGCACTGATGTCAACGCAGACTAAGGCTGCAATGCTATTCCTCCCTACCTGAGAGTAAGCACTACTGAAGTTAATGGTGCTTATTTCTAAGTGAATATGGTTAACGTTGCACTGTAAAACATTAAAATTTATGTAGATGTGTGACTGTAATCTTCTGCAAAGTTAGATGTACTGATATACAAAGTACTATACTGGCTCTTTCAAGCAGCTTGTAAGAATGTTGTTCCAGTTTGCAAACCACTTAAAAATGCTTCATTCACAACAAGAATGCACGTCTCAAACAATGTTTGCAAATTCCTGAACCTGTGTTTGTGTTTGGGACTGTGCACAGTTAAGAGTTTCCATTTTTAAAAGTCATTTTCAAGCTTTGGTCAATGAGAAAGCTGCCTATTTTAAAAAAAAGATGTGCACTTTTTCTGTTTGAACAAACTGAAACTATAGGCCAGAAATGAGTACAGGAGGAAACTGAACTGCATCTTGAAGTGAAAGTTGGAGAATGTTGGCATGTTCAAACTTTTCTGGTTCTTCCAGTCTTAGCAGCTTGCAAGTATAGATTGCATATCAACCAGGTTACAGGGTTATAGGGTAGAACTATGTCTCTGGTTGTGGTCAAGATGTCATTTGGCAATGCTGATGTTGGCCTCAACTTCATTGAATTAGCCATGGACAACTGCAAACAAACACTTATGGCGTCACTTATGGTTTTTATGAGCAAAGAGCCCCCCCCCCATATCCACACACAACCCTAGAAGCATGCACAGTGTTCAAGATCAGAGAAACACTTTGCATGTATAATCTACATCTGTATGCTTTTCCCTGCAGACATCCATGCCTAATGTGAGCATAAAACTAAGACTGAGACCAAAGGGATGTGGACAGAGGCACAACCTACAACCCATTTTCCCTTCATGGGTTGCCTACACTGAAAGGCATAGTGAAAGCAATGCTGTGCAATCAGACTTCAAAGAGAAGACCTTTGAATCCTCTGTGAGGTTGAGATTCTTGAGGAATTGCACCTTTGAGAATCCCAGTAAGAACTGATCAGATCTGCACCTCCAATGCTGTCGTGCCTGACGCCTCAAGAGAGGTGGCACCTTGCGAGAAAGAGTCAAACATCCAAAGAGAGAATCAGACATCAGAACAGGAGGATTTATACTTGAGGCCCTGTGGCCAAGTGACCCTTCCACAACCTGGCTTGGGAGTAGCTGAACAGATAGCCGTCCCTCATCCTGACCCTTTACCACTTGGGCAAACAGCCAAGCCTCTGTCCAACTATGAGGGCCCTGAGGGAAAAGACACTACATGTTCTGCCCATGGAGAGCACGGGCAGGATACCCCCCTTCCTCCTGACGCTGAGTCTCCTGAACAAGACACAGAAGACACAGGATGCGGGATAGATTTGTCTCGTGCGACTCTTAGACATTCCTTACGCCGATTGGAACAAAAGGAAGCTTTGTCCCACCTCAGTGGGGAAAGGTGGAGCAAAGAAAGCTAATCCCACGTGGGTTCCCTGAGGGACGTCATTAAGAAGGTAGCAACTAACTTGTAAAGGTCATTACAGTAGAACTTATTCGTAGCATCGTAAATCTTGTAGAAAAGAGCAATAAAAGACTTTGGTTTTATTGCCGGCTTAAGTGTGGGTCTTTTTACAACTGTGAGATGACACCTCACAACAAATGCTCACATTGTATACCAGTTTTCATGCCCCCCAAAGGTTCCAAAACAGTTCTCAGCTAAAAATGTAAAAATGCATTAATATGTGTATTTTGAGAAAAAAATACACTTAGAAAAATATACAGTGGTACCTCGGCTCACGCACACCTCAGTTCATGACCAAATCAGGTCGCGAACAAAAAATTCATAGAAATTTTGACTCAGGTCGTGAACTCCACGTTGGGGAGATGGCCACCATCGCGGGCACACTTGTGCAGGGAAGACAGGCACGATTGCGGTTGTGCCGGGGGGGGAGGGGGATGGTCACAATCGTGCTGGGTGGGGGAGATGGCTGAGATTGCGCCCATCTTTCCTGCATGAGCATGCCCATGATCACGCCCGTCGCCCCCCCGCAGTGTGCCCATAACCATGCCCATCTTCCCCGTGATTAACAAAAAATATTTACAGAACGAATTAACCTTATTTACATTTAACCTTACAGAGAAATTTGACTTGGCTCACGACCAGAGCCATGGAATGGATTGAGTTTGTGAGCCAAGGTACCACTGTATTGAAAAGCACATTTTTATGTAATGTTCCTGAAGAAGCAATTGTTTCAAAAACAGGATAAAATGAACTTGTGAAATGAGGCAAAGCAGAAAGAGGCTGGTTTGTGCTATAAGATACCTCATTTGAGCAACATGTGATAGTTATCTATTTTTTTATTTTAAATATACATAGATATTCAGACACTAAAGTAAATCCGAAACTGAATGGCACATTCATCCCACTACCAGGAACTGTCCCATTTGTCACAATCCCTTGGAGTGTATTACTATTTTACAAAATGGAGATGCACATTTTCTATTGTCTACCATAAACTCTGCTATTTAAAATGTCAGGTACATCACAGATAGCTAGGAGTGGCCCAGTTCCCTACCATTTAAAAAAGCCCAAATAGTCTGGATGCAAAACATAAATGTGTAATTTGCATCCACTGGAAATTGGATATGTGGAGTGCTGCAACTTACCCCAAACCACAAATGCATTTCAGCGATGAAGTTAGGTGCTCTTGCTTGATTCCGTTAATATGCAATGACCAGTTGGGCATGGTGTTCTGGGGGTCTCCCTCTACAGGCTTGTCTTCTACATAAGAGGCACCAGTTTCAATTTCTGATATCTGTTGCGCAGAGAACAAGCACACAAAGGGACTTGGCTACTGGCAGAAGAGTTGCATTGATCCATATGTGTGGTGGAAATGCAGCATTATTTTGAATGGTGGGCGAGATGGTGTAACTTGGTGTCCTGCGACAGCAGGGAGTTGGACCCAGTGGCCTTCATGGCCCCTTCCAACTCTACTATTCTATGATTCTGTGATTTTGCTAAACAAGCTTTAAACTATTCCAACTGAAAGATGGAATCAAGTATGGACAAAATGTGCATAATTTCTATGAAGAAATTTCTATAAAGAATGGTGCATTAACCTCTGCTTAGTCCACATGAAAGGATATGTGCAAAGCAGAGAAGCAAATCAGCTTTTTCTGCTGAACTACTTCTACAAGAGTGCCTAATGCTCCATTTACTGAAAACTACTTTTAAGTGACATTGCAATATTGTTTTTAATAATCATTATTATGGATGGGCAACTGCCAAAGTACGACAGTTATGATGGCATTAATCAAATGATGGCACCACTGAGGTCAGCCGCTTCCAGGGAAATGATCCTGTGCGTGCTTGGAAAAAAAGGGCTGCAGTCACTGATGGCTGGGCATGCTGGCAACTGTCGGTCTCCTTCCTGCCCAGGCCCAAGCAGGACTGATTCTGGTTTGCCCTGATTAATGCCTCTCTGCTATGACAACTATTGCTACTAAGTATTATTTGTTGGGTACTTTTAAAACATACCATGCATTTGTATGATATAAAGTTTTGCCTTTTTAAAGTATACCTAGTTAACTATGTTAGGGACTTTTAGTCAATAGGTAAGTTACAAATAGCTGAGAATGGGATATTATTATTATTATTATTATTATTATTATTATTATTATTATTTCCCACCTTTTTCTGCCAAGGAACTCAAAACAGCTTACATAATTCTCCTCCTCCTCCTCCTCTCAAGCTTATGCTCACAACAACCCTGTGAGGTAGATTGGACTGGGAGTCTGTGACTTGCCAAAAGTCACCCAGTTAGCTCCATGGCCGAGTAGGAACTAGCCCCCAGTTCTCACGAGTCTTCGTCCTGCACTCTTAACTGCTATACCACACTGGCTCTCAAACGTTCACAAAAGAAAAGGGAAGCTTCATAGTCAACCTCTCAGGGTAAACAAAATGAAGTCAACATGTTGCTGTGTTTTACTCTATTTTGTCTCATTATGAAACCATCCTGAGACTACTGTAAGGGTCTAAAGACGTTTTAAATAAACAAACAAACAAATGAACCATACAGAATGCCCCAGTCCTGCTCATATACTTCTGTCGTCACTGAATTAACACCTGGTAAATCCATGAACAACCATTATAAAGAGCTACAAGAAATAACTTAGAGTTAAGAATGGATGGACATGGAAAGGAAATGTATACAACAGGAAACAGACTTCTGGGAAGATAAAATGAGGGTGAAGAATCAACACTGCTCCTTCGGCAGCCAACAGCTAAAGCTCTACAGACAAAGTATTTGGAGTAAAGTGTAACTAATGAACTAACCATGAGTTCTTATGCTTTGTTTTATTTTATTTTTATTTTTGACAAACTTGTAATTAAAGGCACTGAAATTAGCCAGGTATGTGTGTGGCCTTGGGTGTTTGGGCAGTCACAGAGCTTCATGGTGAGGGTTACCAAATGTCTTGTAGATCCATTCATAAAGTTGCCTGTGCCATCATAGTGGAAAATTTTGGTAGCTGCATTCACATCACTTTAAATAAATTCAACTGCACACCTAGCTAATTAAATACTTTAAAAGGCACACTTTTCTGATCTAAGAAGCAACTCTGAACCATATGTTTTTCCTCCTCCCAGTCATTTTAATGGAAGGCAGGGATCCTCCTGTTTAATCTTGAAAATACCTTGCACAGAAACAGATAAAAACAATGAAAGCATATCAAAAGAATAAGTACTACTTGAACTGCTTCGGTAGACTTGTCTTCCCCCTCAATCATTTCTATACTAATTTCATCACATTGAAGGAGTTTGCTAAGCGCAAAGACCCTGGAATAGAGGAGCTGATGTGTGTGAGGTAGAGCTTTACTGTTTTGTATGAAGTTTATAAAGCTTTAGTCGTACCACCCAAAGCCCAGGTGATTTGAAGAATGCATGACAATTTACATCAGAGTAGTCGAGAGATAGGTTTTAGAGAATGGAGCTGATCTAATTCTTCTGACTCTAGCAATGGTATTGTGGGTCCTCCATCCACATCTTCAGAATCCTTAATGGAAATCTCCTTACATGTCTATTTGGATGCAGGATTTTCAAGGGGTGGTATATCTCCATAAATCTGCTATAAAGCAGTCTGTTGAATGCACACTTGCGTGGTAGGACTACAAGGTGTAGCCTGGAAAACTCTTGTATTCATCTTCAAGATGTGGTTTTTCTTCTATTTCCATGTGGGGATTACTCATAATATGATTTCACCTTGCGTCATCTTTGGGCAAGATTGTGCAAATCAGGTTCAAGGAAGTCATTCTTTTTTAGATAGCAAACTTCATGTTTCCATAGTACATTATTCACATAAAATTTAGATTTCCACATAAATTACATTGACCCTTATGAAATGGATTATTTTGTTAGTGTTCTGGGTTGGAATTTTAAATAAGCATGACATTACCATAGCAGATGACAAAACAGCATATTTACACACAAATCTGGTATTAAAGTTCTCCTTTCAGACTACAGCTGTGTTTTTCCAAAGGCTGCTCCACTCCTATTTTTCTCAAGAGTGCTTTCGGCTTCCTTGCTCTAGAAAGCAACTTCTTCAGAGTAAATTTCCAGTTCTTTCTCTTTACCTCAATTTATAATTGTTTACCTGATTGAGGCTAATTAGCATTGCCTGCAACTGCAGGCTAGAAACACTCTTTCTCAACACACACAGCCAAATTCAATGGAAACGCTTTAGGATAGATGCAGAGATAAACCTTGCTTCATTGTCTGTATCACATCACTTCACATTTGATCAGAGCAACTCTTAGCCATCCCTGTGTACAAAAAAACCAAAACCAAAAACAACAACAAAACCAACCCCAGTTCTTTTCACCATCACTCACTTCTACAGAAAAGCATATAGAAATGATCCTAATTAAATGTCTGGCTAGCAAAGGGCAAGGGTTTGGGAAGAAACAGTGCACATTATAAGCCTCACTCTGGAGCTTTTTTCACTATATGAACCGTGCCAATTCATACAAAGGCCAATAGAAATTGCATTAAACAAAAGAATCTGAAATTATATTGCATGAATGTGAGCTGTTGTCTATTAAAAAGCCTCAATGGTAATCTTACAGAAGACAGAGACTCTAATTTGGACCAGGTGTTTTGTTTGTTTTGCTTTGCTTTGTTCTGTTTTGTAGTGAGAGGGTTAAAAAATAAAAGCTCTTCAGAAGCAGCAGCTATTTTGCATTTTAGCAAAAAATACAGTGCAATCCTGTGTGTTTACCTAGAGGTAAACCCCATCATTCAAGATCACAAGCTAAAACACACACACAGTGAGAGATGGAAGGAAATAAAAACAAACAGACAGCACATATTTAATATTACATAAGCATCCAACTTCCAATGAGCCTTTCAGCAGAGAAAACACAGCAACACTTCAAAAAGCAATCCCTTTAACATCCTTAAGTTTCAAATTTTATCAAAGAAAGGCAAAAGACATCCTAAATTAGGGCAGGCAGATGTTTTTGCTCTCCATCGAGTTTGGCCTTATTGGTAGGTCCAGTAACTCCCAGCACTAGCTGTTGCAGTTGTATGAAGTTCCGTATATTTACTCAGACCTGTGTTTTCTTTCTGCTTTCCTTCTCTAGCATCATGAAGTCCAAGCTAATATTTATATAAAGCAAGCCAAGCAAAGGGCTGCCCACTGGACACAAAGTGGGGTGTCCAGAGATACTGAGCTGACTTCCCCAACTATACAGAATCTACTTTCCAAAGAGGTCTGGCAAGCTCATTTTTACTGTGTTTTAGAATAATAGCCTTTCCCAAGTTAGTCCATTTTTAGATCATTGGTTTTCTTTTTATATTTTTATTTTCTCCCTTTCTTTCAGGTGGATGATCAAATTCATTTGTAGTAAATCATTTTGAAAGCTCTGGCTAAAATGCCAAGTTTTAGTTATAACTTTCAAATGTTACAGTTTATGAAAGCATCACTAAATGTTCCCACAGAGCTAGGGGTCAGACTAGATGGCCCGGGAGACCGTTTCTGAGTCGCTATGTTTCTATGTGCAGCGCATCAGAACCACCCCTTGCATTCTGATAAAACGTGTTTGGTATGGGATCATCAGATCACAGTTCATAATTTATTTAGGGCAGAAAAAATAAAGGCAATCTGATGAAAACAAATGTGTCCTGCACAAAAAAAGTGGGGTGCTCTATTTCATTGTTTCACGTGGTCAATCATGTCCTTCCATTTTACTCCTCTTCTTGTTCTACTTTCCGAATCATCTGTCAGCAGTCCATGGTCATAAAGCATAGTCTATCCTCACTGGACTATTTCCACAAGGTTCCTCTTCATGGTTTGTTTTGTTTTTTCAGACCATTCTTGCACTTCTGTAAACCTTGAATTCTTCTGTGCCCACTGACACCAATGTCTGTCTTGTGTGTGAGTACTTGTTTTGGTTACATAAGAACTAGTTCCAGGAGAACTGGATTTGCAATTAGTATATATGCATCCAAGGTTTCCTTTGCACTAGTGGAAAAACCCTAGTGCACTGGAAAACTAATGCTTTCAAGAGCAACCAGAGGACGAAACATTTCTGGAACAAAACCATTCAGGGAAACTTGCAGAAGAACTTGCTCCATTCATCTGCCCATTCTGGAAATTCTATATTCATCTAGTTGTCTAGATTCACCTAGGAAGCATTAGTTTCCGGCTGCTTGCAGTTATTTCCACTTGTGGAACCCAAACAGCACTGGTGGACCCCCAGCTTTGGACATCATTTTAGACTGAGTTTTCAGTCATACTATTTCATACCTCCTGAAAGATTCCTCGAAGTCAGCTACTTCTTGGTCTTTTGGCTAAGATCAAGTGCATCGTCATGAATACTCGAACTCTAATTCCTTCAAACAGAGCAGTATGCAGACCTCAAAATAATTTTATGAAATTGCCAGCCCTATCCTTAAACAACATACAGGTGGTAAGGAAGAGGCTGTGGTGAATGCAAGGACTGAGTATCCCTGTTTCTATTGAAATGATTAAAATAGCCTGCATAGCATGCAGAACAGAGTGTGTATTCTGATGAGTTGAATGAATCTATACATGGATAATTGCTGGCTATCATGGTATGAAAGGTTTGGATTATTGCTTCTGTTCTTTTTATTTCTACTGAATAAAAATGTCACCATTTCAAGTGCAAGCATTTTTCTTAATTTACTTGAAGTCCAGAAATATTAAGGAAATATGTACAGATTATTTTTGTCTGACGGGGATAATTCTGATATGAAATTAAATTGCACTGCTCATTTTTTCCTTGGCAGAGTTAAGTGATATATGTCAGCCTTGTTTTAATCGAAGAAACAGGGTTTTTGGGGTTTTTTAATTGCGCTTTACATTAAGGTTGACCTCACATATTTTGGTAAAAAAGCAGTTAGTGCCTTATCTTAATATTATTCATCCTTAGGGCACTTCCAGATGAAGAGCTTCTTGAGTGTCAGGCACAATGATTCCGGAACGTTACGCAGGCAATTATGTTGGCTTACAGGCAGACACAACAATTCTGGTGTGTACCTTGCCAAGAAATTTCAGCCTAAGACTATTGTATTCCAGTGGAATGAGGGATCTTTTGAGGAGAACGCTGCTAAATTGGCCAATAGTGGTGCTAAGCTTCACACAATAAAAAATACACTGCCTACAAACTCAACATTATTAAGATTATGAATGTTGGCAGCTCCATCATTTCTCATGCAACCATATCAACTTTTATATTACTTTAGTATTGATTTGTTTTCAGTCCTTATTTCTCTAATGTAACAAGACTCTTATTGAAATTCCTTTTCTAAAATCCATGAAAGTAACCCTTTGGCACTACAAATGCAAAATCAACATTTTACTTTCTATTTAAAAGTATCTTAACCATTTATTTTCTTGATGTTTCCTATATTCAGAGTTTACATTTCTTTTGTTTTGTTGTGTAATTCATCCCACTCTCTGTCGTGAGGTCGTAACTCACGCCTCCAATTAACTCACACAGCAACCGGCTATAAAAACTAAGGTCTTTTATTGCTACTTTCTACAAGTTTTACGATGTAACAGATAAGCTCTAATGAGAAGGTCTTAATAGGTCAGTTGCTCCCCCCTTTGTGAAGTCTCTGGGAAGCCCACGTGGGGTTAGCTTTTCCTGTCACGTCTTTCCACTCGTGGGTGGGACAAACCTCTGTCCTGCCTTCTCATTTGTTCCAATTGTCTTAAACTTCTTCTAAGATTGGCATTGGCTAAAGATGTTACGTCTTCTGTATCTCCTGGACTCTGTCCAGCAGTTTCAGAGTCAGGAGGCGGGGGGGGGGAGGGCATCTTGCTCATGCACCTCAGAGTCAGGATGAGGAGAAGCCTCCTGTTCAGAAGCCTCATGATCAGGCTGTGAGGGAGCTGTTTGTTCAGGAGGCTAAGAGTCAGGGGGTGTGGGGGGGGCATTTGCTCAGCAGTCCCAGAGTCGGGGTGTGGAGGGGCCATTTGACTACTGGACCCCAAGTATAAGTCATCTTGTTCTAATGTCTGATTCTCATTTTGAACGTTTGTCTCTTTCTTGCGAGTTGATGTCTCTGTCGAGCCATCAGGCATGACACTCTCAGAGTCAATCTTTTACCCCATCCATGCTAACAAGGTTGTTAATGTGGGGATAAAATGAAATGGGGGACTATGAGTTTCCCACAAGAAAGCTGGAATATAAATGCATACAGCTAGATGTTCCCAGAGAATGGATGCATCAACACTGGTACTTGTTTAGTGGTCGTATAAAAAATATTAAGCACCCAGGGAACCAGCTTACATCATTAAGTGGGTGCTTAGAAGCTGTTGGAACAGGTTCCCCTGCTTACAGGAGTCAGCATCTGTTCAACGCTTGAAAAGCAGCTGCAATTGTCATCACCATATTGAGATGTGGCTGAATTCTAGGCTGAATTTTGCACATGTCAGAAGAAGGATGCCACTTGACAATGGTGAATCAACTATCAAAAATAGCCTTTTCCTGGACTGAATATCCAAGTAATTATCTGGGACAATGGGTTGTTACACAGCAAAAGGAGCCATGGTGGAGTATTACCATTGCAGGTATATTGGGTTGTCTGGACCCAGCACAGGGCTGTTTGCCAGGCATTGTGAAAATACCCTATATCATGAATGAATGGGCAGCCACTATCAAATGCTTTTGCCTGCAATAACTAGCTCTGGGTTTTTTCTTCACTAATGCACAAGGTGCAGGACTGGTCCACATGTTGATGCAGAGAACGTTATTTATAAGAACTTGGAAAAAAAGAACTCATTATGGTATGAGTGAAGAAGGCATTTTACAGGCATTCCATACGTGCTCTGTAGTATTCATCATCTCCTGCATCAATGTGCTAAAGTATCCCTTTTCCATTGAATACCCTTTTATTACAGCAACTGTTTGTTCCCATGTAGGGAACTGGGTGTCTTCAGCCTGGAAAAGGGAAGACTCTGAGGGGATCTGTTGGCGACACACAGGTATGTGAGAGGATGTCACACGGAGGTGGGTAGAGACCTGTTCTCCCCTGCAGAGGAGGGCAGGACACGCTCCAATGGAGCAAAGCTCAGGGAGCCAAGGTTCCATTTGGATGCCAGGAAGCACTTCCTGACAGTTAGGACCCTGAGGGTGTGGAATGGGCTTCCATGAGAGGTGGTTGAGGCCCCATCAGTGAGAGTGTTCAAGGATAGGCTGGATATGCACATAGTAGGGGTGTCATGAGCGGAGCCGGCTGGAGCTGGGGGTCAGACTAGATGGCCCGGGAGCCCCCTTCTGACTCGCTCTGTTTCTATGTTTCTACAAAGGCAATGCTGAATTTTGTCTCTTCATTGGAAGCTAGTACTTCTGAAGAAAGAGATATGGACAGAGATTTTGCTGCACACTGAAAAATAACAGACAGAAACTAAGTGAGTTTTCTTAGAAACAAGTTTCACTGAGTTCAGTGGACTTTCTAAGACAGTGACCTGGTTCAGACATTCAAGGATTGTTAACCCGTTAATTGGTGGGGTGTGCCAGGACAAGTGAGCTTTCTATTCCCGTGTACTTGCCACTTTTACTTTGCCTCTAGTCATTCTAAGGTTGTTTTAGTCACTTGCTCAGTCTTCTGCTTTATGGGAGTTGTCCTGCATTTCTTTTTTCAATGTTTAATAATAATGAATAAATTTCAATATATACAGCTAAATTATCCTGTGCAAATATTACGCAGTTCAGTGTTCTTTGGTCCTCTTTTTCGTGTAGGATTTCATTTTAAGTTTAATTAGCAGCCACCCTAATGGGTACACAAGACAAGGGCCTTTCGTCCATTTTACCAGATTCTGGAAGTTTCCATTTGGCCTGTTACCCTGGGATTTCCACCACAGTGTTAAAATTTTGATATCCCAAAGAAGATATTTTAGAAGAACCAGTGTGGTGTCATGGTTCAGAGCATGGGACTCGGATGATCTGGGTTCTAGTCCCTGCTCAACCATGGAGCCAACTGGGTGACTTTGGGCCAGTCACACACTTTCAACCCAACTACATGACAGGGTTGTTGTTGTGGAGAAGAGGCTGAGAGCAGTAGGAGATGATGTAAGCCACTTTTTGATAAGAAAAAAGTGGAATATAAATCAAACAAATAAACAGATGTATTTATTTTTCTACATCTCTATCTTAGTGGTTCTACCATATTAATTCTTCCTCTGGCAGTGATCTTATGGTGACTTTCAACTGCTTTTGTGTGCCTGGGTGAACCACTTCATACCCTTTTGAAAGAGGCCACTGGGATCATTTATTTTTAAATTAGGAACAAAATACTTCTTTTGGTAAGCCCTAAGTTCTAAAATGTGTTTGCATAGAAAGCAGGCATTAGGAAATCCCAGCTGAAGCTTACAGCTGTTTCTGTGTTCATGGAAGCTGGAGGTGTCACCCTAATCATGGCAATTGTTGATGGTTTCCAGAGGTGTTTCCAGTCTGAGGGATCATCGCACTACCAGCCAGAAGGCATCGTGTTGTGATTCTTATTCCTCAATAGATTTCTGCATTAAGTAAAGATGTAGACAGGGCCGTCTTAACAGCGTTATGGGCCCTGGGCAAAGCAGCGTCCTGGGGCCCCTACAACAACTACAACTACTGTTCATTTTGGAAGTTTTCCAATTTTCCAAGGGTTAACTTACACAGATTAGTGTGGGGCCCACAGGCAAGTGCCCATCAGGCCCATGCGTTAAGATGGCCCTGGATGCAGAAGGAAGAATGGTGGGAAAACACCAATTACGAGTGAAAGACAATGCCATCTTTTCCTCTCAAAAATTTCAGTGAATGGGGCAGGTAAATGGCAGTATAAAACCCTAAACTGGCTTTTTAAAGATCCCATGTAGCTTATTTTTTCCACAATATTTATTTATTTATTTGATTTATAGCCTGCCTTTTGTCTTTTAAAAAAGTCAAAGCAGCTTACACTCCCTCCTGCTCTCAGTCTTATCCCCGCAACAACACCCAATACACTCAGGTGTATTGGGCTGAGATTCTGTCACTGGCCCAAACTCACCCAGTTGCCTCCATGGTTGAGTGGAAACTAGACCCAGGTTGCCTGAGTTCCAGTCCATGCTTTTAACCACTACACCATATCGGCTTTCCTATGATCATACACCCAAGGAAGGTGAGACAAATTCCATGAAGGTTCCCACACCTCTTCCTTGAGTCTTTCTTGGCCTCAGTTGGGTGGTCAGTTGGGTGGACTAAGAGTGGTCAGGATGTTCAGCGACCAAAGAAGATCAGGCTTCCATTATTTTTGATAGTTATGTGGAAGAAGGTTACTCTTCTGAACAACAGTTATTTATTATTTATTTAACTCTTTTATATGCCGTCACAATGGCCTTTTGGCTCTCTGGATGGTTTATATAATAAAATCAGAACAAAGCATAAAAACTACCTAAACAAATAAATTAAAACATCTATACCAATAAACTATAAAATATCCCAAACACAGCAAGAGCATCAATCAAAATAATAAGTTACATTATCACAGACTGGATAAATCTTTAAAGATCCCAATTAAAATACTAAATGTACTAATTAAAATTTAAACCTAAAATGGTCAACCATTAAAATGCTCAGTGAATAAAAACATCTTAACTGGGCACCAAAATATATACAAGGAAGACTCTTGGCACTTATCTCTGGGGAGCCAGTTCCAGAAATGGGGTGCCATGACTGAAGGCCCTACTCAGGCAGCCACCCTACTAACTTTCTTTAAAGATGGACCCCAGAAAAGGACCTCTGAAGACAATCCTGGGGTCTAGGTAGGCTTATATGGATGGAGGTGTTCTTTCAGATATTCAGGTCCTAAACCATTTAGGGCTTTATATATTAAGACAAGCACCTCGAAGCAGGTCCAGACCTCAGTGGGCAACCAATGGAATTTATAGAGGACTGATGTTATAAGTTTAGTATTGCTAAGTTAAAGGTTTAAGAGCCCTGTCCAGTTTCGTGTTTGGCCACCCTAACTTTAACACAGGAAGAAAGAGCAGAAGATGGTAAAATGCATTAGCTGCAGACAGTTATGATAATGCCTTTCAGTAATATCATAGGGTGCTCCCTCTATTTCAACAGCTGGCCTTTTACCACAGCTACTATTTGTAGTCAGATCATTCCTGTTAAAATGTACAGCTTTCAATATCCTTCTAGGGGTTTTAGAATCAGTATTTTTGCCCACTGGTTAGAAACTTATCGCTTATGCACTTCTCAGATAACAGAATCTGAAACATGTTCAGCTTCTTTTTCAATGCACTTTTTTTCTTTTATGGATTCTCCTCTCTGCACTGTATTTTGTAATAAAGTACTATGCAGCCTCCTGGGTTGGAGCAAGGGGGAGGGAGGGAATTGGCTGCATATCTGGCTGCCTAAAGGCATCACTAAGGAATCCAGTTCTAGTTTCCAGAATTTGTTGACAGACTTACAGTCCAAGTTTGTGAGACATGCATATGCACTGAATTTTAACTACCATATGCATATCAGGTCATCACTTATACCCAAAATGGTATAGTATATGTAAAAGTTTCTAAACTTCATACTCCCTGTGTTGCCCTCCTTCTGTGGCATTTCATGTTTCTCTTTCCCACTCTGCTTTCCCCTCATTGTGGTGTTTTTGTTTGGATGCCATTATGAGGGTGCTGGACTTGATTAAATACTTATTAACATAAAGAGGAAAAGGAACCACATTTTTGATGGTAAAGGTAAAGTTTCCCCCTTGACATTAAGTCCAGTCATGCCTGACTCTAGGGGGTGGTGCTCATCTCCATTTCCTAGCCGAGGGAGCCAGCGTTTGTCCACAGACAGTCTCCGTGGTCATGTGGCCGGCATGACTGAACACCGAAGTGCACGGAACGCTGTTACCTGCCCTCCAAAGTGGTACCTTTTTATCTACTCACATTTGCATGCTTTCGAACTGCAAGGTTGGCAGGAGCTGGGACGGAGCAACAGGAACTCACCCCATTGTGCAGATTCGAACCAGTGACCTTTCGATCTACCAGCCCAGCAGCACAGCAGTTTAAACCACTGCACCACCTGCAGTCCCAATTTTTTGATAGTATTAGGATATAATTTACCGAAGTCTGTGAAAACACTCAGCGGGCAGCATGATACCACTTGCCATTGGTACAGCAAATGGGCAGAATGACAGTCATTGGCACACACTGCCTGGTCATGCTAATCTGGACTCAGATGAAGAAGAGGAGAAGGTGGACAGAGTCTGCAAATTTGGGGGCACAGACTTTGAAATGGGGGAAGTGGAGGAGCTTATCTTAAAGTCACTCTTTCCTGGTGCCAAGACAAGCTCTGGGAATAGCCAAAATGTAGAATTGTCAGGAGGGGCCCTAGGAAAGGAGTTCTCAGAACTGGGTGAAGCTGGTCAATATCTTGACCCCATGACACTGTATTTGGAGATGAGGGCTACCCCACTAGAGGGTTGCCATAGACATCTGCTTCCTTCCAAAAGGACTCTCCCCAAGGGATGGGGCTCAGACATACTCAAAAGGAGAGTTCCTGGAAGTAGTTGCTATGTTGGGTTCAACAAACTGCTCTGTGTGCGCTCAGAGATTCATTCTGTGGTGAAGTTCATTGGGTATACTTTGGTGAATAAAACATTTTTGCAAAGGGACAGTCTGTTGCCTTGAAGGTGCAAAGGAGAACAACCCAGCATAAGTATACAAGACTGTGTCTTTTCATTCAGACCTTGCTCCCATGTTACAAGCTAGCCCCGGTCTCAGCCCTGGTCATGTTTGTCAACCACAATACATACTGGCAGCTTGTCCAACAATGGTGAGCAGGAACTCTGTGGGAATTAATTAGTGAAAGAGCGTATTAATTAATTCACATGAACATATGGTTCATGGAGAGAGGGATTCAGTAGGCACATCAGTAGGCTGAGGCAGGACTCACCACGTAGATACACAACACAAGCTTTTGACGTGAACAAATGGATTTGTTCAACTGTACATTATCCTGACATATCGACATGAACACAAAAGGGCATGATGCGTGTGAAGCCCTCTAGAGACATAAATGGGAGCTTATCTAGTAGTTCTGTATAGCTATACTTTAAATAATAACCTTTACTTTCTAATTAAATTGGAGTAATGAATTAAACGAATTTAGCTAATTCCATTTAATTCTAATATCAAATAAAATTTTGAAAAGAAAGCATAGGTAGGTTAAGAGTTCTGTCAACTATTTCTATTTAACTTTTTCCCCTCTATTGAAATTGTTTGTCTCCAATCCTTACTTGTTTATTTTTAGCATGCTAATAAACAGAGCACAGTATATCCTACTTTATAATAATGAAGTGGAACTCCAGGTATATTTATTATTAGCACATAAAAATCTATGTCCTGAATAACCAATAGTCCTTATTAGCACTGAAGCTAACACAGAATGTTACCATGGGAAAGGATAAAAGTTATATCGCAAACTGCATGACTGGATCTTCTTTGCATATGGTAAAATTGCTTCTGCCCCCTCAAAGGAGATTGTTCTTGTCAAAACACAAAGAGCTAATGAAGCAAAACAATCATGGGTAGCCAGTTAGAGATTCACACAGGGGAAAAAAATCGGGGGGGGGGGGAACCAGCCATTTGTTATTTTTAAATATACAACTACTGGCAAAAGAAATATCTAAAAATCTATGCCTCCTTTCTCAAGAATGAAGGACCAGATGGGAGCCAGAGAATAGAATCTAAACCTGCCTTCTGTAGTCCTCTTCATCATAACTTCTCTTCAAATTTGCACATCCAAATCATCAGGTTTTGCTTCCAAAGAGGAATCAGTGCACCCAAGAAAGAAATGCTCTTATTAGAAATGTGGGCTTGTTTTGCCCACAGAAGGCTCCAAAGTGAATCTCTGGCATTTCCATTTAGGCCCATCAGAAATACTAAAGGCTATTCCCATTCAGGATATACGATGCCAAGATAGATAGAGCAGTGGTATAATTCAGTGTAAGCCAATTTAAAGAGAGGTATTCATCGATTTTTGGAAAAAAAATCTGCATAAAGCAATTTTTTAGTGTTGAGAATTTGCCATTGCGTCAGTTCCAGCCATCTTTTCCTTGTCAACAATGTGTCCATGAACATTGATCAAAAGGAACTGCAAACAATCACTCTTGGTGCAATCATGCACATTCTCCCAATAAGGAAATATGTTGAGCTGTATCTTGAATTTTATTGTTCCCAAGCTTAATGAAAATGCATAATTTTAGCCAACCTAATATCTAACTATTTGGGCCCAATTTAAGGTGCTGGTGATGACCTATAAACCCTAAACAGCTTGGGTCCTGGATACTTCATTCGAAGACTCTTTGCTGCTCTCCATAAAATACTCATAATTTCTGCATTTTCAGTCATGTGATGTTTCACCATATGTGCATGAGTAAAATGCCACATGAAAAGACTCTTGATACAATCACACCAGGAATCCTTTTTATTAGAGTTCTGTTTTCTATCTTTCAACACAGAGATACAATAATAGAAATCATAGAATAGTAGAGTTGGAGGAGGCAGAAAGGCCCCTGGATTCAACCCCCTGCTCAGGGTAGGACCTCATCCCTGTCAGATGGTTGTTCAGTTGCATCTGGAATGTCTCCAGTGTGGGACAGCCCACGTCCTTCCTTTGTAAATGGTTCCATTGTCATACCACTGTAACAGTCAGGATATGTTTCCTGGCATCTAGCAGAAATCTGACTTCCTGTACCTTGCGCCCATTATTCTGTGCCCTGTACTCTGGGGTGATTGAGAAGAAATAGTGCCATTCCTCTTGGGGACAGTCTTCCACATACATATATCCCCTCCCTTTTCTTGAGGCTAAACATATGCAGTTCTTTCAGTGGGGCTTTGTTTCCAGGCCTTCCATCCTTGCTGCCCTCCTCTGAACCCTTTCCTGCTCGCCTGCCTCTTTCCTAAACTTTGGTGCCCAGATGAAACCTAGCCAGAGCTGAGTAAAGGGAAACTAGTACTTCACAGGATTTAGAAGAAATACTCCCATTAATACAGCCTTATATGGCATTTGCCTTTTTTTGGCAGCCACATGAGCCTTGGCAATCTTTCAGTTATAATTCTTAAATTTTCTCCTTACTGAGCGGTAGTTTATTTTTTCATTTCTTTTATTACAAATTGTATTGTTATGGTAATATATTTAATACAGATGATTTCACCGCATTGTTCACTTCTTTTGAAATCAGCACAAGCATGAACAAGCAGTGCTTCTGGTCTCATATAATACCTTTTATATTGATACACAGATCATTTTCTGTTTTTCCCCCCATTGGGCCCTTTTTGGCAAGACCTCACAGTTTATCAGCACTTAGCAACTTCGTGAAATTACAAAATCAGGATTTTTTAATGGGCAATTCAACTGACTGGGATCTCCTCTCAGTCATCCCAGAGTGCAGGACACAGATTAATGGGTTCAAGTTAAAAGAAACCAGATTCTGGCTAGATATCAGAAAGAACTTTCTGACTGTCAGAGCAGTTTGACAATGGAACCAATGATGTAGGGAGGTTGTGGGCTCTCCCGCAGTAGAGGCATTCAAGATGCAACTGGATAGCCATCTGAGAGGGATGGTTTAATGATGGCCCTATGACCCCTTCCAACTCTATCATGTGATTGTGTGACCATAGTCATTTGATGATTTTTGTAAGAGAGACTGATCAAAAGCCAGATAAATGACATAGAATGAGATGCAAGAGTACTCAAAGTTTTTATTATGCTAGAAGCAAAATATTTCATTGTTAGGAAAAGTATTTAATTTAATTGATAAGGTCAAAACGATCAGCAACTCTTCAGAGCATTATAAATTGAGTTTCTCAGTAACCAAATATAAAATAAGTTATGTATCATACACATTGTTCCAAGTGTATCAGGATACTAATATTACAACTTTATAAGCATTGGCTTGGATCCAGACTTAGCTATTCTTTGAGTAGATCTATGTGAAATTAATATGAATTGATAATCAACTTTGCATCTGCTTTAAGCATGCTTATGTCTGGATCCAATCTTTGGATGTCTTTCATAAAACCTCTCTGTGAGATTAGCGGGAATAGTTTCACTATCTATTTTTCTTTTTGTCCTTTTTTTAAAATAAGTTTTATTGTTATTTTCTACTAACTAACCAAAAGAAACTAAAAATCATCAATCATCAAAAGTGTCAGACCTACTGGGTCAGCCCCCCCCCCCCATACTTTTTCTTTTTATAGTAATCCATAAACATATTTAAGTCTGTGCATAGTCCTGTTTCTCTAGCCACTAATAAAAGGAGTTCCAAGTTTGACAGAAGTCCGTATCCTCTTTCTCCTTCAGAGACAAAGTCAATCTGTCCATTTCGGCACAGTCCAAGATCTTTTTTCACTATCTATTTTTCTTGCAACATGTTCCACAGTGAACCTTATCTTGGGTAGTGTCTGTGATTAGAATTACAGTTCCATCTTTTATCCATCAAAAACTGGAGATGGAGATGATGATGAAGATGATGATGATACTTTGTTGCATTGGATTACAGACCAGAGAAGGGTTTCTGTTGCAAATCATCATCATCTTATAGGTAGCTAACAATATAGAATTGTTTCAGCTGCATTGAAAATGTTCCAGCATCATGGATATCTGAACAATGGTCTCAACAGTAGGGCTGCTTGTGATTTCAGAAGAATATTCTACTTTCAGCCAAACTGACTGTACTTCAGACTTCTAAATAATGCTTAACGTTCTAATTTAGGAAAGATCAAGTCTGGGGTTTGGTTTCATATTCACTTTGATTTTACAGATAGTAAAACTTATTTTGAGGATTTCTTTCTAAAGTCTCTTATTCAAAGCCTTTATAACTGAAATATGTGGCCTTTAGGTTTCTTTTATACTTAGGATGGGACTGTCAGGATTAGGAGGGAGGGAGGGAGGGAGGGCAGGCCTGGGGAACAACCAGTGGCCAGCTCAGCTGCCATTCTCTTCCACAATGAGCTGGTTATGCTACAGCACCAGTTCAGATACAGTGTGAGAGGGGAGAAAGATGGCAACCCCCACCATTATCTAAGACAAAATGCAAGTTTAAGAAAAATATAGCAAGCCCCTCCACCCATCTCCAGAAAGTGTTATGCTTTCACATGCCCTTGAAGAGATAGGCACCGAATTTTTGCAGTCTGCAGACAGGGCCGTGGAAGTGGGAGTATTCTACACTCAGCTCTAGGCGTCATGCTGTCTACCAATCATAGGGGTGGATGAAGCGTATACCTATTCATGAGTGGCAGCTCCAGGTTTTTGATTGTGCTTGGGTAATCAGTGGGTTCCTTCCATCCATGAGTTGATCTTCTCGTCACCCGTGTCACCACCCACCATTGTGCCTCATTCTCCTTTTCATCATTGCTGGCTTGCTTGACAAGCACAGAACCAGTGAGCAAGCATGCGGTGGCATCTACCGCTCTTCTTTCTGATCATCGCTCTTGTCTGGGCAAGCATGACGTGAGCAAGCAAGTTGCAGCAGTGAAAAGAAAGAGGAAATCCATAGGGTTATTGTCAGTGAGCCCTTGCTAAAGTTGTGGCCTAGCTATCAGTGTCAGCCCTGTCTCTGTGTGAAGAGAGTTCTGGACTTGAGAACATAGCTCGAGGTAGTCCGGAAAGTTGGATCCCAAAGTTGCTGGTTCAGGTCCTAGAATTCCTGTTTAACATGAACTGAAAGTCCTAACCGCTTGGGTGAAATGTCCAAATTTGATCCCAAATTTGCTTTCAGCAAAAATGGATTCTAGCCATTCTGCCCTGATCATTTTAGTGCCATATTGAGGACCATTTTTTAAAATCATTTCAAACTGCTAGCATCTCTGAGCAGTTTAATTGACTTGCTTTTGCAGTTGTGTGGATTACAGTTCACAGGAAAAATATAGAAGATATTCATACCTTAGTATCCTATTATCATATTAAAGAGTCAGAAAGCACCTAGATGATCTAGATCCCCTTCAGGTGTCTCCATGGCCCCAGGGCAGGCACACTGTGGCTGGGAATAGTAAACAGGATGAAGGAATTTCTGTCAGTTGTCTGTCAAGCTGCTAAACAAAGTCATCCCATAAAGGTGCTAAACATTCCTTTGGGGGCTCTGCCTCACAGCAAGGTTCATCTTCAGCTCAAAGAATTCTGCCTAAAACCTACACATATTTCTGAACACCAGCCATTTTAAAACTAGTATCGTATTTCCTTCCTTTCAAATCTTTTGGAAGAGGGTTTAAAGGATGTATTGACAAAATGAATTTCTCAACGGGCCAGCAATGTGACCTCTTTTACAACCTTTCTATAAGCCAAGCATAAAACTTATGATCATTAGATGAAAAGCAGAGCTTCCTTCTGCTGGAGCTTCTAGCTTCTAGGCTCTCTGAAATCTGTAATGAGACCGAGATGTGCCTTGCAAAAACCCTCAAAGGTCGTAACATGTTTTTGTCTAGCCAAGTTAGGAGCAAACTCAGAAAACTTATTTAGAGGAAACAAGAAGGTCTGCATTACAAAAGCATTATTTGATTCAGGAGGGTCACTAAGCAGCTCTCACTAGTCAATCCCGAAATAATTACATGGTATATTTCCCCCCACAGTCTACAATTATGACCCATGTTGTGCATAATGTGTATTCAGCGGGCATTTCCGTTATCACTTTCACTCCATGATCTCAGCCTCCCCTTCTTCTGAATGTGATTTGTTTATTTGGCATGGGGAGGATGGCTGGTGGAGTGAAAATGTGAACAAGACACCCAACTGCACGCAATCAGCACTGTTTATAATATTTTAAATGCCTGCCAAAGCCTTTGGGCATGGGGAGAAAGCTCTAGCTTAAACCGAAGCATTGTGTTTACTTGACCAGCAGATGCCATAGACTTTTCCGCTTTGTAAATTGAAAGTATGAGATACGTCATCAGATGAACTGGATTTCAGATCAAGTTTTCAGGTTACCTGAAATGAGCCAATGCTCCACCCAAACCAAGACAGTCATGGCAGTCAAGTATTACATTCTAACCAATTGCAAAGTGAATTTTCAGAGGTCTGACATCAAATATGGCCAAGCCTGAATGAAGGTGGTTTGCTGCATATACCTTTGGCCACTGACTGGAGATAAGGAAACACTGATGGATGGCAGTGAGTCTGGTTGGTCCAGCAGAAGCCTGGACATGTGAATTGCAAATGTGCAGACCTGAAGCCATCAGTGGTAGCCAAGAGCAAAAGTGCGGTGTTATAAAGTTGTCCGTATCATCACTGAATAAATTTAATTCTTATGCTGCCCTATAACTGTGAGTCTGTTCCTTAAATTCATGCACTTATAGATGCAACAAGCTTGTGTCTACTGTTCACCACAAAAGTAAACCGTTTCCTAATGTTGCAATCATCTTGGAAAACTTTTGCTCTGGCTGGCATTCAGGTCTGGACTAGCAAAGTAATCGACCCAATCATAAAATATCCCATAGTTCCATTCAAAAGTTTAGTCTTAAACTCATGTTTAAGCATTTCACCAAACTATCTGACACTGCTCGTTTTAGGTCCAAGCCATTAGTCAATACATATCAACTCAAAAGTGAGAAAGATGCAAATTCTGGTAGGACGGTAAATATTTTAGTAATGGTGGCAGAAACATCCTAGTACTTTTTATTTTTATTGTGAAAAGCAATTCATAACTTTTAGAAGATTTGTCCTCATACTTATTCTCTCTTATCTTCTTTGTACACAAGACATCCCAAGACTAGGACAAGGTTATGAGCAACATAAACACAAGACTACAGTAACCCTGGCTCTGGTGCTGTCTGGTGAGTTACAAGATTTGCAAAGACACAAAGAGGAAGCTGTTTTTCTAAGGTAGCATTGACATTTGATCATCCATAGGCAATCTGCAATGAATAGCCCAAGAAGGTATCTATATATTCACCTGATTTTCTGAATACATCACTCAGTATACTAGTGGGAATTTATCTAAGACCTCACAGTTTAAATGCCAGCATTCTTTCCTAGACAGCCTGCAAGCTATGTTATGCCTTCTGTAATCAACATTATTTACTGACACCAAACACTTAAATTTGTCTTGCCTTTCAGTGTTTGGGTATATTGCCCAATGCTATTGCAATGGTAATTCCCCACTTATTTATGCATCAAATCTATAATTAATATTTATACCCCAAAAACCTTGGAGTAATTGCTTTGAAGCTAATGTCACAGTATCAGAGACTACTCATCAGAGGATTTCAAGATTCAAATGCTACATTTAATTAACCTTTGAGAAATTTAGTCACAAATAGGTAGATGCATCAAGTAACATTTTGTCCTGCATACCAAAGGGCCATCTAAGAAATGGAGACATTAATATTATTCCAACAAAAGTCTTTTAGTGGCAAGAGCATACGTCTCTATGAGCACTTTATGATTCAGCTTGCTTGTCCAGGTAGAATTAATGAAAGAGATGGTACCTGAAGACCAGGGTTATGGTGAGGAACGGGATGAAGCAACGACAACAGCAGAAATGCCATTCTTGACAGGAAGGCATAGGAAAGGAAGAGATACAGCATCGTCATTTCAATTCATGCCTTGAATTCTTACGCCATCAAATGCAATATGTAAATTAAGGCACGGGTGTGCCCTGCATCTGAAGGGATGGCACTGAGGTGCCTCCACATACCTCAGATGGAAGGGATTGTTAGGAATATCTGGACAGGCTTGCTTTGCCTTGCTAGTGAAGCTCGCCTGAGGCCCTTGGTGGCTTCCCAGTTTTTGCCAGCTGCAACAAACCCTAGGAAACAGAGCAAGATGAGTTTCTTGTAGGCTGATCCTTCACTTCTTCTTGGGTATACCTTGAACATTTAGCTAACCTTTGCATTCTTCACCAGGCTTCTTGGCTTCTCATTATTTTGTTTTCTCCTACTTTTTCCACTGACTTATGGGGCTCTGCTGCCCATGCTCCTGCTTGCTCCCTTGCTATATATAACAGATGCAGTAAGCTGCATGCTGCACCCAGCACTTTCCTTCTGCAATGTCAAGGAAGCCACTAGCTCCAAGTCTTTGGAAGATCACAATGGAAGAAGCTGCTAAGGATCCTACCTCATCCAGTTCATCAACACTTTGGCCTATACACTCTGATCCAAAGACAGTCTGCTACAAGAGTGGAGAATGCAGATACATGCTCTCTCCATGACGAATTTTGTTTTTCTCATCCCATAATATCTATGGAAGCCTCTGGTAAAGCATCCGGACTACAGTTTAATCATGAATAAACTCCCATCATAAGCACAGCATAAGAGATTTAAAATAATAATAAAAGCACTTTAAAAATGATGCAACTGACATATCTCCTCCCAAAGTTAGACAGACAACCTTAGAAATATTGTAAATATTGATTGGTGAAAATTGGCTTGTTTAATAATAGATTATATTTCAGCTTGTTACATCTAAACAGCTATAAATTAAACCAGGCCAAGCAGCTGAATTCTCTGTTTCAGTCACTCAGTAGCCTGTTTTTCTTGCTGAAAAGCACAGCTGAGGGTAAAACATAACAAAAACTGTGGCATGTGATACATGATCCAAACTGTTACAATGGTCTGGTGTGACATCTTGCCTGGGACAGAAGCATGGGACATGGTATAGGGTGAACCACCAACAAGAGGTGGAAGGAAGGGCCAGTAAATGTTGGGCAGATGACCAAGAAAATTAGAAAGTCTTTGTTTATGTCACCCCAAGATTCTTTGTGCAATAGCAGGATATGATTACTTCTATTACACGGTTCCGTAGGTCCCCATGGAGCAGGCTACATTTCACAAATCTGATGAACTGTACAAAGTGTATATCGCGGATTTGTAACACAGTAAAAATGTCCCTTATTGGCTTCACATGGTGCTATTGTTCTGAATGGTGATAGTGCATGTATGTATATCTACAGGGTGGAATGTATATGTTAATGAAAATAATATTTAGAGTGACAGGGAGTAGATTGTGTTTGGTACTCAACTTCCAGACTGGGATGCTATCAAGAATGACAAATTAACCGAACTGTCATCTGTAAGTTAGGCAAATTGCTTTTCAGTTCAAGATCTTTAAACCTCTTGCTTTACAACTTGCATGGCTTTTCAGCTTCTTAAGGTGGGAGAAGGGAATTTTATGCATGCTAGTTATCAAGCATATTCATTTTCTGCTTCTAGTTTAAACAGCCACGTATTTGTATGAGAAAATAAATGTGTGCAATTGGAGTGTTTTGTGGATGACTGTAGTGATTTGAGACTCTTCTAACTAAAATAACCCCCCAAAAGCAAAATTCCATCCTCCCTGTTCTAGAGAGATTCACACTCCAGTGATGACTGTATTTGCTGTAAAATCATGTCAGTGTGTCAGACCAATGCTTTGTGATTTTCATAAGCAGGAATGAAAATCTTTTCGCCAGTTTCACTAGTGGTTTTAATCTTGGTTTACAGTGTGTAGCACTCCTCCACCACATACACACAAAAAGAGCAAATATTGAGTCACCACAATCCTTTAGCTGCTAGACACCATCAAAACAGCCACAGGATTACTTGGATTCCCAAGCTACAAGGTCAGGAAATCAGTCTGACTTCCTAGCTTGGGATCAGAGCTTTCCCCAACCCTCTCACAGCTAGTTCAGAGATACCATCTGCATCTCTAAGATTGCAGGAACAAGCTTTTTGGGGATTCTGGTGAATCCCCCAAGATGTATCCTGGTGGTGCCTCAGCCACCTTTCCACCCACTATGAACCTCTGCCCATCAATGGCAGAAATCAGCTAACTGTAAGAGACAATATTCCCCACATGTTCCTTCTGCCCTGCATAGAATGCCCATATTCCTCCATGTATTCAGAGTTATGAGCAGTCTCATGGATTGCATTATAGGTGACCAAGCACCTGTCCTCACCAGGTGTCCTAACATATGGCTAGTAAGCTGGCTTGGACTGAAAGGTCCCATTTGGTGCAGGTCTGATTTTACCTGATTTTTACCTGATTTTATTTAACTGATACATAAAGCAGGTTTGATTTTACCTGATTTTTACCTGCTAAGGAAACTATTTTAAATCTACCCAATAAACAATGTTCTCTGGGTAAATTCTATACAGTTACAAGCAATTCCCAACTAAAATCTTACCTGAAACCATTAAAACTGCAAAATAAATTCAAAACTCTTCCAGTATCTAATTATCAGCCACAACAGACCACATAAACCTCTAGCTAGGATATAGGATTCCATCATGCAGACAAGCATCCAGAAGACAGGAGGATGGAGCACAAAGAAATATATATATACTGCATGTACTATATATTTATATACTGTGTGAGTGCACACAACCATAGAGTCATCTGGTGGAAGTTTGCCGATATCAACAAGGATCGAAAACACATGCATGCACGCACACTTACATTCAAATTTAACCAAATGTGATGTCAGGGAAATAAAAAATAAATACTTATACCTATTTGCTTACATTGCAGAATTAATCCTGCATCTGCTAGCCAGAGGAGTCATACAAGGAACCCTGAGCAATGCAAATTTTGTATGTTTCCTTGGACTTACAGAGTTTCACCAGACTTTGTCCACAATCTTTCAACCAAAATAAAAATAAAAGCTAAGATTTTTAGGGTGCTGAAGTTTACATCCCAACCTTTATAGTATACATGAAGACTTGGCTATGTTTCCTCCAGGTAAGGGTTAGTGCTATTCCCTTTAATGGGTGCTGGATTCTGCCTTCAAACCTTTGCAGTAGATGAATTTGTAAACTGGTTTTCATCACTTCAGTCATGGATCAAAAGACTGTTGTTCTGTATAAAGCTATCTTCAAAACTAATTAGCACATTATTCTTGATAATTGCAGCAATTTATCAAGCTGTGGACACTAGATTTTTGCTTTTTTCAAGAAACTGCTTTTGCTCTGGGGGGAGCTGTTGAGTCTCATTTTGCTATTAACACAGCAGATGAAACCATGGTCATTATTATGTATGTCTAATCATAGTCAGCTAGAGCTGGCAGTAGAAATGACACAGGCAAATTTAGAAATAAATCAATGCCAAGCAAATGCTTTTAGATTTTTAACCTTCAAGCTTGGTGCAGCAGGCGATGTGTCCTTCCCTTGAAATGGAGTCATTCATGTCAAGCTCTTGTGACACGAATGTGTCATTTTTAAGGAACCCAAGAATTTATCCACAGTATACTGATGAATATAGCTTCACATTGTTTTCATTCTTCAGAAAGTAATTGCAGCAGCTTTATATAATATATAATAATTTTGATATTATAGCATTGTTTGTTGATCTTTAGCAAAACAAATTCCTGTATTAACTGCAACTCCTTAGTGCTCCAGACTGAAAACTTTCATTTTCACCAGAGGTGCATTTGACCAATATTTTCCTCAGAAAAATGTAGAGTAGATGCAGTCATTCTAGAAGAAGTGAGTTATGTTAGAAAGAAATTTAACGGGGCGGGGGGAGCAATTTGTGTTTATGACTCAAAAATATGGGTTACAATCCTTCATTCAAAGCCTCTCAGAACTGCAGTAGGTCTTTTGAGTATGTAAGAAATGCACATTGAGTCCCTTTGTGACCATCTGTAAATCAAGGATGAAAAGTACAGGAGTGTCAACTTTCAGGGTCCTGGGGAAGTTTTATAGTCCTGTTGGTTTCCACGTTGTAGAAACAACTGTAAAGGTAAGGCTTAAGGCTTCCTTTGGGTGTGCTTTCCCATTTGTATGGTTCTTTCCCTGTGTATTGTCCATCGGGTGCATTGCATTACCCTATCTGTCAGTGTTCAGCCTCACAGTAAGCATGTTCAGGACCATGTTGCCAATTCAACTGTGGATTTGATCAATAAGGGACACCACCGATTGTGTCAGCCCATTTGTATGCTGGCACAGTCACCACACTGGCAGCCTCGTGGCAGCAGATAATGGATGCCTGGGTCCTTTGACTGAAAATGGAAGGGAAACTTTGCTGCACAGCCTACTGCTGATTTAATTACAGCTCATAGAACATTTATTTATTTGTCTTAATATTTGTATACTGCCCTATTCACATAGGCTCTGGGCAGTTTACAAGAAATTAAGCCAACAGTGAGGTTCGGGGTTGCATAACTATATTTGGAGAGTGAAGATTATAAATGATGGTTAGCAGTGTGCTAAATGGTCAGGATCCAGTAGTGTCACTATTCACAGGAAGGAAGTTGAAATCAAAATAGGGCTCTTTCCACCTCTTCTTCAGGAGTGATGATGTTGGATTCTGCTTTCTATTTTTAGCATTCAGAAAGAACATCAAAACTAAGAAACAGGAGTCATCCTGAGGCTGAACACCGTGTGGCTTCTCAGGGATTGTGAAAGGAAGCCATATGAATGAGACTGGTGCTTTGGACCAAATTGCATGTGCCATGGAAAAACATACAAAGCAGCCGTGGTGGCTGAGTGGTATTTTGGTAGAGGTAGAGATGTTCTGTGAGGTTGCTAGTTATGGTGGAGAAAGAGAGAGTTACTTGCATTGTGGTTTTTTCCCTCTAAGCAGAGTTAATAGTAGCTTAAGATTTCCAAACCAAGGGAACAAGAGAAAGAAAAACAGTCAAGATCTCTTCCCCATGAATTCTATTGAATTAGCAGCCTCCTGTGGATACTTTGAGATAAGGAAACAGATTCTGGGAAGATGCGTTACAGACATTTTGGTTCACCAGAGAGCCTTTCTGTAACTTAGTCCTTAACTCTCCTGAGAGGGTTGCAAACTAAGAAAATGACTATGACAAATTCCAGTCCAGTATCAGTCTTCCCAAGAAGCTATGGGTTACCAAATTTTCTTTTGTACTGGTTACCAAATGTTTCCCTACCTTGATATTTGAAAAGGGTGTAATAGATAACAGCATCTACTGAACAATGACAATGCTACAGACAGCAGTTATACAAACCCATATAACTTGTCTGCTGAATTTTGCCAGACGACTGTGATGGAAGTGGAACAACATTTATTCATTATCTTGTACCTGTAACATTTCGTTCAACTTTAGTCCCTTTATTTCCTGGGCATTAGCTACTAGCTTTCTCATTCAGAAATCTGTATGTACTTACTGTGATTCAGAGCTCTGGGCCATGCAGAACTCAGTAATAACATGTACACCTTGCAACATTGCAAGGATCTCCAGTTGGAACTATGCTGATATCAAAAACATGTATCAGTGTTTCTTTTCTGAGCTTCATATATTATTATGCAGTGAGTTCATTTTCTTACCTACATTTAAGAAAGAAATAGATGCTTTGCTTTTATTTCCTTTAAATGCATGTGACAAATCAGGAATATATTTTCTACCTGCACTCTTTCCTCAGTAATTCAGTATCCAAGTAGTACTTAAACAAATGTGAAAGAAGAAACTCTGCAATAAATATTTCCTTCCTAGTCTTCGCAGTCTCTTAAGGTTTGTGTGCTCTTATAAGGAAATGGCTGGAAATGAGAACAGGGACAAAACAAAAAAGATCTTAAAATGTTGTGTTGAAATTCATGTTGAATTTCATTTGTTAAAATGTTATTAATTAGGAAATGATAGTGTAACTATGTATGAACAGTACATCAAAGGCTAAATGAAGATACGATTATACTTTTGCGATTTTGATTCTTAAAGACTGATGCTGTTATGCCAATGTTGTATTCCAAGATATCTATACATGGCATCTTCAGATTGCCTCAACACTGGAAACACCCAACAGGTGTCTGAGAATCAGCATATTAGAAAGGCTGCCATCAGAAGAACTTCGGGGTAAGGCCTAGGCATCATACATCCACTTCAATATGAGATGAGCCACTTCAGGGTAAATGATAAAGTATAACTCACAGCACAAATTCAGATGTGAATGAAAGTAATACAAACTGCTTTATGAAACCATCTTAGTTTATGAAGACCTTTTGCCTTCCAAAATGGATAAACCTTCTTCCTGCTTCTTCTTGCTTTCTTCCTAGAGGTTAGACATCATCACAGCTAAACCACTTTAAGACAGGGTGGCTCTAAATCATGATATTCATTGCCCCACCAATTCTCTAAGGCTTTTCTGCTACAAGTTCTTCTTACACCTCTCCTTATATGGCCAGAACATTCCAGTTTTCTCTGTTTTACATCTTTTATAACTTCCTGATCTTTAAACAGTATCTTTAATACTTCAACGTAGGTCAGACATGTAGTCCATAAAATGCAGCAATAAATCTCTATTTCCAGTCTTGCATTTTATGGTAGTCTGTGTTGAAGACTACCCTACAATGACAATGAAAGTGCATGACACCATACAATTCAAATTTCCAAGGTTTATTTTAATTTTTAACATATATTTTTCACCTTTAAAAAGTATGTTATTTTTAGACTGTGTGCATTACTTACTTCATTTACTTTATCAAATAATCTTTGCAGAGATCTAAATTGTTAGCTAGTAATATTACATCATCCACATATTGATAAATAAACACCTGTGGAAAAGGAACCACAACATTAATGGTTTCTGTTTCCACTGATTTTTTTTTTTCCTGACATACCCTTTGGCTTCAAAACTTAAGAAAACTACAATGAGAATGTTGCAGAAATATTCCTAACAAAACTTTATAAAGATTATATTCAGTTTTCCTAGACCTTGTTCTTGTTTCACTAATAGCTTTCAGACCACCCTAGTCTCCACCTGTTTCATTATTTTTATACAGACAGAAATAAATACATTAAAAGTATTTGCTAATGTCAATTTTTTATATTATAACTGTATTATTATGGATAATTATATTATCCATAGATAAGACTGAAAAACACACACTGGTTTATGGATAAAGCATTCAAAATTGTGGTCAGAAAGAGATTTCAAAATTATATGCCAAGAAGAAACAGCAAAGATTTCTGTGTTCCATTACTCTCTCCCCTGTCCCCAAGAGAGGGGAAAAGGGACATCACAAAACTGGCTTATACTTGACAAAATGTTTAAATAGGATCAAGCTCACAACCAGGAAGACAGTTGTTCTTCAGTGAAGTTTGTGTCATAACAAATAGTCAGAAAAATGTCCCTTTTGCCTTTCAAAAAGTCTTCTGGCTAGATTTCATACTATAATAATAATAATAATAATAATAATAATAATAATAATAATAATAATACGAATAGCACATTCAAAGTACTTCATATGCATCTTCTAGTTGGAATGCTTCCAACCACCAATCAAGGTAAGTCAGCATTATTACTGAGGCTGAATGAGATTGGCTTAGCTAACACTACCTGGTAAGTTCATGAGAGGTGAAGTTCAAACTGGCAATTCCTAATTCATGACTCAGTCGATTTGCTGATACTACAGTTCTTCAGAGTCTTTACTATAAATTACTTATCTATAATCACTGTTTGCCATTAAGATTCAACAGTATGCAGCAAACTACAATATTTCATTCACCCCAGTCCTATCTCTAGAAGGTAAACAAATGTCATATATTGTCATATTATATAACTAAATTGGATAAAAAGAGACCAGAACAAGCATAACTTTTTCTGCTTTCTTCTCTACATTCTAGCTGGAGCTTAACATTAAAATCAGCCTATAAGTCTTTTGAACTCTGCAGAACACTATCTCCCAGTTAGCCATGTTTGAGCTCTAACCTCTCTCTCTGTACGAGCGCGCAAACACATACACGATGTGACTAGCAGTTGAAATAGTGATTTATGATAAAATGGAAATGGCCTATTGTTCTATTTTTGAGTCCCACTGTTTTCCAGGAACACTCAGCTCCCTTAGAGAATTAATACTGTTTAACAGCGAATACATCACAAGTATGCATAGAAATATTTAGTCATACATATTAACATAAAAAGCAATGTGACTAGCTGGATGCTACATGAAAAGAAAGTTGAGATAGAACAGCCAAGTGCAAAATAAATTTTGGAAGTCCCAAGAGGGGTGAGATTGAATGCTTTAGGGGAGTGTGGTTTCATTATTGACCATACCTTACTTAATTCATTAAGCTTTCTTTGAGTTAAAAGTAGCTAATATAGAAATCCTACAGCCTTTAGATCATTTAGCATCTGGACAGCCAAATAATATTTTGAATTCCCACACATGAAGAAGAAAATCACTAAAACTTCATAGCTGGGATTCCATGCTTGGATTCCCCTCCCTTCCTTCACAGCTGGCATGGAATTCAACTGCAGAGGCTACTTTATCAAGATCCTAAGATGGGCCTTGAAAAAGGTCTTTTGATGATGTTTGAGGGGCAGCATGTGAAGGAAATATATATGATGAATCCTAGACGTGTCTCATCCACCTTCTCTTCTGATCTGAAGAGGCCAAAATCAAATGGCTAAATGGTTTGCAAGGGGGGCAGAAGCAAGCTGTACTACCATGCCCCCATCCTGCCTTTTATAGGAAGTGCAGATGAAGATTGTGGTTAGGCTTATAGGATTGCACCGTAAAGAAAATTTAACATGTAATAACTATCTTCTTGAGAAAGAATCAACTATCGAAAAGAGATGCTATAGTCAATCATCTATTATTGTGCTGTTCTACAAATAAAGATCTAAGTATTTTAGTATGATTGCCTTTCAAATATCTTGTCATGTTGACAGTTATTAATCTAAACTTCTTGCAATTTATCAGGATTTTACTGAAGCATTTTAAAGCAGATTACTGGCTTGTCCATTTATTATTATCTACGTGTCCCTGTCCTTGAGTCAAAGTATTTAGACATTATCAGCTCAAAACGATGGACTCCAATTTCATTAATATTCTTTGATGTAATACATTTTGACAGGTTAAACTTTTTATCATCACATGTGATAAAACAAAATATGTATGTGTATGCTCCTATCTCATTGGTAATGGAAAGCATGTTATTCAGAAAGAGAAAGCACTGAATCTTACCATTATTTCAACTCTTCCTGATGCATATTGGTTCTGTCATAGTTATCAGAATATCTGCTTTGCTTCTTCATTTAGTAATATTAATATAGGACCAACACTTGCATGGAAGATTAACAGATGCAGATGCAAACCAAAAGGAAAAATCGTAAGAGTTTTTGTCCTACTCCTGAACTTTCCCATCCTTCACACACATTTGAGCATAATACTTGCATTGTATTGCCCCTGTATTCCTGTTGGCAGCATATGACTTCTACCTCACTGGGAAATGCCCAAGAAAAACATGAAGTCAGCAACGTTTAGATAACTGATCAGTTATATTAATTGATCGTTAATGCTCTGGTTAATCATGAAATGGATTTTTTAAAAAAAGAATCATTTTTCATATTAGAGCTTACAAAACTGTAGATTGGAAGCACAGTCTAAGAGAAGTATCTTCTTTACACTCACACCTGAGACACAAAGCTCCTGAAAGAAGATACACCTTTTTAAAAAGAATGGGTTTTATCCTTCAGCAACACAGTTTATTCATTTTCTTCTTTTGCCATCAATCATTCACAGCATCAGTTAGTCAAAGTAGTTCACATCATTGTTTTGACCAGTGCATTTTTTGTAAAAAAAAAAAAAAAAAAAAGGTGCCAGAACTCACATCCCCTCCGGCAGTAAGCTCACACACCAATTCCAAGTGGAGCAGCGGAGCAGCGTCCCAAGCAGCTATCTCTCACTATCAGATAGCAGACACAATAGCAGCCTGCAGGCACTATGTTAATGATGTTTGCTGCTGATCTGCTATGCTGTTCAAAATCACTTCATAAAATCCATTGGAAAAAAGGTGCCGGAACGCCATTCCGGTGCGTTCTATGACAAAAAAGCCCTGGTTTTGACCCATGTTTTTTGGGCTATGAATTTTGCCCTAGTATACAAAACCTTAGCTCCTCTTTCTAGATAAGTTTGGCACATGTTGTTTCCAGATGGATGATTTTTTTCCAGGCATCAGCTCTATCCAAAAAATATAATATAAGCTATACTGGTCAATAAAATAGGATGAAAGAGGTTCAGTCTACAAGGAGCTACAAGGAGTTAATATTAGGGATGGACTGACAAGTTAGGTCAGTTAAGACATGTCAATTGTGTATGAGTTTATTGTTTACTCCATTTTTTGCATATTACAAAAAATCTGTGGTATTTTGCACCATTGGGAAATGTACATTTAAATATGCATTTTGTGTTTCATCTGAAAGTACAAGTTTCCAAATTTATTTTATCTCAAAGTATACATCATTAAATATATTTTATCTTACAATGTGAATTGCATATATATTGCAGTATGCTGGTTTTCATTTATTTATTTATTCAAAAATTTTATATACCGTACACTACCGAGATCTCAGGATGGTCTTACAATAAAACAAAGTGGAGTACAGTATCCAAATCAATTCTGTATACAATAAAACCCCACAGTAAAATCAGACTCAAACTTTAAAATAATGAGAAAATAAAAAGGTTTTCACCTGGCGCCAAAAGGAATAAAGTGCTGGTGCCAGGCAAATCTCTCTGGGGAGTGTATTCCAAAGTTTGGGTGCCACCACAGAGAAGGCCCTTCAAGAAGTGCTCCTAAAGAAGGACCTCCGCCCCAGAACTTAAAGGGCAGGAAGGCACATAGGGAAGGAGATGCTCCTTCAGATATCCAGGTGCTAAACCATTTAGGGGTTTATAGGTCATCAACAGGACCTTAAATTGCGCCCAAACATCAACTGGTAGCCAGTGTAGAGAATTCAGGAAGTGAATCACAAAATTTGAAGAAATGCAAAATTGGAAGGAAAACTGTGTTCAATCGGTGTATTAATCCAGGAGCTACAGATCATGCCAATTCATATCTAATTCAGAATGAGTGAATTCCTCAACACACCCTTCTAAGATACATTTTTATACCCCTTAAGAGATTTGGCGCAAAGTAATTCAACAGCATTCAAGTAACGCTTGAATCCAGAGAGACCAACATGTTCTGAAATGTTGCCCAGATGAGGATTAATAAATTGAAGCCAAATCCTAATAAGCGGACTTATCGGTGGGTGGTTCCCATGTCTGGGAAATGAGTTGCTTTCCTTCTCTGAATGGGACTACAATCCCTCTGAAAAAGCAGATCTTTAATTTGGACACACTCCTAGATCCTAGAGGCCCAGGTGGCTCAGAGTGCCCATTGCCATTTGGATGGTGTGCAAGTTCTTGGACAGGGATAGCCTAGCCCCTGTGACATGATGAGGGTGCCATAACGCACTCTCCATGGAGCTGCCCTTGGCCAGGGTCAGAAGCTGCAGCTAGTTCAGAATGTAAGGGGTAAGATACTCAAACAGATAGCACCTCATTTTCAAAAATTGTGATGGCTTTCTGCTAGCTACTGAGCCCTGTTTAAGGTTTATTGTTGATGTGCAAACCCTAAATGATTCCAGACAAGGATACCTGGCTGACTTTCCCCACATATCCTCAGTGGAACCCTGAGATCTTCAGAGGAGGATCCTTGGTGGTTCTGTGGCCAATGGAATGTTGCCAGACAGTAGAAGGTAAGTAGACCTTCCGAGTAGCGGCACCCACTCTCTGGACCACTCTTCCACATGGACTTTGACAGACAGAAATGGAATAATTTTAAGTTCCTCTTGAAATCGCAGCCATTCATACAGATTCCTCTAACCTGCAAGGGCTTCTGCTACTACCCAGTTTTGTTGCTTCTGGTGCTGTAATGTTTGTAATACTTAAATAGTTTAAAGTACGCATTTTACCTTGCTTCAACATCTACATTGCCTTTTATTGTAAAACACCTTGGGAATTTTAAGATAGCAATCATTGTATACACATTATAAATTAATTAATTTAAAAATATGTATGTGTTGATATATGGAAACATAATTTGATGGCAATAACTTAGGAGAAAGAGGTTCTTATGCAGTAAGACATTCTGGATTAATGCATCCTGGTAGGCCCTTATGATATTTTATAGGTCAAAACTAAACTGCTAACATCTGGCAGGTTATCACATAAGTTACCCTACTGACATTTATCACTAATTCATTTTGGTAAGTGATGTACCCCACCTAGCACCACTCCACAAAATGCCATATGCTAGTTTTCCTTATAACATAAAGAGGTCATTTAGTTTTGATTGTTACACATATTTATTTGGACAGAGCAATGATTTCTGACTCATCCTCTCATCCTCTCCATTGTTATTATGTTTATCAGCAATATAAAATGCAGCATCTCCTATATTAATACCCTGTAAGTAGCATACTCTCTGTCACTGAAGATGAGACGGTCTTTCACCAGTCTTGACTAAGTTACATTGAACAGAAAACAATTAACTAAATTATGTTTACCAATCCAATTGCCTGCAGCTTTATTTTAATCAATCCTCTAGACTCTGGTAAGTACTGCATGCAGAGACCTTGATGCACTTTATAATGTATTTTGTATGTCCACTTACAGTGTACTTTTTATCTCCACTTTTAAAAGGATAGAGGGATGCGACCTATGCCTGAATTTCAAGTGGAGAATTATCCTTCCATGTGAGATGTGCACAAATACTTGTATGTGTCTGTCCCACATGTATATGCCAAGTTTCATTGTGCCACCAGTGAACCAAACAATACGCTGAAGCTCTAAGTTGCCACACCATAAGATCTATTCATTGATTCTACTTGTTCTCCCCTGAAAAGCGAGAGTCTTGTTTTTCCTCCTTGCTAAGTAGGGATGGGCGAACAATGTTCATGTTCAACAAAATTCTTCAAACATCTGTTTGATGGTCTCATCTCATTTACTGCAGCAATTTGTGATTAGCGTTTCACTTGGGCAAATGGGAAAATTTACAGAAAGCAAATATGATTGAATGAGAAAATTATACAAAGAAAAAGAAACAGTAAAAAGAAAATAATAATTTCCAGTGTTACACAACTTCCTTCATGGACACATATGTGAAATTTGGCCAGTTTAAGTCTGTACAATTGCAAAACCTGTTCAGTAGACATATGCACATTTTGTAAACGTGAGTGTGTGAGCACCAATCTGTGAACTTTTTTAGAGACCACTTTCTTCTGCCCTTGTCTGCATCTGGAGTTTCAAAAGACCTCATTCAAATGTTCAGAGAGCACAAACAAAATTCTCCTACATCTCATATATATCTAGATCTCTCTCTCTCTCTCTGTGTATATATATGTAAGATATAATTGTACTAAAACACACACATCACTACACTTTTGACTAGTCTTCATGACCAAGTGAAAAATTGTAGACACTCTCCGCATTACTGCACCAGCCACCCTGCTCCTTGGGAAAGGGGAAGGGCACAATGTGTGCATGATTAGACTCTGCTGCCTTCATGCAGAACAGCCCAACACTCCTTCAGCCTGCCTGCTTGTCCCTGTCAACAAGACTAGACACGGCCTTTTAGGTTCTGGAGCCTAAATTGCTGGTGTGCCTTAATGCAATAGGACCAATGGCCTTGGTGAGGGCACAAACCCACCTGCCCTCTATGCTTTTCCTCAGAATTCACCCTAAAAACACCCACTTTGGGGTCCACATTATACTCTTCTTCAATACCAGCTGAAGATCCTGTTATCTCCTAGGCACTGGTAGTTTTAGATCTTTCAACTCCTGGTCTGAATTCTGATTTTCTTTTGAGTTGTTGCTAGTTTTATTTCGCTTTATCAGTCTTATCTTATAATTGACAACGAAATGTCAACTGCTGTTGTTGATATTTTCTATTTTATTGTTCAATCTGTCCAGAGAACTTTGGTTATTGGATGATTTTGAAATGTAGCAAACAAATAAGCAATGGATAAAGACCAAAGGAGGGGTGGCTACCTTTCTTGCTATGCAGCAGGAAAACCCAGCTGGGGAGGTGCATATGGCTGTTCATCTTAGCTCAGCAAATGAGAAACCATCCCCAGTTTTCATCCCAAGTTTGAAACAGAGGCGGGCACAGGGGTAATTTTGTCCAGATGGCTCCTGCCTACTCATTCATCTTGAGCATAAAAGTTGGAAGGAAGCCCAAATGTCCATCACACTTATCTGTGGCGGACACCGCGGCAGGAAGATTCACTGAAGCCTTGTGGGCATACAGACATCCATCACAGCAGCTGCAGCATGTGAAACAGAAAGTTCTGTGCTTCATGATGACTCAGAGCTCATGCACACACTCGTTTCCTAGCACCCTTTCAGAGATTTAAGTTGGTTAGAGTTTTTCCCTGGAGTAAACCTGGGGAAAAAGGCTACACTCAAATTAACAACATATTAACAAAGAATCCTCAAAAGAAAAAACATAGACAATTTACTAAGGAAAAGTGCCAGAACAGGGACTGTTGCAGCATATGAAATAATGCATGAGCTGCAATTGTGTATGAATTTATTTATTATTAAGTTGATATAGTGCCACCAATGTCTTTGCTTATTAACTGGGTAGTCCCGGGATGCTTCAGTCTAAGTGGAGAACAAGCACTCTTTCTACCTTTATTATGTGTATTATATGCAGAACCAACTGGTCTTCCATGGAAGGAAGTGCTGTGCATTTTGTCCAGTCCGTGGGTTCCCAAGAGCTCTCCCATCCTGACAGCGACCACAGCTAAAACTATCTAGGTTCATTACCTGCCTTCCTCCACAGCTCCCTCTCTAACAGCGTATTTTCCTTTTAGGCAAATGACATGGGTAGCGATCCCTGCATAGAGAAAAGCAGAGCATCTTGGACTTTTCTTGTCTTGGAAATTTTCCCAAATGGGTGCAGGCCTGGTCAAACTGAAACGAATGAAAATTGTGTTCCAGCATTCTTTCTGGATTTGCTATGCTTCTGAGGAACTGATATTAAGATGAATATCAGATGAATGCCAATTTGCATTAGAGGTTTTTGTTTGTTCGTTCGTTTTTTTCTCTTGTTGGAATGGCTGCAGCTTACCAAAAATCTTTCAGATCAAAATCTAAAAGAAAACTTTAAAAAAGCCTTTAAAAACCCAAGAAAGTGCAACTACATGTGATGGGTAAAGGGACATGGTTTTGAAGATGGAGCTCTACCAAACAGCACTAAGTAGGGTGAAAGAGCAATTTCCAGCAAAGAGAAAGTGGGCTACATGTGGTACCCCGTGCTTTCTTCACCCACTGCTTCCAAGCATGATCAGTGATTCTCCCATCATGCCACTTTCCTCCAGCCAGGCTTACTTCTGGTCTTTAACTCTTGCTGAGAGACAAGCAGTGCAATTCAACACCCCTGCCACAGACCAGTCTTCCCAAATAACTTCCCCATTCTACCCTTTATGGATGTCTTGTAGAGATAAGGATTTGCCATCATCATAGGAAATTCCCAGACCAATCTAAAACATGACGGACTTTCTGCTGCAGTGCCTCCCACTGTCCGCAAACCTGAGTTAAGATGTAAACCTGAAATACGCCGATCTCTCTCTTTCCTTCTCTTGTTACACCTTGGGAATCGAACAAACAAGCCATGAAAACAGCTTTGGAAGTGACTGAATGCTCATCTTGTTAATAAGGGGTGGTATGACGTCAGTCCAGTCACCCAGACAGACACTAAACATTACATGCTGCTCAGAACCACTGCTTTTTACAACACTCTCTTGCAAGGAGAGGTGCATGAATTGAATGCTCTGACTACTCACTCTTCTGGAAAGTAATTCTATCGTATTATGTTGTCAAAAACACAGGAAAGCACCATCAGACTCAGCGGGGCTGTCAGGACTAAAAACAACATCAGGTCTCAGCCAATGTAAGCGGTGCTTCTCTGACGGATTCTAACCTGCATGACATGGCAAATCTGCTAAAAGGGTCACTTGTTGGTTGCCCCTCGGCAAGTAGTGGTTTCTCTTCCCACTCAGTTCCCATAACTCCATTACTTACTTACTTTCCCTGGTCAGTGGTACAGTTCAGTAAATCTAGTTTCTGGACTTAATGGTCTTGCTGAGCACCGTACCCAACTTTATACATTACTTCACCCACCACAAAATAAGAGAAGCCACCCTGATCACTCTGGAAAATGGGCCCTGAGATATTTGCTTAAAAAAGGGGTGCCCCCAATGTATTACTGCACCTAGTGGCCATTATTCCAGTTAGGGGCAAGTTTTGCTTATCAGTTCAGTGGCATTTGTGGTTGGCTGGGTCTGACATAGTCATAACATTTTTGACTAAGGGTTTGTACCTTAGAGATAAAAAGAGATTTTAGCACTGGAGTCAGAACTATTAACTCTCATTAAATACAAATTGTAATTAGAATTTGTTAAAGAACGTAGAATTTATTTAAAATTTTGGTCCAATGTAATCAGTACTTTTATTTCAGTTTTCAGCTCACTTTTTTGGAGAGGGGATGAATATTAAATACTTTATTTATTTAAAACTTTTATATCCCATCCACCCCTTTGACATCTTGGGACAGCTTACAACAATCCCTTGCTTTGGGGATTGGAAAATTATTTATTAAATGTTTTAATGATAGTCTCTCTCATGCTTCCTTTTTATGCACTAAATGGATGCTTCCATTTTCAACATAACTGTCAAGGAATTAAATTATGTTTGGTAATTGTACTTTTGTGCCACATTCAATTAACCTCTAGCTGTTTAGGATCAAATAAATAGCTACACCAAGATCAAGAAGGAAGAAATGCAGGTCTTCTTGATGAGAAACTCAAACCTCTCCCAGCTACTGTGGAAAAATGTCACATCCACATGCCCACACTGTCAGCCCTGTGTTTCTCCCTACATCTCACTTATCCTCACTTCAATTCATGCTTTGTTGGTGGAAAGACAAACAGAAGAGTGTGAAGTCCTTGCTTCAGCAGATGGGGAGAGGCATTCATCTACATCAATGGGTGATCGTGAGATAATCTTGTCCATATGAGGTGAAGATCACCACTGATGAAAGACAAAGTTCATCTAGCTGATCTTAATTCAGTTGTGGAGAAGGACTTTTACAGGAATAGGTGTTCCTGGAGATAAAGCAGCCCCAAGCCTCCAGCGACATATTGGTGACAAAGATTTAAAAAGAAATTTCACATAAACCTTCTCACACTTTGGACCAGGTGGGGTGGGGTGGGGTGGGGTGGGGGAAGCCTTGTTCACAACATGATGGGAGCATGAGCTGGCAACTTACCATGTCTTAAAGCATGGAGAGTCACAGTGATTGGGCAAAGCATGCTATTCTATAAGTGCATGGGAGGAGAGTAGGACCCCGAGGGTGTGGAATGGGCTTCCATGGGAGGTGGCTGAAGCCCCATCGGTGAGGGCGTTCAAAGATAGGCTAGGCATGCACATGGTGGGCATGTCATGAGTGGAGCCGGCTGGAGCCAGAAGTCAGACTAGATGGTCCAGGAGGTCGCTTCTGACTTGCTCCATGTTTCTATCACATCCAGTGGTCACAGAAAACTGGCATTAGTGAAAAAGAACCCTCATGTGTCTACAGCTTTATTAGTGTAGAGCTCCTTTCTCATGAATACTGAATGCACAGATGTATCATAATGGGGTGCGAGAGCAACATAAGCCTAAGGGTATGATCCTGCATCTTTTTGTTCTAATAATGAATGTATCAGAGAGCTCATGTGAAGACCCCTCTAATCAGTTTTCTATATCCCCAGCTAAAAGGCAGACTGCTCCATTATAAGCCAACTGAAGTTCCCAATTATTTCCAGAAGTAGTTCTACTTACTTTGCATTCCTGTCATAAGACTAAGAAGTTGCCTGAACATGTACAACTGGCTTGGTCTTGTTCTTATATATTCTAGGGGATTCGTTCATTTTTCTCTCTCACTCTCCCATTGCTTCTCAGTTTAAAAGTGGGATATGTTTTCTTAAGAACATAGGAGATCAATACTTGATTCCATAGGGGTTTTTCTGTTTCTTTTGCTTTGCTTTGCTTTGATTTTAACACTTGTTACACGGATTATGGGGCATAACACAGATTGATTTCTTAATTGAAAAGTTAACAACAGCCACACTTTATGTGATCAATTCCAATTCTAAGACAAAACCCTTTGAAAATATAACTGGAAAAATAATACTACATTTTTTGCAATCACCAACTGAAATAATTTGTATAGCTGCTGCACTATGGGTGATGTCCTATGAGGGCTAAAATTTTAAGACCTTTTCTCCTGGGATGCAAAAATAATTACAGCTATTTGAGAGAAAGCAGTGGGGCTTTAAAAACTTCCTTAGCACACAGATGTGCAGTGTCTTTTCAGACATGTGGGATTCTTCCACCTGCTGAGTTTCATTTCAGAGATGCACAGAGATATCCATTAACGCTTGCTTTTTCCTTGCATCAGTCTTGCTTTAAAATATTTCATGTTTGCTGTAATGTTGTCCTACATGTTTATGTTTGGCATGTGCTACATATCCAACTGTTTTAGGAGTTATTTATATCTCCAGCCAGCTTATGCTCAAAACTGTGTCAATTATATGTCTTACTTCAGTCTAGGAAAGAACTCAAAAGCTTGTTATTGAGCTAAGCCATCAGAGGTATATATGTTAGAATTCCACCTGTAAAACCCCCATCTTGATAAAGGATCCCCCTCAAGTTCACCTGATAAAGGATTCATCTCTGAATATTAATCCTAGTGTCCTGGGGATCCTTCTCTAAGACCTGTGACCTATAGCTGAGTACTAAACGAGGACAGAAATAGGAAATACAAGGCCTATGTTTCTTGACCATCTAGGCTTCCCTCCATTTTCTGGGAAACCCTATTCTTGTGACTGATCGTGAATCACTTGAGGGCGAGATGACAGATGTGCTTCCACAGTGAAAGTCTAATTTCCCAGCAATGTCATTTAATAGAAGTAAAACCATGCATCATAATCAACACACCAATGTACCCTTTCCCAATTCCTCAACTGGACAAATGGAATTTCCAATTTTTCTAGCCAGCAAAATGCACACTTTGAAAGTTTCAACTATAACAGGCCAAAGGATAAGAAATGTTTATGTCAGTTCTTCAGAAGAAAAAGGTAAATGAGCTATTGTAGATAGAATGGCCCCATTCCTTATCTAAGCAGTCATAAATGTGGGAATGTGAGTGACCTGAGTTATAGTATTTATACTTATATTAGCATATACTAGACACATACATGCATACTATTTAATATATACTATAGTATAGTGCCATGTATTTTCTCCTTGCCTGGAGCAAGAGTTGCTACCGAGTTGCATCATAAGGTGACATTTGCAGCAAAGCTGGTGGTTCTTGAGTAAAAATATCTGTGGAAAGTTTTGGCATAATTTTTAAAGTGTAACAATTTTTTTATTGCAGCTCTTGGAAACCCTTCCCTAATATACACCGCTGCCATGATGATGTTCCCCTTGCAAAATTGTCAGGTGGTTCTGTTGCGGCCAAATTTTCCATGGGTGCTTTGAGAAACAAATGCTGCTCATCTTAATATTTGCCTCTTTATAAAGCACATGAAACCTGTGGTAACACAGAACGCTTTAAAAATTCTAATGCAAACAGCTTTTATGCTAGCCTCTCTGTGGAGGCAACCACTAAATCTTAAAAGATTTTATGAAAAGCAGATCCAAGTTACACCAATTGGAAGTGGGGGTGTTTCCTGGTTGTAAAAGTGACTTGCAACCACAATAAATATAATGGAATCAGTCAGAGCAAATCACAGGTGCAATTTCTAGCCATCTTATGGTTAGCATGATAAAATGGTATGTGATGGGTAGCACATCGGCTCAGAAAGGTTAAAAGGATATAAGGACAGAGTGAGCCCATCAGATTATTATAGATCTGGTTAGCAGGTCTATTCCCTGGAAGGCTATTTTAAAAATTGAATCAGATAAGAAAAGCCAACATCCAACTCCTATTTTCCACATTCTAGGTTGGCCAGTGAATAAGTCCTGAAGCCACAACTGGAATCACACCATGAGGAATTCATCACAGAAGTAATATTTTACCTACTCATCCATCCACTATCTCATGCATTTTCCTGCAATTTTATTACCCCTTATTTTATTTTTCTCCCATGTTATTCCATACATTTATCTATTAGTCTCCCACTCTTATATTAATCCTCCTGAGCTGAAAACATCTATCTTCCATCCTGTGAATTGCCCACCCTTTCCACTATCTCAAAGGTACCACTAACAATCACATGTTCACTCTATATGGCTTAACAGAAGGCAAGGCAGAATTTATGTAAGAGACGAGATTTTTAAAGATACAAAGGAGCTAAAAGCACAAAACTAGATTCTGTGTGTGCTGTGAATTATGAGATGTGATGTAATCCAACTTTAACATGAGCTGAGGAAAGAAACTGAAAAGAAGGAAACTAAGAAGGAACGCATGTTGTCTTTTCACAGCTGCCACGACCAATACTGTTCTTACTAGTAGAATTTATATGCTCATCATAATCAATGACTTTTAAAACTGTTTTGGTTATTTTAAAGCTTTCCAACATCTCCCCACCCCACTGCCCTGCTTCTTGTGATGCAACACATTCACTGCCATGTTTCGGAGGTTATGGCCCTGGTACAGTCATCTACAAATAACAAATGCCAGTCCGAGAAGGAGAAACCTGGTGAGGCTGGGCTCAAACTCCTGCTTAGCCACAAAGGCAAAATCTGGGTCAGCGGAATCTAACCTACTCCATGGGTTGGGATGGGAGGAATTAGGGATTTCCCATGTACACCCATGCAGAGCTTATTACACAAAAGCCTAAAGAAATTAAATAAACTTGTTATTAATTTTATTAGTTATTGCTATTAAGGGTGTGGAAAATGAGAATGGGGGACAATTTTGCTAGTACTGGAATCCATAAATGGAGAAATGGATTAAAAAGAAACAAGTTTTAGTGCATGCATCACCTAGGTCATGAAACACCACTGATAAATGTAACGTATCCTATTACCAAAACAAGTGTCTTAATGCGGATCTAGGCTTGTGATGTCTGCTCAAGCTGCAGGTATGTGAGCTTTCTGCTTACTTGTAGCTTAATGGCTCTGGAAGCTACGAGATAGCTAAAGGAGCTATTCAAAATGGTTTTATCCAAGAATCAGACTTTTTGACAGAAAAAAGGCTATTTGGTCTGACGCACATACACTGCTTCAAAAGACTTACAGTTTGGGGGGGGGACTAAATAAAGTGCATTAAAGCAGCTGTAGAATATTGTATCTGAAATGCTGTGTATGCAGGTTCCCACAAGCTCCCTAGAAAAAATTACTTGAAAAGTCTATAGTTCCAGACCTTTTGCATTAGTTTTATTTACAGTAATGCATTAGGAAAGCTTGCCTATTGTAAGTGCTCCGTGTTCACATAAATGCCAACGTGCAAACATCTCCCCAGTTTCTGCTATGAATAAGCATTACCTCAAATGTTAATAAAACAGGTATGTTTGACTTCTTCACATAGCAGCTTTTCTTTAAACTATATAGCCCTTGGGTGAATACTCTCAAGTAATAGTTCAAGAGCAGAGGAGAAAGAAGAGGCACCTAATCAGGTCTACATTTAATCCCAGCATCTTGGTCAGAGGGGAGTCATGCACGGCCAGTCAACTTAGTCAAGTGCCAACAACTATCTGTGTGATGCTTCCACTTTCTGTCCCTAAAGAAACATCCCACCAGGGAGCCCAGCCTTGTATGAAACTGCATGTACAATGCATAAGGGGGGTGGACTGTTGGACTGCCAGTTCTTTTCACCACTTTTTTTCATGACCCTTCAGTTTTGTTCCATCTTTCTATCCTACCATGCATAGGCTCACAGCGACACCGTAATCATGACAATTCATGTATTTCCTTCTTACAAATTAAGTTCCTTCTTTAAAAAATGTGTACTCACACCTCATTTGAAGGTCTGAATGCTGGCATAAACATATGTAAACAATACAAGAAAATGAAATTAAATGCAATAAAATCTAACCAAAATACAAGCAATTTGAAAAAAAAAATTAAGAATAGCTACAAAAATAGCTACAGTAAGACACTGAATAGTGCTGCAAAACATCTGGGGTAGAAAATTCCTCGAGCTTTTGGATAAGAACATATGAAAAGCCATAATGGATCAGAGCATTGGCCCAACCAGTGCAGCAATCCATACACATGGCGGCAGACCAGCTGCTGACAGGAGTTTTCAAGTGGAATGGATGCAAGAGCTCGACCTGCCCAAGCTCCTTAGCAACTGGTGTGTGCTGGCGTGCTGCCTCTAGGAAAGGAGGCTGCACACAGCCAACAAGGCTAGTAGCCACTGATAGCTGCTACAGTGCTGCCGCCATCTCCTCCGCCGCCTCCTCCTCCCCAATTCCATCACTGCTATGTGCAGCAGTGAATTCCATAGTTTAATTATATCCTCATATATCTTTAAAAGTCTCGGCATAAAGGACCATCTTAAGCAGGATGTCATCTCATATAAAGATGACAAGGTTGGCACCAAGCAGGCTTTTCCATAGTTGGGGGGTCACCACAGAAAAGGCCCTCTATTTTGTTCTACTGTCCTAGCCTCCCTTGGATTTGTCTTTCAGAGAAAGACCCTGGATGTTGAGTAGAGCATCTAGCTAGATGGCAGTTGGGAGAGGAGTTCCATCAACATTGTGCCCCTAAACCATGGAAGAATCAGCACCCTGAATTGAGCCTGAAAGCATGTGGCAGCCAATGCAAGCAGAGCAGAACAGGTATTAGATATTCAGACCTGTGGTCCCAGTGATTAATCTGGCCACACAAGCTGAACAGTGCTCAGTGGCAGACCCATGTAGAGTGCATAGCAGTGAGCTAATTTAGAGATTAGCAAAGCATAGATTTCATGTATGGAGTTACCTGAAGATAGGCATTAAATGACATGCAATGCTTGTTCCCTTTTAACCATATTTTGATGGTGCGTCTAATATAGCACTCCAAGACAAGAGACCCACAGAGAAGGTTCTGTGACTCAAGCAAGGTTTCCGGTCCTTTATCAACATCTTCTATGTACTATATGTTCAAGGGTTTTTCAAAATGGTTCCATACTTTTTAAAACTGTATTTATTAAGAATTTCAAAAACAAATTACATCATTTACTTGTCTACATAGTTACCTTGCTTTGAAATGCATTTTCCCAGCGTTCTACCAACTTTTTAATGCCATCAGCAAAAAATATATAAAATATATTTATAGAATATAAAAAGTGAGGAAACTTTTTGAAGACCCCATATGTGTGTGTGTGTATATATATATATACACACACACACACACACACACACACACACACACACTTTAATATACACAGAATCTGCAAATTAAATTTTAAATTCAGTAACCTAAGTTTCAGTAACCTAAATCACTGAAATACTTGAAATCTTTACATATCACTATTAAGCAGAAAACAACTGAAATTCTATATTCACATTAAGTGACTGTAGTATGGAGTCAAAAGATGCCTATGAGCACTTAGCAGCAGGGGAAAATATCCATTATTGGCATTTTATTATTTATTTCCTTTCTATACCACCCTGTATCCAAAGCTCTCAAGCCAGTTTACAACAAGGTAGAAACAAAACAATAAAATACAATACAAATAACATAAAACAACAATGTTAAAAGAATTCAAAATATATTTAAACAGTTTAAAATACAGTAAAAATACCATTAAAAGACCCAGAACAAGGGATCACCAGGAGAGCCAGTGTGGTGTAGTGGTTAAGAGCATGGGACTGGGACTCAGACGACCTGGGTTCTAGTCCCCGCTCAGCCATGGAGCCAACTGGGTGACTTTGGGCCAGTCACAGACTCTCAGCCCAACCTACCTCACAGGGTTGTTGTTATGGGGAGAAGATGGAGGAGGAGAATGATGTAAGCTGCCTTGAGCCCTTTGTAGGAAAAAGGCAGGATATAAATCACAATATAAATAAATAACCTGGATAACCTTTGCATGGAGGGCTGTCCTGACATAGAACGAAAAGATGGGAAATATGGTCCCAGGTAGGCTTCAGCAGGGAGGTTGTACCAAAGACAGGGGGCCACAACAGAAAACACCTTTCCCTTAGTTGCCACTGTCTGAGCCTACTGTGGGATTGGCACTCATGAAGGCTGCAAAGGTTGAGTGTAGTGCCTGACTGCAGTATTAAGCCACGTAGAGCTTCACAGGTTAAAAAGAGCACCTTGAATCAGGATGGGAAGCAAGCAGGCAGCCAGTGCAAGTAGGCCAGAACCAGGCCTATATGCGTGGACCTAGAAGCCCCAGTCATTTATCTGGCTGCATGTTTTGAACCAGCTTCTACATCTCATACACTATAAACATTACATGCTCTGGATTATTGGTCTCAGGGGGTCCTGGTACTGGCAACATATTTCTCAGCATCCTTTCTTATTGGCTGAGAGTATCTACAGCATATTAGAATACAGAACCCATTACAAATGGAGCAAAGTCAAGAGACTAGCCTGAACACCTCTCTGTATATTCTGTGTTGATACTGCTTGAAAAATAGAGAGCTTAGCTACTTTTTATTTGGTCCCCAGTGGAAACAGATCTGCACCAAAATTATGTTCTCCCCACCCATTAGTCTGTTATTCTTCTGGAAGTTTGTGTGTGAAGATGTGTGTGTGTGTGTGGGGGAGAGAGAGAGAGAGAGAGAGAGAGAAAATAATAAGAAACAGAAAGAATAACAAAAGCATCAAAAGAAGTTACCAAGAGACCATGCACTTAATTGCTTATAAAACTAGATACAAGAAGTTCCACAAAGAATCAGCAAGAAACATAATTTCATCAAAATGTATAACTATAATTTTACATGATAATAAATAGTTATAGATAATGCTTGAGTAGATTAGCAAGCAGCCAAATAAAACTAATAATTTCAAATAGAAAATTGCTTTAACATAAATGAGTAAGCCCAGAGCATATCCAGAAATGAAATTAGAATTAAATAATTTTTCCCTCTTTTCTCTCCACTCCTTCTCCACTCCTCACCCATTTCTCCTCCTCCTCCTCCTACCACAGTTCTTATGTCAGAAAACAATGATATCCAAAGATTCCATTTTTTCCTCTAACTTACAAATAAAATAAAAATTGATAAGCTTTCCAGTTTTAAGTAAAATCATTAAATGGACTTCCTTTTTATTTATTTTATTTATTTATTAAAACATTTCTATGCTGCCCCATTCGCCGAAGCCTCGGGGCGGCTCACAACATGAAGTAAAATACAAAAATAACAATATAAAAATAACAATATAAAATAAGTAACAATATAAAATAAGTCGCCCTGGCCAGATAAAATAAGCAAATACTGTTAACAATTAAAATGACGCTTAAATAAAAAGGTCTTCGCCTGGTGCCGAAAAACATTAACTTATTAAAAGATATTATTAACTTATTAAAAGATCTATCAGCTAAACTCTATTTTTTATCTCACTTATTAAGTAGAATATGATTAATAAGCTTCCCATTTATCATTAACATCTTGGACTGGTCTTCTATTTACATAGTTGGTTAATTTTGCCATCACTGCATATTTAGATTGCTTGTTTTTCCAATTTTGCTGATGGACAGTCTTCTGTTTTCCATTTTGTTACAATTCTAACTCTGGCTGTTGTTCTCATATATTTAAATATTTCTCCCATATTTCTTGGAAGGGTTTCTGGTAGAATACTCAATAGCATATTCGTAGCATTCACTGGGATTCCTGAAGAGTTTTGATGGTGTAAACTCATATAGTTGTATTGAAAAGCCTAGAGAGAATGGAATGAAACAGAATATACCCTGGTAAACAAGCCTTTCACCTGCCTTTCACCTGGAAGGTACCCCAGGAGTGGTGGGACTCCGGCAATCTGGGTTCTAGTCCCCACCTTGCCATGGAGCCAACTGGGTGACTTTGGGCCAGTCACAGATTCTCAGCCCAATCCACGTGACAGGGTTGTTATTGTGGGGATAAGACTGAGGGCAGCATGGGGAGAATGATGTTCTTGTAAGGAAAAAAGCAGGATATAAATCAAACAAATGAACAAATAATCCCCCTCCTCAAATGTTTCCTGCTTTACAAAATGCATGGGGACAGCACTTCTCAGACACATCAGTGCTTCTGTGACATCAGCAGCTATTTGTTCAACCCGTTTGTATTCACATGGGTGGAACTCAGAAGGCAGTTGGAAAGCAAACAGGAAGGATGGTTCAGTGACTCAGAGGAAAGACAGATTGTGGAAATTGTAAGAAGGAAATGTCTAATCAAGACTGCAAATGGAGAAAGCAAGAGAAATACAAGGGAAATCTAGTAATGATAAGTAAGGCAGTAATAAAGGAAGAAGTTGAGCAGTTCTAGGTAATTACAACAACAACCACCACCAACACTTTTATACAACCAGTATCCCCATTCTGACAATATAACTGGGTAAAGTGAACATGCATAAAAGGGTTAGTAGAATCTCACTCCACAACATGCATGTGTCCAGTTGTTCATCTGAATAGATTGTAAGCACACAAGTTAATCCCAACGGTCAAAATCTTGTTTTCAAGTGTTGCTGGCTGCATTACAAGGCCAACATGCCTACAGTATTTAATGCATGTGTTAAGGATTTGTTCAGGGTAACATGCATAGTGTGAATGTCTGTGTACAATCCTGCACACTCCTGCAGATGTGTTAATTGTTCCAGTTATGTCATATGAACAGGGCTTCAGACTGATTCTTAACTCACATCAATTGCCCCTTGAAACATGATTCCCATTCAGGCCAGTCTCGATGCCAAAAATCAATACAACACAACCCAAGGAAATGGACAACAGTGGAAGCAGAGTCAACAATTAAGTCATACAGCAAGCTCTGAGTGGAGTGTTGTGCTTTAGCTTAACCTTGGCATACCGTGGCTGCTGCATTATTTGACTTGATTTTGTGATGAAAGATAGAGAGATAGATTGTATAAACTATTTTACCTTCTTACAATTGTTTCATGGTTGGTTTTATGGAAGGGTTTTTTAATATTGGTAATTTTAATATTTAATAATTAAATATTATAGTAAAGCACATAAGAGAATAATGATGTGATGTTTACATGCTATATTTATTGCCTGATTTTTTTCTATCCATTTTATCATGACAATGACCCTGAGAGATCATTTATCCTGACAGTCAATGACCAGTCCTAAGTCATCCAGTGCACTTTGTGGCTGGTTCTCCTGAGACCCAGTCCAGCACTCTAACCATTATGTCTCCCTGGCTCTAGAACATTTAATTTATCTCCTAAATGTTCATGCTACTAAAACTATGACATACCGAAAGAACTATTATTATAGAGAGCATTAATAGAGCAATATTAATTACAAAAATGTCCATCTTGGAGGGAAAAGGCAACAGCCTCTAAAAATATGGTAACAGCTGTTTTTTCTGGCACCAAACTTCCCCTAGTGCTTCACCAATATTAATTAATTCAAGAGCTCTTTGACCAAGTTGAGCACAGCATTCATTTTTCCATTTATGGTAAATATATGTTCACAGTTTCTCATTCCGGTTCTACATATTCTGAGTGCTGTCCTTTAGTAAGCTCACATATGTTAAAAAATATGAAGCAAGTACACTCCACTATTTTAGTCACTGCTCCTTCCACCATCCCATCATTTTGCCCCTATAAATCTGAACTCCGTCTATCTGTGTGTTACTGTTTGGATCGTCTGAACGCCAACCCAGTCCTGTGGGGCAGCCTGCACTCCACCATGTTTCCGTTGCCCCATGACCATCATAGCTGTACAGCCAAGACGGAGGCCTCTAGATGGACGCTGCCGTTGATGGAATGACTGTATGGCTATGCTCCACATGGGGCCTGGCAGGTAAGGGTAATTCAGGGTATTTATTTATTTAGTAAACTTCTATGCCGCCCCATTCGCCCAAGCCTAATTTGTTTTTGTTGGTATTTATGTACTTTGTTCTTTATTATTATTCATTGTTTTGTCTATTAAGTGTTATAGTATTTGTAAGCTGTCCTGGGATGATTTTCATATAGGACGGAGTAGAAATATTTTAAATAAATAGGGCATAGCTCCACATGCTTTGCATGCAGAAGGTGCCCCCATTTCAATCCCTGGTACCCCCTATTGTACTGTAGCGGGTGATGTGAACGATGGAGGCCCTGCTGCCAGTGAGAGTAGATATTCCTAGACTAGGTACCTGACTAGGTCAGCCTGGTATTAAGCAGCACCCTGCGTTTCATGCCATGCCCTTTCTGTATTTCAAGCTAGAAAGGTTGAGCTTGTTCTTGTAGGAGCAACAATGCAACTTCTCACATCGTTTGCAAAATCAGAGCAGATGCTGCTGTGAGACATGCCAGCGTGAGGTGACAGATGAAGAGTACTATGGCTATGTGGCAGAGATGGATTGTAGCAAACGTGCAAACTTCAAAGCCATTTGAAACATGCCAGATGCATTATGCAATCTACCAATGGAGAGTAGGCAAGTCCTGTCTCTTTTGCATGCTTTACCAATAACTCTGTTCTGTCATGTTTCTACCTTAATCTCCAGCTTTAGAAGAAAACCCATCTCAAAATATACACCTGCCTCTATCTTCCCTCAAAGTGAGTAGCTAAGAGCAAAATCCAAACTGGAGTAGTTAAAAGCACAATCCCAAATCCAATATGGAGGGCAGCCCTCTATATGGATGCTGATTGTTATAGGCTCTTGACAAAACATGTGCTTTTTTATTTGCTTTGATATGGAAGGTGTTCAAATTGCTTCAGCCAGCTTAGTTTCATAGCACTTAGATCAGTCAGATAAGGCAAGCCTCATTCCCCTCTAGAAGATATGAAGCTGAGAGGAGATGTGAAGCACAGGGAGTCTGATAAAAAAAAAACTAGACTAGATTTAAACCAGAGATTTTGCTGTTCATATGCTTATGCTATAAACGTTCCTTGGAAGGGCGACCCATGGCCATTGGATGCAATCTGACCTTATAAACTGGCTAGAGAGAGATCTGCAACAGATGTTCCTTCAGCAATGAGAACAGCAAAAATTGGGCATTTAAGAGATGAGCTGCAAAAGGCCGTGAATTTGCAGGGTCTAAAACATTCCCCCAACATACCCTGGAATGGGGTAAGGAGAAACAACACCAGTCCTGGAATCATTGCAACCCACATGTGATAAACTATTTTCGAGTTTCTGAAACAGGAAAAAATAAACGGGAAAAAACCCTTCCTGGCTACCTTCTTTTGTGCAGGTTCAAGCCCAGAAAATGATGATGATGATGATGATGATGATGATGATGATGATGAAGAAGAAGAAGAAGAAGAAGAAGAAGAAGAAGAAGAAGAAGAAGAAGAACCACCTTCTCCTTGGACAGCACAGGGAATTGCACTGCCATCAAGCTATGCCAGCTGAGGAGGTATTAAAATTTCATTTTGGTTTGCAAAGCATCCAGATATGCCCTGCTCACAACATCAGACTTAATGTAAACAGAAGGGTATTTTCTCCAAAATGCACATTCTTGAATTTGTGAGAGTGTCAGAAAAATGTGTACTTTTCATGTCTCAATCCAAGGAGAGCAATGCGTGCTCTTGAAAAATGCATGATTTTTCCTACTTGAAAAACATATGTGTTGCCTGTTCAAGTGAAAGGAAAAGGATGGCACAAAGTAAAATGGATGTAAGCTGAACCAAATGTCAAAGTGAAGTCTGGAGAACCTTAAACAACCCTAGATCTTCAATCCCTCTCTACAGAGCTATAAGTTTAGAAAATGTCTCCCTCGTTCATACACTTTAATGATACTTGGAGCTAATCTGCATGTTCTGCCTTCTCCTCCCCCTCTCCTCCCCCCTTTTTATTTCTGGTGACCCCCAGATCATATCAAGACCACAATCACTGAAGCAGAAGTTTTCTATTAAGTGTGACACTCATCCTCTGATACTTTGTAGAACTCATGAACTATTATACAAACTCGTTGGTATGTTACAGCTTCCAATCTTCATATGGAAGTGAGCACCATGTGACAGCTTCTCAAAATCATGGTTTAGCAGAATAAGTCCTGATGCGGATGTCATGAGAGAACTGTTGTTCCATTAGTTCCTCTTCTATGAGAAAGTAATGAAGTAAAGATACTTTTGAGTCAAAAGAATCCGGTGCAGAACAGGTTGCTTCCTCTGAAGATATGTAATTTTGGTGCACCTGTCCCTCCAATGTGATTTGATCATTCAAACAAGTTAACGCAGATGACTCCAGATGATGGTCCATAAGATGCAGGCTAATCTCTCCCCTCCCCTCCCCTCCCCTCCTCAGCATTATTGTTGGTATGAAGACTGAAATGGAAGCATGGCATGTATGCATTTTTACTCAACAAGGTTTTCTTCCAGATATGGATGTATAGAATTGCAGGCTTATTACACTGTAATGTGACATTTTTCCTTTTTAAAAACATTGATTTTGTTAACTGGTGGTTCTGCAATTATGGCCCAACCTATCAATTGCTGCTGCACTACTTTTGGTCCCTCCAAGTTGTCCTTGTGGAAATTTAGCCCTAACTGGCAGCTGAAGCACACAAGATACTACTAGTAATTATAGCAATCTCCTGTTTAACAGGAACATGGGCCAAATTGCTATGTTTAGAGTCCTTCACACCCTGCAGTGGTTCCAGCAAATGCTATGGATGATCATATGCCCTCCAGTTGTCTGGATCAAAACTCCACCTCTATTCCAATGGTGAAGCTGAAAGGAGCCAGAAAGGAGCCAGTCCCCACCTGCCACGGGGATGATAAAAACAGTGAAATATGACTGTCAGTTAAAAACCAGGCAGAAATGCCCATCCTTGTACATGCTAGAACATTCATCCTGCGTGCTTTGATTTGGTGCCTGGCAAATGAGAAATGGCAGGCAGAGGCCAAGAACATGGATGCGATAACACATAAGCAAGACAGTGACAAGGCACCGGCACCACAGTGGACAGTTAAACAAAAGCAAGTTAGCCAAACTGCTGCCTTTGCTTTTGTTATTTATGGTGTGTTCCTTCTGAGCAGCCACAAGAGTGCCAGTTGAAAAAGAAACCCAGAAATCAAAGTGGAAAAGAAAGGTTTCTGTATCTGCCTGCACCCCCTTATGAGGTTGTCCTCTGAAAGATATTATCAGCATGATGTACATGCAGAATTTAAGAGACACCTCAAAAATACTTTCATCCCACAAGAGTTATTTCTTGAAAGCAGTATTTGCTTTCTGTAAAATACATATTCTCTTAAGCAGTTAAGAATATTATTTGTATATTACAAATACCTGCAACAGGGAAACAGTTGCCTCTCCTAGAAGTGGCAGAAATATCACTTTAGGCCTATCTATAAAAGCAGATTGATTTTACAAAGTCAAGTTCTAGGTACTTAGAAGGACTCAATAGGGCAACAGAATCTCAATAAGGCTGAAGCAAAGATGTGCTCTCCTTTTTCCATCCCTAACCACCTTCTTTCTCTCTCTTCCTAGCCCTTGGCCTTGCTCTTTCTCTCCTACTTATCACTATCATACTGATTCTTGGCACCTTGTGATTACTGTCCCTCCACCTCTTTACTTCAATGTCTCTTCCCTCTCCTGGCCTCATGTTTTCTCATCCCACCCCCTTATCATGCTGTTTGCTTCCACCACCATCCATCCCACTAGCCTCCAGCCTCACTATTTCTCGCCCATCTCATCTTTTCATGAGACAGGTGTCCATGGCAGCCCTTATGTGACTAGGCTCCATGAAAGCCACTTTATGGTGGCATCTACAGCAGTTTCTCAAATTCCCACTGTTGCAAAACCATTAGATACCCTTCCTGTCATTTGCTCCCCTGGCCTTTCTAAATCTGCTAGCAGGACAAAACCATCTCTTGTATTTCCCCCACTGGTGCAACACAGAAAAAAAATCCACTAGCCCAAACTGAGGTTGATCAAAAACTTTCAGCTGTCTCACTCCAGAGAAGGCAATGCGGAGCAGCCTTTTTCACACACAGCTAAACTGTACTTCTGCATTATATCTGAATGAGCCCATTCTTACACCATGGTATTATCTGCCAGCTTCAGATGAGGGTGCTGAGTGAGAGTGATTTGTCGAGGACCACTCACAGATTTCATGGCAAAGGTGAGATTTAAACTGGGGGCATCGTAGCAGCTCAGCTTAGCCATTATCCTGCACTAGGACTCAAAACAACATTAAACTAGATGCACTTATTCACTGTGTACTTAACTCCCCTTTAATTTAAGATAATCCTAATTGAATGCTTGCCACTTAAAGTAGTTAAACAAAAAGCAGAACATTTTTAGCATCTGCCTACTGCAAAGAGAGGGAATTGAGAATGACAGGAAAATGGGGCGGTGTGGGAGGGAGAAAGTTCCATTCTCCACAGTGCTGGAACTCGCAACACAGCATGGCTGGCTGGGCACACTGGGCATGCAGCCCTTCTCTCTGATTTAAGAGACTTCTGATTAAAGTACTTTCCGCCATTTTAGTGCTTGTGTCAGAGTGATACCCCCAGGGCAATCTGACTTGCAGCTGCAGAGTTTCTTGATGATCCTACTGCTGTGACCCCCACAGGGGGGAAGCAAAGGACGAAGCAAGATTTATGTCTTCTTTTCTCCTTTATTTTTTTCTCCCGACTGAGGCCAATGGGAGGAAATTGCCCTAAGTCAGTTCCAAAATCATCAGCCAGTTTGGGGGCATGTCTGAATTGTAGCATGCTCCCTGGCCCACCCCAGTATGTCCCTTTTTACCACATCTTGATATCAGAAGACCACTGTATGGAGAAAAAAAAACCCATCACATCCATTTCTGTGGCAGCGGAAGAATTTGAGATTCTATCTTCCCCTCTCAGGGTGAACTTTCCTCGCTCTCAATCTAGGCAATTTTTTTTCTGGGAGTAAAAAGTTAAATCTTATCCTATTTTCAACTATTTTTTGTTAGACAGAGTGACTAACAGCACAGTTTCAGGGGGAAAGGGTAATATTGCATCTAGTTCTAGAGTCAGTGAAGCCAGGCTAGAGGCAGTTCCAAAACAACTTGCTTTTATTAGCCCTTTTATACACATCACTGGAGGATTGCGGTCTGGGCAAACCACTATAGAACAATGTCATCTTCAGCTTCCTTTTTGCACAACTCCTATGAATCCAACTGAAGCAGCTTTCATTAGCTTTTTTTAATGCACAGAATAGAGATGGAGTCTACAAAAACCCCCAACTTGTCCTGCTTCCACTTATTTAATTTAAAGTATACAGGAAATCTATTGAGCTCAAGAGCTGAATTTCCCAGCCTTGGTATATCCCTTTCTGCCACCATTTTGTTTCATGGAATGACAGTAGGTCCTACTGTTACTATTTCTCCACTTAATCCACTTTTCCATGCAATGCATATTTTTTTGTTTTGTTACACTTCTCTTACACTTCTGTTATGTCTACCCATATTTGCCTCCCCCACGCCAAGGAATGGAAAACACACACACTCATATTTAGAACAGAGATTTGCCATTTTAGCCAGAATTTCTGAGGAAACAGAAAGACATGTTAGATAATTTTCTTTATTCTGTGCATATACTTTTGATCTGAAGCTACCATGCTGCCCACAGAGTAGGATCCAACTTGGAAATCTCACTATTTACCATGATGAGCTTCTGGGAAACTTCAAGATAAGCCTAGAAAGTGGATTTATAAGGGGGTGAAGAATGGAATGAAGAAAATATAGATTCCCAGATTTTCAGGCATCAATTTCAGAATTCCTGGTGATTGGGCAGAAAATGGAAGCCCAAATCATCTTGAGATCTCTCTCTTGTCCAACCCCAGGTTAGGCTGCAAATAACTCTCCCATTCACCTTCCACCCTGACACTTGGATGAAAAGCAGACCTGTTGAAGCCAAAAATTAATGCCTACTCCTTGGTAACATGCAACTAGAAGCACAACATCCTGGGATTCCTGCTTCAGTCAAAAATGCAAGATTAGAAGACTGTAATAGCCCCTGGCTCTGTTAGCTTTGAATGAGGATGAGACAAACTCAAAAGAATAGGTCCAATTATTCTTGCAGGGAGAATATTCTTGCAGGGAGAATTCCCTTGCAGAGAATATTTTGTTGCAGGGAGGGGGGAGTGGCTGAAAAGCGAAAAACAATGGCAATTGAATAAAGCTACATTTTGTTTTTATGGCAATGAAACTTGTAAAATCACAGCAAGAAAATGATATCTTAACAAAAGCTGCAATGTGTTGTTATAGTAACTATATTTTATAAAGGTGATTCTGGTTAAAGATGTGCTTCCTTTTAAGATTTTTACAAAATTGAACAGGTAAAAACTGATATGTAATATTTTGCCTTCTTGCACTTAGTTTTGGTATAAAAGAGAATTGCCAATTATTTCTGAGTTTGTAGTGGAATTATGCAGTAATAACTGAAGGAAATGAAACTTTATGTCAGTATAATAACAAAAAGTAACAAGTGATTAAGCAACAACTGAAATTTAGAATCCAGAGGAATAAAAAATGTAGGTTAGATACAAGCAACATGTAGATACATTATTTCTGTAGAATCAGTTTGCAAGAATAGTTTACACTTATATTTCATCATTAATTCTGACTGATCAGGTGTTAGTTTCTCATGTCTAGTAATGGCTGATCAATGCCAGAAATTCAAATTTTAAAAAATATATTAGAGATTATTTCAAAAATCCAAAGCAAAGCAAACCCCAATTACATGTTCCATTTTGATAGTACTATTATTTTGATCATCTTCTACATTTGCAGCATATTCTGAAACATGATTTCCAACTTGACCACAAATGGAGTATCCTTACCAATTCATAGCAAGGTTTTTGGTTGTACAAAAATAAACACATAATAGCTGAAGTGCTCACACTTCTCCAGACTCTGAGGATTGTGAGCATTCTACGCAGAGTGGAAAAAGTGCAGAGGAAATCAGTAGCCAGAAGCTGTCTGACTGTGGCCCTTCAGTGGGGGATAGAAAGAGGTTAAGCAGATGCCAGGATACTTTGTACTTTGCATCCTGGCACCCCAGTATCCTCCCCTCATCATCCCTAAAACCCTGCAATTGGTGCAGTTCTTTCCCTACTAGCTGTGAGCAGGTAGAAAAATTAAATCACAGATGATCAAGGTTGGGGCTCTATTTCCAGTTTTGGATCTGGGCTGCTGCAGAATCCTGTGGCCCTCCCGATGCTGTCCAGGGGGTGCAGGATTGCTCTGGCAAATGCTGGATGGGGAGTGCTGAGGACTGCAGGCTTTCCCCCTATTTGCTCATGGGGTTGTATCAGAAGTGGCAGTTGCTGCGGTGGAGAGTAATAGAAAAATCCGGCTTATATTTAAGAATTTGCCACTTTTCCCATCCAGGAAAATAACTGTTCAAAATACTAAAACATGAAACCAAGAACTAGTCACGAAAAGACATTAGCAAATTCAAAGGAGCAAGCACAAACTCCCTAAAACCAACATTTAAGAAAAACTTAAGCAACGTCAGAGTCAAAGGCTTGTTTAAAGAACAATGTCTTCTCATAGGATACAGAGAAAAGGAAGATGCGGCTAAGATGCACCTTTATAACAATGGTGGGTAACATGTGGTACAGTTTTTGGCTTAAAACTCCCATCAGTACTTGCCAGAATAGCCAATGGCCAGTCCAAAACATCTGGAGAGCCATATGTTGTTCACTCCTGCTCGTATTTATTTATCCATTGCATTTTTATCCCATTGCATTAGCCGATAAGGCTCTATGAGCAGGTTACAAAGCTAAAGACAATAAAAATACTATTAAAGTGACAATTAATATAGCATTAAAATGCTACAATCCAGAGCAATGCCATTGTAAAAACACCTCTTGTAACAGGGAGTGCCATATATGGAGCTTTTCTCAAGCGTTGCCAGCAATTGTGCCTCTCAAAGCTTATGATGCTGACTGAAATTTCTAGAGGTGTATTTGGAAAGAGGAAATTCTTTTGTGCTCAGAGTACATGGTGTTGGGAGTGGGGGGGGGGCTGCTTTGAAATCATCCCAGCTGCTGCACTCCAGTACATAATACTAAAATTGATGATGATGAAGAAAGCAGTACTTTCATTCATCTCAATAGCAGCAGAAATATTAACTCAAAATAGATCACAATTCCAGGTGCTCAAATGCAGGAAAATATTTGTGAAGTGTATTTCAAACATACCTTTACAACTCTATAATAACAGTCTTTTTCCCTGGCTCTGTTTTACCCTTAACAGTTTCTTAAATATTCATATCTCTGTGAATTCTTAAAGAAAACAAAGCAATTGTTCTTTGCCTGCTCATAAAGTACACTATTATATGAGTATTAAAGATGCATAGATGTATAATCAAGTTGGTTTTTTCACCTTCTTTGATAAAAGAAAAGGATTAGTTTCATCCTTTGTGTTCATTTACTGATAATGCTTATTTTAGATAAGTCTTAATAGGCCTTTTGCTGAAAACCCTTATTTTAAAAGCCTTTTTCAATAGTATGGCTAAGAATAGGGGTAGGGAGCCAAAAGTCATCCATCTTTATATGAAGACTTAAGATCTGGTCACTTATCTGCAGAAGCCTCAAGCTGGTGTAGGCATTTTGGAAATCTCTACAAAATGAAGGGGGAAGTGGGGAATTGGCAGAACTCACACAAACACACACAGCCCTTCTCCACTAGCTTCCTGATTGCCTGAAGGACTCTGGATGGCTCTTTAACAGATCTCTTCTCCTACCCCCACTTACAATTCTCTGTGAATCACACATATTTGAACAGAACATTTTCCTAATCATTGGATCTCTTCCCAAAAGGAAAAAGGGTTTAAAATCTGATGATCAGGGAGATACTGAATCCACATAAATGTTGCCAATTTATTTAAGTGACAAATTCAAGTCTTGGAACAGAGGAATGTTGGGCAGGTAGGAAGCAGCTTTGTATTCTGGTACTACAGAAAGACACCCTGGTGGCTTCCCATAGGAAAACATTGCTCAGAGTGACAGAAGGCAGCAAGTCCTGGGAGCTCTGTCAGGCAGGGGCAACAGACTGGCCCTCTGTTGTCACCTGCCTTTCCCAACCCGTGGATGCCAGGATGGACATCCTGGCAGGTTCAAACCCCACAGAAGTTTTGTCAACTTCTGCATGGTACACAGAAGAACAGTGTACACTCACAGCTAAACAGGGCCATGGACACCTCTCTCCACCGTCTGTTTTGATTTCTGCCCAATTTATAGCAAACTGTCCCCATTAGTCTTTGTCTGGAAAGGCTGTAGGGGCTGTTGCACAGAACAGTTTGTCACATTCAAGCCAGGGAGTGAGCAGAGCCAGAATTACAAAGCTGAGGATCCAATACTTTACAGTACACGAAGAAGCCAATGACTGGTTTTTATTTAAATCAAAAGCCTGGTGGTCAAGGTTTGGAAAACTATGAGCCTCCTGAGTAGGTCCAGTGTACATGAGGCCTCAAATTGCTAGTTAACTGCTTTATGTTGGCCAACCTGGATTTCAGTCAAGGCTCCCTGATTCCACTTTGGTCCTAAAGCTGATGAAGAGAGCTACAATGGGTCTTCTGAAAATAAAGAGGTTCTTTGCACTAGAGTCCAACTTGACAGAGTGTCTTCCAAGGAAGTGACCTTTTGCTGGGCCTCAAGAAGTAAAAAGAACACAAACTCCTCATTATTGCTCAGAATAACCACAGGATAAAGCTCCCTACTCTGTTCATCTGTGCTGATCCTGGCAAATATTCATACCTGATTGGCAAAACTTTGAGGTATAAATGGCAAGCTTTTCAAATCTTTGTTTCCTGCTGAAAATGCAATGAATCTTTATCTTAAAAGAGTCTTTGCAACTATGATACACCCAGGATTAGAACAGCATATTACTGGTCACAGCAAACATCAGTTTTAACAGTGTGATGGCCACCATTCCAAGTTATTTGGCTCCACACAAATTGTTGGAATTTTCGCAAATACTTGCAAGTTATCAGAATCACAGTTGGGGAAGCTGTTCCCACACTCTGCTTGCATCTGTGCCTCTCTTTGTGTGTAAGTAAGTGGGAAGTAATTACATCAAACATCAAAGGCATAGTTTAGTCATCCAGCTACAGAAATCAGACTGGCAACTTTCTGCTACTTTCAAGAAATAGCCTTTGAAGGTTAAGGTTATTGCCATGCGCTCTCCTCGGGAGTCATGATACTTTCTCCAAACCAACTACTTGTCAAGTATGAGTACACAGTATGAAAACATATCACTAGAAACCTGCCATTTCTGACTTCAAGTCTTGGCCTAACCACAGATTTGAAATGAACACGAGGAAATGACAAAGAAGGCATTCCACATCTGACATCAATTCTATGACTAAGCTTAAACACAGGGGATTGTGCTCTGAACAGAAAGTGATGGGAATGAAAGAAAAAATTCTGCTGAGACCTTCATTCAAGACTCAGGAGAAAATGTTTCATTTTAACATTTTGGTTGCCACTGCACTTACATCACGGTGCTGTCAAGAAATGGATATTCAGCAAAAGAAACAATCTGTTTTCTATTCAGATAGGAACCTGTTAACTTCTCTGCAGTTTCCAAAAATGAAATGCTACTCTGTATACGGGACTGTATGCAAACCTCTGTATATAACATTTCAAAAATACTGACACTGTTTGAGGTTACCACCTGATGACTGATGTTACCATTATCAGTGCCACCTGGTGACCCCTGCCATTATTAGAACAGTCCCTGCTGGTAGCTTGCATGACACAAGTTGGATCTCTCACTCAGACTCGCAACAGGGATGCCCATGAAAGAAGCCAAACAAACCCACAGAACCGCTGGTCTGAAAATACGCATGCACCCTCATTAGAGTCATCCCCCATTTAGTCAGCCGCATCCTGGCTACCAGAGGCAGGATTTCAATATAGCTAATAGCAGGAGTCAGATATATATAAAGTATCAACCAAGCCAACATGGGACTGCCCAACAGACAGGCTCACTGCATGACCTCAGGAAAGCTGTAAGTCATGAAGGAACTGCACTTTTGTACAGCACTTCATTAAATTTAAAAGACCAACATCACTGCTACAACCACATGCATCTCACATGCATCAATAATTCTTCTTTTTTCCTTCAAAATTCCTGCAACTGGGAAGTGGGGAAAGGGACTGTGGTGCTGTGCCAAAGGAGAAACACAATGCATGTGTCTAGATTTCACGTGCTTCTCCTCTCCTGATTGTAGGCATTATTTCCAAGTTTCAGACAACCAAGAGCAAAGAAGTGCAAAGGAACATTGTGATGGTAAGAAATAGAAATAGTTATGTGTATCAATGAGATGTGGATAAATGAAATTCTGGCATCAGTGATGCAATTCATTCTTAACCTCAATAGAAAGTGCCCCAGGCCAGATAAATTTGTGTCTGAAAAACATTTGTTTGGCTGAAATGTTCCCCCAAGGGGTTTTTATCATGGCTTAGGACCATGATCCCTGAGGGAACGCCTCTCTCAAACTTCATCTGCCCAACTCTATGAAGAAGTTATTGGGCCTACCTGCAACTGCCGCCTCTGATGAAGGCTTAGATGGTGGCAACAAGGAGAAAGGACTTTCCATTGGTGGTCCTCCAGTTATGGAATGAGCTCCCCACTGAGGCCCACCAACTTTACTACCATTTGGTTCAAGGCTGCCAGGTAAAGACTATATTTTACTGTAGGGCATTCAAGTAATCTATGGGGTCTACTAGCTGTTAAAATGGGTCTTAAGATCTTTCTCATATATATATATATATATATATATATATAAAATTTAGTTTAAAATGTTGTATTGTACTCTTTTCGTGACATTTTAATATGACGTAGCTTTTATTGTTATTTTTATTGTGCTGTTGTGAACCGCCCAAAGAGCTTTGGCTATTGGGAGGTACAGAAATAAAATAAACAAAATAATAATTTAATCAACAGAAGTATGGCTTTCAGCTATCAGCAAGTATAGGTATTTAAGGTTTAATCCTTCCTGAGGCTGTGAAAATGGGAAAATCTAAAAGACATTCTCAGGGTCATTGACTTTTTCTCTCTATAACAATAGTTAGGCCTACTAACGTTAAAAAATATTGCAGCTTTCCTTCGGTGGATTTATTTCTATTTGCTGAAAGTTTTTGCAAAGAATTTTAGTTTTAAAATGAAACCAAAATGTTCTGTATTGAATCCAGTTTTGTGTCCTTGGAGAGGGGTATTGCTGGGGGAATAAGTACCCTGAACATTTGGTGATATTCTTCTCAAAATTATGGAGTACTTTTGTACCCTGGGCATGTTTATTAGAAAAAACATGTAAAAAGGAGACTGAAATTTGGGGATGTTTTAGAGTAGGCAACCTATGACAATGTCCTAGAACAGTGAAGGTGAACCTTTTAGAAACCGAGTGCCCAAACTGCAACCCAAAACCAACCTATTTATCACAAAGTGCCAACACGGCAATAAAACCTGAAAACTGAGGTTTTACTTTAGAAAAAACACCTCACAGTCAGTTCAAGCAAATATATATCTCTCTCTCCTTGGCAGCGAGTCACACCGAATGAGTTGTGGCTCATGACGTCATCGCCTGGTGCCGCTACTCCTTTCCGAACATGCGCTTGGCCCCTATGGGCACTGTTACCCGTTGCTTGGCTAATGTGGTGATGCTGGGCAACTTGGCTCATGTACCGACAGAGAGGGCTCTGTGAGCCCACTGCGGCATGCGTGCCATAGGTTCGCCTCCACTGTCCTAGAAGAACAAGGACTAAAATGTGTAAATTACAGAACAGAATGTAAGCTAGAGAGATTCATTTTACCTGACCATGCGGGGTATTAGACAATTTGCATTTAGAATGTTCCTTCAGAATCTTCCATTGTGACCAAGAATTACCACAAACATGGTGTTAAATAGCCCCACGGAAATTATCAGTTCTTGTTGTTCTGACTTCACTACTCAGGCAGTGTGGAAGGGAGTATTACTTGATGCTTATCCTTGAGAAGCACAGAGAAATGAAATACAGCAGCAGGTGATTCAAGATAAAACTTTTGTTTTTAAGGTAATGAGTCTTCATGATGAGTGCCCTGGGCGAAAGACAACACAGGGCCCATCAGTCCAGCTGGCATGGAAACTTTGCTGAATATATAATAACAGCAGATAATTGCAGATGATGAGAAGGCTCTCATCAGAAATCGTTTGAAGATCTTCATTTTTAATTATTTCATAAAAATACTCATTTTGTATCAGCTTCTTTTATAGTATAATTATATTACACTATAGGTTACCTAAAACAGTAGCCGTGGTCAACGTGCTCCTTTCCCTTTTGTAGTCTTATTTTACTTGACTATTTTGCTTCATCTACCTGCTTTCCATTTTGAACACTTGTCAACACAGCCTATCTATTAACTTGTCTGACTTCAGCACTTATTCAGCTCAGATATAAGCTTTCTTAACTCCGTCATATTCTTGCCTTTAAATGAGTTATGTGCCCTAGCTTGCTAACACAAATGATCCACTGGAAGACCCTAACTCAAACACTAAGTCTAATCCTAACCCTAACCTTATGTGAATACTTTCACGAGAAGGCCACTCACTTTCCTCTTAAACTAGTGTCCTTGCAATCAATTTAGAGGTATTAAATCAAGTTGGAGTGAATTTTTTCCCAGTAGCTAACATACTGATTCTACTACGACCAATATGGTGTTTGTTACTGACAGCTACTACTTATTTGATGCAATTAGAATGTCTTTCTTTGTGAAGAAATGGCAAAAGGTTCTCCAATAGCAGCATTACTGACATTAGCACAGGTTTTCTTTCCAGGTATAGATAAGTTAAGAGGTTACAGGTTTTAATACGAAACTTGGAGTAAGCCAGAGCAGACACCCTAGGTATATATTGATCTATGACCTCCAAATGATGGGGATTGTAGAATATCAAATTGGAATGATTGAAGATCTTACAGTTGTCTGTGTCAAAGCACAGGTAATTACAGGCCTGAGATAAATGGTGTTTCACAAAATCAGTTTTCAGCTTAAAAGAAAAGGATAATCAGCACCCTCTTTCCTCATCTGGCCCATAGTCAACTGCCAAGAAATAAGTCCTTCAAGCCTTCTTATTACAGGTGGATGTCAGGGCAAGGAAAACTTTTCACAATCTTCCTGTTTCTCCCACCCAGCCCACCACAGAAAGCTAGTACTAATATAAACTGATGCTGTATCTCTTTTGGCAGCTGTCCCTTTCTTCTCCTGCCTAGCTTCACTTCTCTCTTGCCCAACTGCTGAGGAATTCCAGGCAGGTCACAAGAGTGGCTGGACAGCTAGTAAAATCAACCCATTTCTCCCCCCCCCCCGCCCCCCACGTAAGTCTGATCTCATGTGAGCTTCCCCTTCTCCTACTGTATCATGAGTCATAGATACACTAAATCTCTTTTTCATCTTCTTCCTCTGTACAGCCATATTTTAAAAAAAGACTAAATTGTTTTTCTCAAGTCAAATAATTCCTTTTCATCTACTTCCTTTGATTAAAAATATTAAAATGACAAGAAATTTGTTACAGCTTTCCCCTCCACCCCAGAAGGCATCTGCTTTACTACATGAAAACAACTGAACCTGACCATAGTGGAGGTGAAAGGTTTTACTATTTATGCCTCAAGGCAATAAACTTCTGAGATATCTATGGGGGTAGATCTGTCTTACATACCACTTGCACATTTTTAATAAGCTCAGAAACAAACAAATCAACATGGCTGTTTCCTTATACAATTATTACTGAAAATAATTCCTTACAGAATTATTCCATCACTGATCTCTGCCAAAAATAGAGACTGCTGATATGACAGGGATGCTCTCATCTGCGTTAATAAACTTGCTAGAGCAAAAGTAGTATGAAATCAAGAACTGCATTAGTCCTGCTCCTCCTTGCAGAAATGTGAGAAAATAACATTCTGATGTTTATCCTGGAAATGGAAAGGAAGCAAAATAATTCAACATGCTACACTTTAGATTATTTAAATGACTGAATACTGACTCTTTTGAATAGAGTAAACAGGAATTTTGGTGAGGGAGGTAAAAGTACTGAAGAAAGTTGCACAATGGGTTTGTTTTGTTTTTGTTTTTTTAGGATACTAATGGCTGCACTAATTTCAGATTAGAAATCTTATTTTTCACTAAAAAATCCTGAAGAGCCTGTGCCAAGCAAACAGGTCAAAGCAGGGCAGGAAGGGATGCTACACAGTGGCAGAACCTAGCAGCCTCTGCCTGCATCCTGTTCCTTGGATAAAGGAAAGGGCACAGCTGCAGGCACCTTGTAAATGCAGTGGCCAACGATGTTGTGTGAGTTCCATGTTTCTGAGGACTCTTTAGCCAGACACCCATGCCTACCCATGATGACTTTGTGGTTTCTTCAGACCCCCTTGGTGTGGTTAGCTGATTCAACAAGACTAATTATCTCCTAGCTTCATCTATTTGGTTAAAGATGTAGTATTAACATTTTCCACACTTAAATAATACTTCCATCAGATCTATAAAGTGTTATTACCATTACTGAATGTAAGTATATTCTATGCCAAGTTTTTAAGAACTCCCCCCACAAAACAAACAAACAAACAAAAACCTTTGCATGGCTTGAAATAGAAAATATAATGGTAGACAAAGTTTGTGGATACCATAAAGTGTCATCCTTTTATCTTCTCCTGGAACCATTTCAAATGTCTTATAGTATATTTTTGTATTTTAAATAGCCTTCATCTACACTTATAATAAGTCTATAAAGCTGAAGTTCTATATAGACCATCCTGGGAGCAAGTAAAATTGAATCTGACGGGACTTCTCAGTAGGCAACCATAGTATTGCACTGTAATTTTAAGATTAAGGAAGCAGAGAAAGTTTTTCACAATTAAAGTAAGTAATCAGCAATTACACACCTTCCAAGAAGTGTCTACCAAGAGCCAGATTAGCAAATGATAAAACATATATGAGATGTTTATCAATATCTGCAAACGGGACCTTAATGACTGATTCTATCATATTGTCATCTCTTTTCTATACTAATCCTTCTGCCTCCACAAATTAAACTGCCACAGGTGCTACAACAACACTGTGTGGGTTTAAATGGAGTTAATTTTCTCATAAATGAGTATGTAAGCTCTTCTCTGTATACATGCATCCAAGAGAAGAAAAACCTTCCTAATTTTTACATTAATCATGCTTTGGGGAATAGATTTAATAACTCAAACATCTGCCACTTTACCTTAGGAATATTATGCAGAAGATACGAAGAATAATTTTTCACAGCTTTAAGAGGTATTTTAATTTGTATTCATAAATGCAATCATTGCTCAGGTACTTATAATCTTGTTTGCAATTATGAGATATCCCCTTTTATAAAAAAAAATGTTAGGCTAGCATCAGCACAAGAATCAATGAAAACAGACATGGAGAAACATCCACACCAAGAGCCTCTCTCCAAGACTTCTAGAACCTCAAAGGCTACCAGAAAGATCTAGCACACAGCAGAGATGAGTACTAACAGCTGATTCCATGGAAAAGCAGTAACTGGGGCAGTGGAAGCAGCAGTGAATGGGTTTCATCTCACTCACTTTGACAGTTTCTTTTAGCTGAATACAAACAAGCAAGCAGAAATGACAGACTGAACAAAGTTATGGCGTGGATTTACAGTCTTCTACTATTTTTGAGACAGTGCTTTTCCAAAGCTCCAATTATAAGCAAAGTAAACTTTAAAAAGATGTTAAACACATAATCTATACTGAGGCTTGACAGGGTACAATTTTAGCCCTGAGTTAATGTATTTTCTTGGAATTTGTGCATGCTTCCATTTGATCATTCACTTCAGTGGATGGGACCACATCACAGCCTGGCAGCAATGAAGCACAAACACTAATTTGAGTGATGCATTTCTGACATATAAAATGGGTGAATTAAACCCTACAACTTATGAGGGAAAGCATAAATTTGTACATAATATTAGGCTATTGTTCACAGAATATTAAAAAAAGAGAATACCTTATTATCTTTTAACATTCCAAAGTTCTAGTCAGGATCAAAGATGATTTTTATGATGTTGACCTCTGGCTGATCTGTGTATTTCAAGCAATGTAGTAGGGGATCCATTTGAGGAAAATAAGAGAACAATTTTTGCGTAGGTCACAGCTGGGTAAAATACTAGTTGTGCTAAAGCAATTTCTCCAGCAGTATGAGGCCATGTGTTTGTTATAAGAAACAATGACCTTGGAATTCTTCTCTACACTTCTTCTCCTTCTAATCTCTGAAGTGTTATTTTAAGAGTTCATTGTAACAAAATTTGTACCAGGTGTATACATCCGTGATCACAAACCGGAATTTCTAAGAATGGCTTTCAAAATTCATATCTGTGCTATTAGATAGAGCTGTTTAAAAGAGCACAGGTTTTTCAGGCAGCTAAGATGGTAACACTGAAATACCAGAAGTCACAAGCAAAAATGTACTGAATAAGAAAGGAAAGAAAGCCAGGTAGTCATATTACCATATCTTTCTAGCAATGTATGAGCTGGGAAAAGCTATGTGTGTGAAATGCCATGCTGGATTTTTCTAAAACAACATTGCACCCCTGGGGATGGACGCAAATGAGTTATACTGCGATCCTGTACATGTCTACTCAGACGTAAGTCAGTGGGAGTACCTCCAAGCAGCCTTAGGTATGTCTTGCACACAGAAGAAGGTTTGCCTGATCATTTCAAAACCTCCACTTTTATGGATGTTGTGAAATGAATTTTTAAAAATCAAATGAAATTCAGAATTGACTTAAGAGTGTGTGTGTTGGATTAATGTGATGTGCTCTGTGTGTGGCTGCCCTTGAAGACAGTCTGGATACTTCAATTGGTTCAGAATAGAGCTGCCAGGATGTTAACGGGGACCAGCAGGTATTCACATATAATGCTGGTCTATTGGTTACACTGGCTGCCGATTGAAGTCCTAGCCCAATTTAAGGTGCTGGTCATGACCTATAAAGCCTTAAACAGCTTAGGTCCGGGATACCTCAAGGAACACCTTCTTTCCTATGTCTTCCTGCCCCTTGAGACCTGAGGTGGAGGTCCTGCTCCAGGAGCCTTCTTTGAGATTAGGAGGGTGGCTACCTGGAGGAGGGCCGTCTCTGCAGTGGTACCCCTACTATGGAATATGCTCCCCAGAGAGGTTTGCCTGGCACTGATGTTATATTCTTTAAAATATAACCTGTTTATTTCCCCATCATTTTAATGTTTAGTTGATTTTAACTGGGGTTTTAGTATTTCAATTGTCAGATGCTGTGGTATTTCGTTTTATTCTACTTGTTTTATTGTAAGCCATTCCAAGATGCTAGTGGGGAGATAGGGTAGAAAAGCTTTTAATAATAAATAAATATTTTGCACAAAATGAGCACATAACCAAGAAGTGCACTCAGTGTGACCTCTAAGGGTATTTTGGGGCTAAGAAGAGTGTCCAGAATAAATCCACAAGGTCAGTTGAAAATGGATCTATCTTCGGCAAAATGTTATCCTGCATCTATTTAATAGGTAAAGTATTTTCCATTTAACTTGAAAAATCTAGATGTTTACAATGAAACTAAATTGATGGGTTTTAAAAATTTCAAAGCCCCTGGCACATAACATGCTTTTAAAACAGTTTTAAGTTGCCTCCCCACAGAACCCAAATGGGGAAAAATCACATACTATAGTTAGTTTATATTGTTTAGGTTCTCAACTATTCTGTTTTTATACTAGCCTACAGATATATCCTGAATAATTATCTGCTTATTTCCATACTGATTTGAATAATGTCTAAAATGTTGTTCATAGTCACAAATGGGCTGTTGTTTTTGCTCATTTTATTGGAATTTTGTCTGGTGTGTTTATTTTTTTTTTTCCACCAACAAAAACAAATTACTTTTGTTTGCATGAACAGGAAGGTGCAAATCAAGTTGTCACTCTCAAAGAATATTATGGATATGCAACAGCAACATGACAGCTAAATAATCCCATGCTGCACTGGAGCAGTGAATCATTTATAGATAGATGAAGAATGTAAAATTAATTCTTAAACATAATAAAACCCATTATTTTTGTCAGATTTTATATAAGAATCACCTTCACTTCATTTTAACATTTTCAAACATTCTATTAGCCAAACCAATTTCATACTTAACTTTAGCTAATCTGACAAAAATCTATGCAGTTAACAACCGCATTTCACTCTGTTTGTAAAATCTGAATAAAACTCCTATTCTTGCCTACATAAGGCCTAATTCCAACATATCATTAGCAGAAGAAATGCTTTTGCTCGTGTAAATCTGCTTTGTTTTTCCCTTTGTGCAACTACTAGTGGAGCACTTTGCAAACCTGCACTTTGCAAGTAGCCAAGCGCAGCAGTTGTGCAACTGGAAATGTAATGGGTGTCTTTAGAAGAACTTTACAATGCTCCCTCGGCTCACGAACGCCTCAGTTCACGATCAAATCGGGTCGCAAACAGAGATTTAAGAAAACCTTTTACTCAGGTCGTGAACTTCCCCACCCGTCTCCCCACCCAGCACTCCTGTGAGCATGCCCGCCTGCCCCCCCATGAGTGTGCCTGCAAGTGCGCCTGTCTATGGCCGCGATCGTGGTCACGCTCATGCAGGGAAGATAGACATGATTGTGGTCGTGCTGGTGGGGGGAAGATGGCCGCGATCATGGTCGGAGGGGGGAGGAGATGGCCACCATCTTTGTTGTTGTTTGTCACTTTGCTTCAATTTTTTGTGATTAAAAAAAAATAGTTACAGAACGGATTAACCTTATTTACACAGAACCTTATGGGGAAATTTGACTTGGCTCACAACCAATTTGGGTCACGACCAGTCATGGAACAGATTAAGTTCATGAACCAAGGTACCACTGTATTTGGGTTCTCTCTTTGCACATCATTTAGAATTTGGTTCCTCCTAGTGCAACATCATTTGTTCTAGTGGAATCACATTGTTGAATGAATCCTAAGCGCATAACTTCACAGAGAAATAAGCAAAGCCCAGCACTCTTTACAGGACGGCTTCTGGAGCAGAGGCTAACTGGAAAAGAGTGGTCCACGCTGTAGTTTCCAATGTCTGCTATATTATTTCATGTCTGTTATGTTCTAGAATGCAGAATCCACAGTTTTTAGTAATTCCATGTTGTCTCATAGATATCCTACTATGTTCTGAGTAACTGAAATGATTAATTTATAACATTTTTAAAGCCACTGTTAAGGACAAGTGTTCTTCAAGTGGCATACAATAAAAATGCAACACATAATATAATATTAAAATCAGTCAGCATAAAAACCCCAGTGATAAGGCAAACATCTAAAATAGAAGTAGGCAACTGACATTGGATGGCAGTCAAAATATTGCTGGATATTCCATTCCTATCCACCTGATAATTGATTAAGGACAATCAAATGCATGGTTCACACAAGTATGTGCATGGAAATTAACATTGGAGATCAATCTTGTACCTGTTAGGCAGAAAAAAGCCACTTACTCCCAGCACCTTTTCAGCACTCCAATGTAACAAAAGCAATAAGCATCAGAAGTGGGTTGAAAAATCATTTATTCATTTATATAGGAAACCAGCTAATCCATATCCATTTTTTCTTACTAAAAAGCAGCCTCAGGGACTTGGGATTTTGAGAGAAGGGCCAGTGTGTATGTGAGTGTCAATGTGTGTCGCTGCACAAACACATAAACTTACTTTTTTGGTCACTGGTTATTTGCCCATTCAGAATTCTATGTGATTTAAGGATAGTTAAAAGTTATTGCTTAGGAAGTTTAAAGGATATTTGTGTGATTGTATGAAGCATACTGTTTATCTAGAATTAAGGGAAGGGCAGCTTGGTGTCACAAGACAGCTTCACTTTTCCCAGAGGACAAGTCTCTGCATCAAGTCCTGACTCTAAACAGCGAAATTTTAGTATACAAAAAAAGGAGACAAGCAGGCCTGTTTTGCTTCAGGCAATGTAGTAAGCAAGGCTATAAGTGAATGAAGCCATAGGCAGAGCTAGCTTCTGTATTAAGGCAGCTGGAGCCAGGAAAGTTGACACCCAACAGTAGGAAAATGGTTACCACCCTCCTGTTCAGGCTAAGCATGCCTTACAATCATGGCAGATCCTTTGTTTATGAAGCCTCTTGCTCTGTGAATCACTTTGAGCAGTGCACTAGCCTATGAAGATCCTCCTTCCTTATCTGAGCTGAATCCTGGGATCTCTACTCTCCCCTCCTTTTGCATATGCATTTCAGCAGTTCCGGAATGGCTTACAAGGCAATCGGAGACATTCCCACTAGTCCCAGCTGCTGAAGCCTTGAAGACCCAGCCATATCAGTCACTTCTTCCATCTCCTCATCTGAATCAAGTCTCAGGCTTAAGTCATACACACGGGAGACAATTCTAAATCGATAGAAAAGAATGGCAATTCTGAATGGAAAAAAAAAAAAAAATGCTCCCTTCTTCCTCACCCCAGAACTTTTCTGCTCAGCTGATGCTGTTTTCTAGCTGCAACACTGAAAAATTCAGGATTCATCATGCAGACTTGTGTGATGATTGCAGCATGCCTTACACTGCAGAATTCTTCTTGCCCTCAAGGAATTTCATGGACAATATGTTTATCAAGGCATTGTAATGAGAAAACTTCCTTTTTCCCCCTTTTCATGTGATTTTTGTATGTCTCTTTTGAGACAGTTGCTTTCAATCTTCAAAGAGGTTTACTTGCAAGGAAGGGAAATTTTCTTTTTGATATGCAAAAAGCAGTATTCACAAGGTAGTAGTAAAGAATGTATTTCACAACCAATCACACTCAGAGAATGCTCCCAATCCCACTCCATCTTTCAGTTTAAGTCATCTTTAGAATGATCCTGCAGTAATGAGAAAAAGAACTCTCTGATAAAATTAATATTGATAGCAGTGACCCCTGCCTTGGATGTCAGATAAAGTAAAGGGAAACTCTCGTCATTATGCTACTATACAAGTTTTAAGCTAATGAAAGGTCCTTCTTAAATGATAAGCCAGTATATTTTAGTTGGCTTTAACTGGCATGATTGTTGCCGGCAACCTGGGGATTTAATCCTGCATTCTTCTCAGGGCACTTGGCCCTTGGCATTCCAAAGGTTAATGTCAGGTGGAAGCATAGATCTGCCTTAGCATAATAGCCTTGACATGATATTGACCTGTTACCTGAATTCATGGATTTATTGAGGGTGTAATCTTCTGCATGTTTAGACAGAAATAGTCCTACATCTCCCTCGTAGCCATCCAAGTTCTTCTTCTCATTACTACGAATAAGACTGCAACCTAAATCTGACACATGTAGTGCTGAATCAGCCAGTAAAGTCAGGTTGCAAGTCTCACCCTCTTACAAGTTTGGTAAGCTTCCTTCTGCTGAACACTTCTAAGCCATTTTGTCATTTGGCTCTAAAAGGTTCAATACACTTGTGTAAAAAAGAATGAACTTATTTATCTTAAGCATAGATGTATAGATCTATAGATGTATATATGTCGAACAGAAGTGTCAAATCTTTGCCTCTCCTCCTTTTCGTTTTATTAAGAATGAAGTAAATCATTACTGTGTATGGACATCCTTTAGAATGTGTTATTCTTCGCCTTTCCTTTCCTCCCTTTTCCTTTCTGTGGTTTGTCATTATTATATTCGCAAATAAATAAATAAATAAATAAGAATGGATACGTTTAAAAGATTACATGGCTGTATACAATACTAAACACCATGCTGCACGGTACAGTCAGACTATATTCAAAATAATGTAGAAGAGGCCAAACAAGACCATAAAAACTGCCAAGCAGAACTAAAGCACTAAAAGCCATGTAAAATGCCTGGGCAAACAGAAATGTTTTTCCTAGCACCAAACGGTTGGTGTTCTGGTGCTGGACGATCTTGTTCCAGAATCAAGACATCATTATAAAAAAGGCCCTCTCCTTGGTATATGCATAGCACAGCCCACCAATACATCTCATGACAGTAACATATCTGACTGTTCCGGACAAGCCCCTTATCTTAAATCATGGGCAGAAAGAAACTAAAGTAGGACCAACAATAGTTTTTTGCTGGGAATGTCCCTCTCGTGGCCTCGAAAGAGGTCCTTCCAAGAATCAGAGCTTGCCAAATGTTGTGCTTTGAACCAGATTCTGCCAAGCTGCACAATGTGCCAATGGCCAAATCCACTGCAGCCCAAGGAATCTTGTAGAAGATACTCTTGCAACTGTTCTGGGAAAAAGTTAAATTCCTGCAGTTTTTGATGCAATTTTGACAGTACTGTCGTGTTTTAAATAGCCATGCAAAATTGCTGCTCTTGAGAAGAATTACAAACAAAAACAGAACACAACAAAAAGAATGGCCATGACCAAAGAATATTGGAGGTTTTGATATTTATAAACTTTCTAGCACTGAGCCACGAGCATGTTGTTCTTTGTACAAAACTGACAGAGCCTTTCTCCCTTACTGGATTTGCTTTGCTCCTTGCAGTGCAATACTTTCCACATGTCTCTGTATACAATACAAAACAAACAGAATTAAATTTGCTTTCACATTTGGGGGATAGAATCCAAGTGAAAAAAACAGAAATTTTAAACAGTTTAAATATTTAAAATGTTTTCAAAATTTTCATTTCTGTCCCTGAGGCAGGTTGCGGAGGGGAAAAATTCTGAGGAGGCAAAAGCAGCTAAATTATATTTAAAATGCATGAAGATATATATGGGATTACATCTAGGATGCATTTTATTACTTCATGACTGGGCTATCATACAAGAATGCTATTATAAAAAGCAGTTAATTTGATGGCCATCAGTATTTATCAAAATTCCACAGCCACAATTGAGTTCCGGCTTCCTCAACCTTTAACTGCCAAGGTTTGCTGAACTAAAATTCCCAGCTGACAAGTATTGTAATCCAACACATCTGGAATTCACCAGGATGAAGAAGGCTGGTATAATTAAATATCATTATTGGCAAATTAAGTGTCTAGGCAGCAGTGGGGTAGCGGTATCTCTTTCTAAAAAATCAAAATGAAATCATTGAAATGAAATAATCAGATCTTACAGGCATTCACTTTCACACTGGATTATACCTTGAAACTACCAAAATGTGGTCCTCTAACCTGTTTAGGAAACTTAGGAGGCTGCCTACTAAGATCAACAGAACAATTATTCTTGAAGGGGTTGCAGCCCATGTATAAATTGCACATGCAATTGGTGCTCACTTACGGTGATTTGAAGGAATCTGTTATGCACACATACCAGTTCATTTCTAACGCCTGGTGAAGTTCTTTTGGTTTTGTTCACTGCAGCAGCAGCTCCCTGCACCAGGGAGTTTTGAATTGTACCGTTATCTCCATTAAGTACTACATTTAAAACAAATAAAATAAAATAAAATCCATCAGACCAGAAAAACCCTGCATTAATTGTAAGCTGCTGGAGATCATGATATTTGTCTGTCTGTCTGTCTGTCTGTCTAAGCTAAGCAACCTGATCCTATGCAAGCAACCTTGTCAATATGCCCCACGTTCAAACGGAAGTACTTTCCAGTAATAAAATTTCAAGCCAAATTAGCTGTTATATTAATCATATCATGTGTAGTTCAGGATTCTATTTTTATTTACTCTAGTGTAAGCATGCATGACTCCACTTAAGATTGGGAGCATCACAGACCAGGAAAGGCAGATCAAACAACCCCAGGCACAAACCACTATTAGTTTTCTTAGACCCATGAGAAGCTCCCCAACCTATTCTGTTCATGTGCCAGAGGGATGGTTGTGGTGCTAGGACATTTCAGGAAGCAAACTGGGGATGGGATGGTTTAACTGTCCTTTTGTAGTCCTCCATGGTCCTAATCTAAATTAGAGCCACATGCACTTACATTAGCATACTTTTTAGAAAGGTAAAAATGACCCTCATCCATGCACTACAGGATTAAGGTAACATGGAGCTGACTCTTAGGCATTTTGTACAGACAGTGCACTAAATTGTATCTGTTGTACAGACATTGAAAATTCACAATTTTAGAAGCTGAAACCCAAGAGGTTAGATACACTGAAAACCCAAAGGGACTGCTGCTTTATCCCCTTCGTTCCAGGGGATTGCTTTGTCTGAGCTTACATTTCTCACATTGTCAACCCCATCTTTGCTCTCATTAAGAGTGCTGTCAGAAGAGGAAGTATTCTTGAGTGGCCTAAAATGACTGGAGCATCTAACAATGCCACCACTATTCCTATGGATGAAAACTTCTGCAAAATACAAATTAATTCAAGAAAATGGATTACAAAGGCTCTGTATGACTATCACCAATGAGAAATGCTAACACCTACTTTTAACATGGGAATCTTTGTTGTTGTTCTTAGTCGCAAAGTCGTGTTCGACCCATCGCGACCCCATGGACAACCCTCCTCCAGGCCTTCCTGTCCTCCACCATCCCTCAGACTCCACCTAAGCTCACACCAACTGCCTCAGTGACTCCATCCAGCCACTTCATCCTCTGCCGTCCCCTCCTTCTTTTGCCATCTATTGTTGCCAGCATTAGGCTCTTCTCCAGGGAGTCCTTCCTTCTTATTAGGTGACCAAAGTATTTGAGTTTCATCTTCAGGATCTGGCCTTCTAAAGAGCAGTCAGGGTTGATCTCCTCTAGGACTGACCAGTTGGATCGCCTTGTGGTCCAAGGGATTTGCAGGAGTCTCCTCCAGCACCACAATTCAAAGGCCTCAATCCTTTTGCGCTCAGCCTTCCTTATGGTCCAGCTTTCACAGCCATACATTGCAACTGGAAAAACCATAGCCTTGACTATACGCACTTTTGTTGGCAGGGTGATGTCTCTGCTTTTTGGTATGCTGTCTAGATTTGCCATAGCTTTCCTCCCCAGGAGCAAGCGTCTTTTAATTGCTTGGCTGCAGTCCCCGTCTGCAGTGACCTTGGAACCCAGGAAAATAAAATCTGTCACTACCTCCATTTCTTTCCCATCTATTTGCCAGGAAGTGAGAGGACTGGATGCCATGATCTTAGTTTTCTTAAAGTTGAGTTTCAAGCCAACTTTTGCTCTCTCCTCTTTCACCTGCATCAAGAGACTTTTTAGTTCCTCTTCACTTTCTGCCATGAGAGTGGTATCATCTGCATATCTGAGGTTGTTGATATTTCTCCCAGCAATCTCAGTTCCAAGTGGTGATTCATCTAGGCCCGCCTTTCTCATGATGTGCTCTGCATACAAGTTAAATAGGCAGGGTGACAGTATAAAGCCTTGCCAAACTCCTTTCTCAATTTTGAACCAATCAGTGGTTCCGTGTCCAGCTCTCATTGTTGCTTCTTGACCCACATATAGGTTTCTCAAGAGACAAATAAGATGGCCTGGTACTCCCATCTCTTTAAGAACTTGCCACAATTTGTTGTGATCTACACAATCAAAGGCTTTAGCATAGACAATGAAGCAGAAGTAGATGTTTTTCTGGAACTCCCTAGCTTTCTCCATGATCCAGCGTATGTTGGCAATTTGATCTCTAGTTCCTCTCCCTCTTCGAAATCCTGCCTGTACTTCTGGTAGTTCTCGGTCCACATACGGCTGGAGCCTAGCTTGCAGGATTTTGAGCATCACTTTGCTAGCATGTGAAATGAGTGCAGTGGTGCGGTAGTTTGAACATTCTTTGGCATTGCTCTTCTTTGGGATGGGAATGTAAACTGACCTTTTCCAATCCTGTGGCCACTGTTGAGTTTTCCCAATTTGCTGACATATTGAGTGTAGCACTTTTACTGCATTGTCTTTTAAGATTTTGAATAGCTCAGCTGGAACACTGTCACCTCCACTAGCTTTGTTGTTGCTCAGACTTCCTAAGGCCCATTTGACTTCACATTCCAGGATGTCTGGCTCGAGGTCAGTGACCACCCCATCGTGGTTATCAGGGACATTAAGCTCTTTCTTGTATAGTTCTTCCGTGTAATCTTGCCACCTCTTCTTAATCTCTTCTGCCTCTGTTAGGTCCCTGCCATTTTGGTCCTTTATCATGCCCATCTTTGCATGAAACGTTCCCTTCATATCTCCAATTTTCTTGAAGAGCTCTCTGGCCCTCCCTATTATATGGTTTTCTTCTATTTCTTTGCACTGTTCATTTAAGAAGACATTCTTATCTCTTCTAGCTATTCTCTGGAATTATGCATTCAGTCGGGTGTTTCTTCTCTTTCTCCCTTGCCTTTTGCTTCCCTTCTTTCCTCAGCTATTTGTAAAGCTTCCTCAGACAGCCATTTTGCTTTCTTGCATTTCTTTTTCTTAGGGATGGTATTAGTTGCTACCTCTTGTACAATCTTGTAAACCTCTGTCCATAATTCTTCATGCACTCTATCAGATCTAATTCCTTAAATCTATTTGTCACCTCTACTGTATATTCATCAGGGATATGATTTAGGTCATGCCTGAGTGGCCTAGTGCTTTTTACTACTTTCTTCAATTTGAGCCTAAATTTTGCAACAAGAATCTCATGATTTGAGCCACAGTCAGCTCCTGGTCTTGTTTTTACTGACTGTATAGAGCTTCTCCATCTTTGGCTGCAGAGCGCATAGTCAATCTGATTTCTGTGTTGACAGTCTGGTGATGTCCATGTGTAGAGTTGTCTCTTGGGTTGTTGAAAAAGAGTGTTTGCTATGACCATCGTATTCTCTTGACAAAATTCCACCAGCCTGTGTCCTGCTTCACTTTGTACTCCAAGGCCAAACTTGCCTGTTATTCCGGTTATCTTTTGGCTTCCTATTTTAGCATTCCAATCCCCCATGAAGATAAGGACATCTCTTTTTTGGTGTTAATTCTAGAAGGTGTTGCAGGCCTTCATAGAACCGGTCAACTTCAGCCTCTTCAGCACCAGTGGTTGGGGCATAGACTTGGACTACTCTGATATTGAATGGTTTGCCTTGGATTTGAACTAAGATCATTCTGTCATTTTGGAGATTATATCCCAGCACTGCTTTTCCTACTCTTTTATTGACTATGAAGGCTACTCCATTTCTTCTGAGGGATTCTTGCCCGCAGTCATATACCGGATGGTCATCTGAATTAAATTCACCCATTCCTGTCCATTTTAGTTCGCTGATTCCTAAGATGTCGATGTTCAGTCTTGTCATCTCTTGTTTGACCACATCCAGCTTGCCTTGATTCATGGGTCTTACATTCCAGGTTCCTATGGAGTATAGATCTTTGCAGCATCGGACTCTCCTTTCACCACCAGATACATCAGCAACGGAGTGTCCTTGCGGCTTTGACCCAGTCACTTCATTCTTTCTGGTGCTACTAGTACTAGCCCTCTGCTCTTCCCCAGTAGCATATTGGACACCTTCCGACCTGAGGGGTTCATCTTCCGGCATCATATCTTTTTGCCTTTTGGTACTGTCCATAGGGTTTTCATGGCAAGGATACTGGAGTGGGTTGCCATTTCCTTCTCCTGTGGATCCCGTTTTGTCAGAGCTCTCTGCTATGACCTGTCCATCTTGGGTGACCCCGCACGGGATAGCTCATAGCTTCATTGAGCTACGCAAGCCCCTCCGCCAGGACAAGGCAGTGATCCATGAAAGAGAGAAACGTTTGTAGGATACCCTTAATACTTGAAAGCTAAGCAAAGACAAAGCATTAAAAGCAAACATGCAGGGGAAAAAACCCCCTTACACCTGTTTCTATGGCAACAAGAGACCCATGGGAGAACCCTCACATAAATAAAGAGAAGAATTGACTCCGGGGACTCTTCACTCTGCAGCTGACATTTTGAAACAAATGCTACAATATTTCTGTAATGTGCCCAGTCATATAAATGGCAAATGAAATTGCTCTTAAAAGGAATACTGCCTATCAACTTTCAAAATTATTTTCCCAATTAACTTTCAGAAGAGGGGTGTGAGTACTGGTAATAGTGAATAAAATCGATCTAGAACGTGTGGAAATTTAACTATTATTTGTCTAGACACCCACAGTGAAACAATTAACCTGACCCAAAGGTGGTCCTACTACCTACTTCACTTTAGTCTTGGAAATTAATATGGAAATTAAGTTACGCTTTATCTTCATTAAGTGTCATGCAGTTGATATAATCCATTATTTCCTTTTCTGCCTATAAAGTCATGCAAATAATGAATTAGGCTGACAATGCATAATAAATGAGATTCTTACCAAAAGATTTTAAATGTCAGATTGCTGTGAGAGAAAAATGGCTCCATTCAAAGATCAGACCTAGCCCAGGACCAACTAAGCCTGGAACGTATTACATAGGAAAGTCCTACTGCTTTTAATGGAATAGATACAGTTACATTTGTTTGGATCAGTTCAGATTGCAAGAGTTAGACTTTTAACCATTGTGATGCAGGTGGAAGATGATGCATTGCCTGAGACAGCAGGACTCACGGATGCACCACTACTTCCTCCTCATGACAGCCATGGCAATCTTGACTACCCACACCTCACTCTGAGGCAGCTCTCCTCGGGGCAATGCATTTTGGGCAAGGGGACCACACAGATCAGCCATCCCACTGATTCTTTGTCACAATGTTGAAAATCATCCTCATCACCATCATCTCCATCATCTCTCACTCTCTCTCTCTCTCTCTCTCTACACACATTTCTATACTGCCCAAGAGCTGAAGCTGACTGCTCGATTTACAAGAATAAATGCTGCTTCAAATAGCTTGCAATGTGGAAGTAACTTTAACCAACACTTTCCACTGTTGCAGCAAAGCAATGGCAGCACAGGAAGTCTGTGTGGTCGTCTCACCTGCAATGCCTGTCTCTGAGGAAAGACTCCTCAGAATAAAGCTTTGGATCAGGAGGGGCTCCCTACTTTCCTGTCGCTGCACTTGCAAAAGAATGGCCAGCCAGCAGAGCTCTCTGCAGGCCGTGAAACCTGTTTGGGTTGGTTGTCTTGCTTTTTCAAATAATGATAATTGCCATGACAGTTGACAATTATCCCTCTCCTTTCAAGCAGACCAGGACAAAGGATTTCTAACTAAAAGACTTTATTGTGTTAAAGCGATGCAGCTAGACTGGCTCTGCAGTACAAAAGAGGAATATTGCAGAAGTTAATAACAAAAGAAACAAGCCAAATAGCTTAATGGGAAAGAGTAGATTCCAAGCTGAATCTCTCTCCTCCCTTCCAGGCTGAAAAGAGCAGTCCAATTGGTTAAAGCAGACCCTCCTGCTCAACAGCCAATCCCTGGGAGCACTGATGCCTCTCAACAGCTCACGCTTCTTAACCTGAGGCTGTGTCCTTTGATTAATCATGCTAAGTCCACCCTGCTCCACATTATACACTCACTAAAGTTCCCCACAGAAATTGAGACAGTCTGATTCCCTGGTTTAACTTTGGGTATGCTGGCCTCAGAATTTCAGTTGCTGATCCCAACCCTCTCTGTTTCTACAATTCTTGATGGACCAATTGCTACAGTCAGATTTACTTATCCTTTATGGGGACGGGATGGTACAGCGGCTTAATGACACTGGAGCTGTCAGCCTGAAATGGTTGGCAGTTCAAGCCCAGACCTGCAAGATGGAGTGATCTCCCATCGCTTGTCCCTAGCTACTGCACCTAGCAACTTGGAAGCATACCATCTGTGAGTTGATGAATAGGGATCACTGTTCTCCACTGGGAAAAGCTGTCTACATCCGTGTGCAAGCAAGAACCACCACTGGATCTGCCTGGGCAAGTTTGATGAAGGATCAGCAGGAGAAAGTCCTGGATGTGCTGAATGCCTCCCTGGCCAGCCAGTGTTAAGCTAGATTGCCCCAAGTGGTGCAGCAGTGCAAGTAAAGACTAGTAACTGTCAGCCACCAGAAAAACACTGTAGACTCCCTGGCCATGTATGCCATACACTAAATAAATAACTTATCCCTTGCTCATTGTAGCACACTTACTGTTTATTGGAGAATCAGTATTTCTTCTCAGAATTTCCAAGTGTTAATGGCAGGACTTTCATACCTGAACTATTCCACACAGCAGTGGATCTTCTCTTCTGAATACGCCTCTTCTGACACCTGGACCAGGACCATTTTGGGGATGCAGAAGTTAACTTTTGGGGCAGTATCACAGTTAGAAAGGAAGGCACAGGAAGGGAAAGTAATAATAATGGTTCATAGGGCATGTGGGATATTTTAGATTCTGTTTTAGTCTTTAGGAGATACTTAAGAGTCAAGAATGAGAGTTTTTCCTTTTGTGTAAAATGAAAACTGGACTTCAAAACAGCTTCTGTAATTCTTTGTCTGCTTCTTGTAGCTGTAATGCATATACATACCAATATTAGCATCATAACCTTAAGTCTCCAGGCCAGAATGGGCTTTTGGACCATGGACCAAGTTGGATAGGTTTGAATTCAGGAAGAAGGACTGAATATCCTGCACTAGCCAGTGTGAGAGAAGAATGAAGGCTGGAATCCTTGCAGAGAAAAGGTCAGGGATTTCCCCCTTAAAGAGATTGGGTGGGTGGCCCATAGTCCTGAGACACCTGGAAATTACCTCATCTATAGCACCTAGCAAACACAAAGAACTCATCTGTTACCCAGAGAAACAGTAGTCAAGCCCATCAAGAAGCAATCAAGTATCCTTCCTGCCATTAGCAAAAGCCTGGGAAACTCATCTTTCCCATAGACGCATGTAGAGAAATAGTATAAATACCAGAAAGGAGACCCACTACTCTATTTCTCCTCTGCATGTGCACAAGCTCTAAACTCAAGCTCTACTACTGTAGAACAAGTAATGGACCCCCACCCCCCCCACACACACACACTTCCATTAGTCCCTCTATGCAGGAAGCAATTTTTCTCTTTAGAAATATGAGTAAGATTGGGAGGCAGTCCAGAATATTTGCTGTCTGGACAACATCAGGATAAAAGCTTGTGCCTGTTCTATATCTTTCTAATGAATACACTTTCCCTTCCCTTCTAAGTGCTATGTGTGTTTGTGTGAATTCAAACCAGGGTTTATTCTTGCTGGCCACATGCATTAAATCCTAGCAAAAGATCCCAAACTTTTCAAGATAATCTGGAGGGAAAGCACCTCCTTTTGAGGTGCTCCCAAAGACTACCTGGCATATCATGGCACTTTGGAGAAAAACATATTGTTACCTTCAGATGTATCAGGGTTTTGTTCATGTAAACCTATACTTGAGAAGATCAAAAGATGATACTAAACTGTACTGTGCTGCAGCATATGATTCCATGAAATATATACTTGATTTTGATAATTAATTACTTTATCATAGAACAGAAGGAAAAGACAAAGGCACTCAATTCCTGCTTTGCCTCAGTCTTCTCCCACAAGGAAATCTGCTAACAAGAGGAAGTACAAGCTGGAAGTGAGAGATGGCAGCCCAAGACTGACAGACAAATGGCCAAGGAATACCTAGATGGAATAGAAACTTTCAAATGTCCAGGGCCCGATGAACTCCATCCCAGTCATAAAAGAGCTCGCGGAGGAACTCTCAGAACCACTGGCTATTATCTTTGATAAATCTTGGAAAACAGGAAGTGCCAGGAAGGGGCTAATGTTGTCCCTATCTTCAAAAAGGTTGGGGCCGGGGGGAGAGATACCTGGGAACTATAGACCAGTTAGTCTTACATCAATCCCTGGAACAATTCTGGATCAAATTATTAAAAAATCCATCTGCAAGCATCTTGAAGAAAATGCAGTGATTAAGAAGCCAGAATGGATTTATCAAAAATAAATCCTGTCAGACTAATTTAATCTCATTATTTCACTGGGTAGCCTCCCAAATGGACAAAGGGAACACTGTGGGCGTAATCTATCTAGACCTTAGCAAAGCTTTTGACATAGTGCCACATAACATTCTGATAAACAAATTAGCAAAAACTGGACTAGATGGAAAAACTATTAGGTGGATCAAATTGGCTGCTAAATTGGACATAGAGTGCTCATTAATGGCACTTTCTCAAATTGGATGGAGGTAACTAGTGGGGTGCCACAGAGTTCAGTCCTGGGCCCAGTGCTCTTCAACATCTCTATTAATGATTTAGATGAGGAAGTACAAGGGATTTGCAGATGATACAAAACTGGGTGGAATAGCAAACACCCTAGAAGAAAGAATTAAGATCCAAAGTGATCTTGATAAACTTGAACACTGGGTTAGAAATATCCCAAATAAATAAATATCACCTAGCACTTGTAGTAGGGTTATGTGTAGAACAAATACTAGTAGAGAAGATGGGCATCATAATAGTTGTATCTGCCTCTGACCACTGTGCTCTCATTTGTACAATGGGACCTACCATGGGTTCCTTCCTCATAATCAACAATACCACATGAAGCAAGCTGTCAACATAGTAGAAAGTTCTCTGTGCATGAAGGATCTCTGCAAACAGTAGAGAAGATAGGGTCTTTCAGTATGACACCAGTCCATCCCGGTGTGCATTCATGCTACACAAACAACAAAGGGCTCCTGTTTTCATTTGAGTCCCTTCTTCCCAGCCCTGACACACATTGCTAAATTCCACACCTGCTGCTTTCATTCTCTCTCCAGTAATAATTGCTCTTTGAAGCAAGGTGCATTAGTAAAAGGACCACAATAGTTTCCTTTAAATAACATGGTAGTTGATTAGAGAAGGCTTACATGCCCTTAAAGATCCTTGGCATAATTATGACAAGCTGTACCAGTAGTTTGGAGTTCCCTCCTTGTTTAATTTCAGATTGGTCTGCTTGTACTTATGGTGGATAGCCATGTAACCCAATATTCTCATTAACATTTACCATCTGGATAGCCGGTTAGTGAAATGAAAGGGGAAAGCAGTGCTTGGATTTGTTGTCCATATGAATATGCTAAAGTAAAGAAGCACCTGTCCTATCATCACTTTCAAGTCCTTAACTTCTAGAGAGCTGAAATCTGAGTAGTGTACATTTTGCATCCTGAACTTTCTTTTAAAGGCACCTACCACAGTTCCTACAAAGGGAAACTGATTCACTATGGGCATGTAGCACAAAACAAAAAAACAAACTGATAAATAGGGGCAATTGGACAGTATGGAAGTCACCCAATATGCACCATAGAAAGCCCTATTTTACATGGAATAAGAAAAGTACAGGTGACATTATATTTGCTGCATGTATAGATGTTTGGTGTAGGAGTCTGACAGCAGAGAAGATTGCCTTGGTTGAACCTTGATTCAGAAACTTCTTACTTGGTAAAGGACACTGGCAGACCAAAGCACACTGGCATTATTTAAGAACTCTTGTAACCTTAGATCCCTGATCCATAAGGGAAGATGCTACCTCTCTTTCCTTATGGCTGGACCACCAGCCCATCTCGGAGCACAACATCTGGCCTTGGCACTTTGGATCCTTGTCTGCCTGCTCTGACCTTCATTACTGGCCTGCTTGGAGAATGCACTTGTTTTTGAACCTGCTCAAGGACTTTCCACTAACCTCACCATCACCACTGCGAGTTCATTGGGAGATCAATCCTGCTTAATGACAGGAAAATCAAAGGAAAAACAGAAGTCAGCCAAAAAGAGGAACCTGACAAGGAATGCTGAAACCCAAAATCAAAGAGGTGGACAATAGGGATGTTTCATTTAACAAATAAAAAATTTGCTATGTTTTGCATTATGTGCAGGTCCTTATTCAAGGAAATTTAGCATAATGTAAAAAATGTCATTGGTTCTTCAGACACCAGTCTCTTATGCTACGAGGAGAATCGAGGGAAATAGTTCACTATTTTACATCAACAACAGCAATGCCAATAATTGTATTCGCATCTTAATATGCAAGGCACTATTCACTGTTAAGATTTCTAAGTGACAATCACATTTAGAAAAGAGTGACTTGGTATCAGATAGGTACAGTCATTTCAGTGACATCCATCATCTATCCTATCCTCTCAAAATCATCTCAGCAATTTAAAGCAAAATGGTTTTTGCATCTGCTTTGCATTTATGTTCACAGCTGTCAAAGGCATGGCGCATGAACAATTTTTCCAAAGAAGTGCATTCATTGGTCTAAAATTATTGTGTTACATGTGTCTTGAATGCATTCAAAACACACAAGATGAAAGAAGTAAACTACATTGCACAAGTACAGAGGCTTTATAATAAGCGAACTGCGAAAGTAGGAAAATAAGTTACACTTTAATGTAGCAACTCAATTACGTGTGACTTGTGACCCACCAAGCTGAATGTAACTACTAATTATGTTCAGATCTTGCTAATTACCATTTTTCTTTTCTTTTTCAATACCAGGCAGGCTGCAGGTGGTTCATTAACAGTATTAACATTAATACTTAAGCAATCCTATACACAAGTACTTAGAAGCTGGGCTCTGAGCTAAATAGTTGATTTAAATAGTGCTTACTCCCAAGGAAATGGATTTAGATTTGTAGGATAAGTTCCCAATGGACTGTCACATTTGGCTGACAGGCTGCACTGACAATAATTTAATCAATGCCAAGACTCTTAACTAATTCTAAGAACTATAACGAAACTTATTCATCATGCCGCACAGTTGTAAGAGGAAGTATATGTTTTATGCGCATCACTATCTACATGATGACCCTTTGTTACTAATAGCCACATTTGCACTGAACAAGAATCCAGGATCTGGAGAATCCTGTTTTATTGTGAAAAACCACATGCTGGTATATTCAGTCCTTTTGTTCCCACATTGCTCCTCTTCACCGGTGTAACCACTAGAAGTCATCCGACTGGGATTTCTGACTTGCTGTTTATCAACAAGCCAGAATTACAATCCAGGGATTTTGTTGGTTTATGGGTTTGTTTGAGAAGAACAAATCAAGAATCTCATTTTGGCTTCAGGATATTGGAAGATGGGACCTTTCATCTGATCTAGCAGAGCTGTTCTTGTGTTACTTCTTATAAGATTTCTACTTTTATTATCTCCATGCTGACAAAGCAAGAATGTGAAACAGTTATTGTAAGACAATCCGACACCAAGTTCTATACCTTCGTTTGTTTAATACTAGGAATCATCAGTATGACGAATTCCGTGGAAGAAAAGAAAGACAGAAAGGGATTAGAAAGAACCAGGAATCACAAGCTAGTACAAATAAAAGTAAAATAAGGGCACTGTCACCATCATGACTTGTGTAAAATGACAAAAAAAGGTATTTTTAAAGTAATGTTAAGACTCCAATTATTTATTTTAAATTGATAACTTATGTAGAAGTTGACCTTTATAGTTTCCTGCCATTTTAATGTTTTATTGATTTTAGTATTTCAATTGTCAGATGCTGTGGTGTTTTGTTTTATTCTACTTGTTTTATTGTAAGCTGTCCCAAGATGCTAGTGGCAGACGGGCTAGAAAACCTTTTAATAAATTAATACATGTACTGAGGATATTGAGGAAGGAGTGAAAAGTAATGATTGAACAAATTGGAAAGGTTCTGTAGAAGATCTGAGTGGAATTCTAAGGCAAAGGGAGTAAGTGCTAACATATAAATTGATGTATCTTTCCTAAAGGACTGAAGGATCAACTTCAGAGAACACCAAAGCCACTAAGGGACTGACTGGTTCAGACAAGATGTTTTGTTCTGCATGTGGACAGTCCTCACTATTCATAGCAAGTACTTACAGGAAAGAATGTAAAGGGCAACCTCGGTGACTACAGACAAGGTGGCAGTGATTCCTATTTTCATGCTGGCACTTTCTGCAATTCTTATGTTCATAGTACCAGCTGCATACATTTATTAAGAGCTATTTTATTTATCGTTTGACATCCACCAAATCGGCTTGTTCATTTTGGCCACATATACTAGCTGACCCATTTCATACAGATGGAATTCCTTTGAATTTCTAGGAAAGACTTGTATGCCAGCGGACTGCCAAGAGAAGCTGTTCAGATCTCTGACTTTGATATGCTCTGCTTTAGCTCAGCTTGATTTCCCAAGGAGAGCTTACTCTGTGCAGATCAGCTAAGTTTGCATTTATAATAGTTTTTAATGTGGCCTTATACCTTCTGTAGAGTGTGATTATCCATGGACAGTGACTATTATACAAGACACAAAGTTCCAAAGAGATTAAACTCTCCCTAATGTTTGAAAAAGGAAGACCTGTGGAATTCAGCTGCCTTAACTGGAATAAAGTGAGTTCAAAGTCTCAAGCCAAAACCCTCCCATCTCATTCAGATTCAAAGGACTGTTCATATCGCCTTACTTCATTTGCTAATGGCTGTCCTCTACCTTTACCTTGTCATGTATGCATGCAAATTAAATTAAATTTGAAAGCATGCTTAACTTTCACACACCGAATATGTGGCTTTTAACTGCATTGTTTCTTCCCACTCACTCTCAGAGCAGTGAGTCATCCAGCAACAAAGTTCCTCTTCAGTGAGCACAGCATTGTATTGTGCATCTGATGTGAGGAGTGATTGGTCCAACAATGCTGAAGGCAGATAATGGACACCACTCCTTATTCCACAAGCATGGATGGATCGGACCATCTTGTTCTTGCAGAATGGTTGGATTTTTAGAATGAGGTTCACCCTGTCCTGTTTCCACATATCTTTAGGAGGTTTTAAAAAGCCTGCATGGAAATTTGTGCCCTTTTGTCCACACTTCCCCTGAAGTACACAAATATTCTGGTTTTGTTTCTTAAGGTACCTTCCTAGGCAAAAAAAGACCTATAGTTTCCATCATGCCTTGACTCCTAAAGCCCAGGTTTTCATTCCAACTCCAAAGCTTTGGAACTAACTGCTGACGTATATGTTAGGCAATTGTTGCTGTTCTTTAGGTAATGCTAGCAATATGCACGGTGCTTTATATAGCAGCACTGCAAAATGCTCCTCAAAACAATTCCTTGCTCTCAGTAGTTTTTGACCATAGGCCATACAACAGACAGGGAAAGAGAAAGCAAGTGAAAGGAAGAGGTATGTCTAGCAAGAGATAACCATTCTTAATGCATTTAGTCCAGGAGAAGTGGTAGAGAATAAATCTAAGCGTTAATGGAAAGTCCACCAATGGATTGTTGCTTCCAAAAAAATATTATGATATATTTATAATTATGATTATATAATTATGATATGGATCAGCCAAAGCTGAAAGAAAGTGCTCCTTGCCACTGCTGTCACCTGAGCTTCCAGTGAAAGCTCTGGTTCGAGGAGCACTCCCAAGCTGCGGACCTCGTCCCTAAGAGGGAGTGCAAGCCCATTCAGGACAAGGTTCAGGTCCCCTTCCCTGAAGCCAAATCCGCCAACCAACAGGACCTCTGTCTTGTCTGGATTGAGCTTCAGTTTATTGGCCCTCATCCAGCCCATTACCTCGGCCAGGCACCGGTTCAGTACAGCCACTGCCTCACCTGGATTGGTAGAGAACGAGAGGTACTCGTTCAGCGTACTGATGATTCCGCAGCCCACACCTCCTGATGACCTCTCCCAGCAGTTTCATGTAGATGTTAAACAGCAAAGGGGACGAAATGGATCCCTGCGGTACTCCATGGCATAGCTGCCACGGCGCAGAGCCATAGTACCCCAGCACCACCTTCTGGAATCGGCCATTGAGATAGGAGCGGAACCACTGCAAAGCAGTGCCTCCAACCCCCAATCCCACTAGCCTATCCAGAAGGATACCATGGTCAATGGTATCGAAAGCCGCTGAGAGGTCCAGGAGAACCAACAGGGACGCACTCCCCCTGTATTTCTCCCTGCACAGGTCATCGTACAGGGTGACCAAGGCAGATTCAGTACCGTACCTGGGTCTGAAGCCGGACTGAAATGGGCTCAGATAATCAGTTTCCTCCAAGAGTGCCTGGAGTTGTCCCACCACCATCCGCTCCAACACCTTGCCCAGAAACGGGATGTTGGCCACTGGTCTAGAATTAGTGGCCATCTCTGGATCCAGTGATGCCTTCTTCAGGACCAGTCGGACTACCGCCTCCTTTAAAGGGGCAGGTACCTGGCCATCCCTCAGAGAGGCGTTAACCACTTCCAAGATCCAGGTCCCTGTCCCGTGCTTGGCGTTGTTAATTAGTCAAGATGGGCAAGGGTCCAATAGGCAGGTGGTGGGACGTACTTGTCCAAGCACCTTGTCCACATCATCAGGCCGCAGTAACTGAAATTCATCCATCAATTTTGGACCAGACGGCGACATTGGTATCTCCCCAGAAGCCTCTGAGTCACTAGTAGAGTCCAGCTCGTGACGAATCTGAGCGATTTTCTCCCTGAAATGCTTGGCAAAGTCGTCACAGAGGGCCTTCAAGGGTGGAACCAGATCTTTCTTAGGGCCAGGACGGACCAGCCCTTGTACCACCCGAACAAGCTCAGGCAGACGGCATTTTGAGGAAACGGAGAAGAATTTCTTTTTCGCCACCCTCACCGCCACAGCATAGGCCCGATAATGGGCTCTTAAGTGTGTTTGGTCAGATTCATCCCATGATTTCCTCCACCTGCGATCTAGACATCTCCCAGCCCGCTTCATTGCCCTTAGCATCTCCTTCTGCTCTTAGCATCTCCTTCATATGTCACCGAATGTATTTATGGTCAATCCGTTACATTTGTGAAGCTACAAATTTTATGGTCAATGTCACAAATAATCATTAGAATGGCACAGAGAAAAGATTCACCTAGTGCATCCATTTTCCTGGAATAATTCATTAGCAAATGTGAGACCTGCTGAAGATTTAACAGAGGCAATTACATTCATTTCTCAGAGTTTCTTCCGGTCACATGCTAAATATGTATTCTTCTTCCCCTGTTTTTCTTTTGCTTAATAATAGCTTTGGTGATAAACAGCACTATTTAAAACTAATGACAGGGTTCAGAAGGATCAAGGAAAGCTTTTGAGAAATGAACTTCTAACATGACTTCTACAGATACGGTTTTATGGTGTTCTATCTTTTCAGAGTATATCTTATTTTTATTTACATTTTCCTAGATCTCATCCAAATTGAAAAGCAAACAAATTTGAGATGACTAGCTGCTGTTCTACAAACAACAATTGACTGTTAGGGCTAACTGGAATAATGTTTACTGTAGTGGAAGCAAGCATTCAGTACTTTGATGCCTGCTGCCATGTTTGCCAATACGTTAACTACCCAAGGTACATCACATAGAATTAAAATGGCAGAATGTAAAATGACAACAAATGTTGAGATCCTAAAACTCCACCAACAGATTAAAGCACACTCAATTAAGTATAAGGAAACTAATATGACGCATGGTTGTCTGAAATGCCTGGCATATCAGCATGATTTCCTTCAGGTGCTTGTTCTGTCCTGTGTTCTTACCTTAAGGATTGTCCTTCTGGCTTCCTGAGATGGCCCAAATCAACCCACATTGTGTTTATGGAAGTAACTTAAAGTATTGATGTAGTGCAAAAGTGGGTCATGGAGGCAGGTCAATATTCTGACTGCTATTTTATTATTTATTTATTTATTAAAACATTTTTATGCTGCCCCATTCGCCGAGGCCTCGGCGCGGCTTACAACAATACATTAGAAACCACATAAATCTGAGAAGGAAGGACTCACTGGAGAAGACCCTAATGCTGGAAACAATTGATGGCAAAAGAAGAAGAGGACAGCAGAGTATGAGGTGGCTAGATGGACTCACTGAATCCGTTAGTGTGAGCTTAAGTGGACTCCAGGGGATGGTGGAGGACAGGAAGGTCTGGAGGAATGTTGTCCATGGGGTTGCGATGGGTCGGACATGACTTCGCAACTAACAACAACATTCTGGGATCAGGATCAGGTTTTACTCTAGTAAACTACAGAACAAGGGAAACATGAGAGATGGGTTTTACAAAATCCAAAATAAGCTAAGTCTCTGCAAATGTTTGCTACTGGTTCGCAGAAAAACTGTAAGTAAACTATTTGAGCACCACATACTAATAAACTTGCAGAGGGTGTGCCCCAAGACACTCATCTTCAGAAAACTGCTAGGCATTCAAATCAAGTCTGAGTCTTCTTCCAGAAATTACCTCTTTTCTAAAAATCATATCTTTGGAAAATGCAGTTATCATCCTTTTTCAAACAGATTGTTTCTATTTACAACTTGAGAACTACATTTGTTAGAATACCCTTAACATATCATTAGTTATTAAGAAAGTTTGCTGTAGATCAGGAAGTCCTTGACTTCAATATTACTTGTTCCATAACTCTTTTTTGAAAAACTACCTCCTCTTAGCCTCAGCTGGCTCTCTAAAATATGAAATTAATAATGCTGATCAAGCTACCGTATAAGAATCTTATACTGTATAAGAATGAGAATCTTATAGGTATAAGAATCTTGGATCTGTGGATGGAAGAGCATTTATGGAAGCACATTTTTCAGTGCTACCTCCCTGTAGACTCCTGGCCCTCTGCTTAATGGCATAGGTTGTGCTGCAAAGGTTGCTGGGCAAGGAAGAGGATTGCCCAAAATTGGTCAAAGGCATCTTTCATGTGTACAGCATTGTTCATACAAGCTGCCTCTTTTTTACAAAATGCGGAACATCATCACTGCAACAGTGAACTGTGCCTTTTACAGAATAACAGCATAGTAATTTCACATGAATGGGACTTAATTAAATAGAATTAAATCCACCCAACTGCACTACAAAATCACTTAATGTAAAGGGATTTATTATAAATGATTCCGAGTACTGAGATACAATACTTAATTCATTCATAATAAGATCCTGAAAGGGACTTAAATTTTCAAACTATTTATGTAGTATTCCTATTCATCTTGATAAGGATTCTTTCAAAAATAATTTTATTTGAATAAATGGTTGAAGAACTACTGATAAACTATTTTAATGTGATTAATAGTTGAAGGACTATCAATAAATTGCAGCCATGCAGCCCAATTCCATGAATTTATTCAGAAGTGAAACTGAATTCAGTGAGATTTATTCCAAGGTAAAGATACATAGGATTGCATCTTTAGTTTGTTGAAGAACTTTCTGTGAATGTGATCTTAAAATAGAATTGCATTTTGAAAACTGGGCTAAGTAGCAGAGTGAGATGATTTGATGAAATTTGTATGTAATAGTTATGTAACAGTGACCCTGCAACTTGGTAATATTTGTTTCTGATCACTGTCCAGGAGCCATTAATTCAATGAAAATCTAAGAAATAGCGTAATAAAAAAACTCCAAGAATTCTGCTTAAGGAGAATAGAACTTCAGAACCATTCCTATCTGCTGCTGGATACTTTGATTTTTGCACAATTAATGCAGCAACTAAAATCCATTGCTGTGCTTTCTGGTTTCAGAATTAGTTTAAAACATTTATCTTAAAATATAGAAAGACTTAATGAACCCACAAATAGTGCCTATGCTTTTACAAATGAGTTAGGATCTGCATAAGCATGTTAACATTCCAATTTCAATGACAGAAATACAAGAATGTCCTTAATTCTGACATCGCATCTAGTGGGACTTTGCTATGTTGTGGCCTTTGTGAATTATTGCACATTGAATATGAGAAATAACTAGCTATTTCATGTATGTAAGAATCTTACGCACATTCCAATAAAGGATTGTGCATACATATGAGACGGAATTGGGACCTTCCCTAACTTTTTTGCTTAAATGCCTTCACAGAGCTGAAAAGCCTCAAAGTTAATCCTCACACTGTTCTCATACAATTTATATGACATATTCTTTGGTACATTCTTCATAACAAATAGGAGAAAATGAAATGAATTCAACAGTTTAGAAACACAACTGGCAGCATCATGGTTTGTAAACAGCAATACTACATTTAATCAATTCAGATTTTGGACTTTCTCAGTATAAACAGCAGGTTATATCTGCACTGTGCACAAGGTTACATACACATCACTTCTATGTCACGTTGTGTTCTCTTCCACCCCGCACCCTCCAAGCACACATCCTTTCAACATCCTTACTTTTCCAAATAGTCATCATTGGATGGTGCACAGCTAAGTACAGGTGATACTACCCAACAATTTCTGTGTTTAGTCATTCATTTTGAATATATTCTTGCCTGAAATATGGTATCAACTTTGTCATCCTTTGCTTCTACTTAGAACATGCCACTTATTCAATTTGCTAGAAACAGGTGCACCTCATTCTTCAACTCAAAAGGCTTTCAACCATTGCTAACCACAGCTCAGAAGACAACAAAAGAAAACACAACCACTTATTAAAACATAAAAACAGCATAGAATGCTAAAAATTGGTAAAAAATAAAAACTTCAGTCATAATAAATTAAAAATGAATAAAATAGCTATCCCTTGGAAGTACCCAAGCAATGCCATGCTGATCCTAAAAAAATGTGCCAGGCACCACTCCAAAACAAAATAAAAATAGCATCACCCAAAATGCCCTTTTACACCATTTAAAACCATCATTTTGCTTATTTTTTGCAGGGGAAACAGATAGCTTTCAATACTCCCAGATCCCTGTAGCCCACTTATACACACATACATACAGCTATATGCTTAACATCTCCATGTATATTAAAATCCGAGGGAGGAGAACTAGTTGGGAGCAAGCCACACTGCATGGGTAATTATTTGTTAGATATCAACTCCTGCTCTCTATGAGACTTCAAAGGTACTGCAAGACAAAGCACTGCATTAGCAGGGCAATACCTTCAATATTGCTGCTCAAAATTACTTCTTTGAGAGCCCTTGTAGTCCTTCAAATAGTTTGGTTTCCTAAATGTAATTTTCATCCTTGGCCATCAGGGATATGGCCTTTTTTTCTACAGAGGTCCAGAAAAAGGCTCTCTTTGTGGAAACAAGATTTGTCACTGAGTGGCTCCGTATACACTCTAAATGTTCCACATTAATTTTCTGTCATGCTAGGAATCACTCAGCTCAATTTCTGGTAAGTTCCCACATGCCAAGTTTTACAATGTGGAGATTATGCCGTGAAGTTGAAAATGGAGTTCTCAGTTTCAGAAGAGGATAGACTAATATATTCTTTTAAATTTTTAAATGCGTTAATCAGTGCCACCATCCTAAGCCTACCTACTTGGAAATGAAAGCCAATAAAATTAATGTGACTCATTTCAGGTAGGCACAGTGCAGAAACAGTTAGGAGAGGAGCTCTAGGCTGCCAGAGTTTCCAACATCTGGACCAGAGTCAGATGGTGATGTAAGGGAGCGTATTACGGCATCATGTCTGCAAATGATGAATTTTGCTATCCTGCATCAGGAATAGTACAAGGTAGCGTTTTCTAGCAAGCATATAACCCCACCGAAGTCAGGTGAGACTATAGGAAAAAGTTAGAAAATTCTGGCAGATACCTACCGCTGCCAAAGCTGAATGCCCTGGGGAAGGAGAGGAGAGAGGGCCAGGTAGGAAACTGCTTGGGGAAAACAGAATACACTCCAGAGAGAGGTGCTGCAAATTCTGGCAAAGCTGAAATACATTCTGAGCATCCAAGTTCATTACTTATAGCAAAATTCTGTACAGAGGTATATTCCAGTCAGCAGAGGACGAGGCAGTGTGAAAACAGTTCACCACAGGGACACACTTCTTAGATGGAAGAGTCAAAACAGACTTCTGCAGACCCAAAGGAAAAGATCAGTGAGCTGAGAATGGCAGCATAATCTTGTCCTTATGCTAAGAGAAACCCAACAGTTTTTTTCTCTGGCAAGTGATCATAACTAGGCAGAGTAAGGCTGTACTAACAAAAAGTAGGTTGGGGTGGAACTCAACCCCGGGGGTTAAATTTGGCTCTCTTGGGGTCCCAAACCAGCACCCTGGAATTCTCCACCCCTACTCCTTGGTTCACTGGCTTTTTTCCAACTTCTGATAACTTGGTGTTTTCCGAACTTTGGGGCAGTTTTTCCCCATTCTAAATTCCTCTCCTAAAGCTTAGCAAGAGTTTTAAATTCAAATTATCTGGTACTTTTGCACCCAGCCCTTTTGCTGCACCCCATTTGCAGCTCCCAAAATCTTCTCTGCACCCCAACAGGCGCCTCGAGGTTCTCCAGCCCTGGTCTAAGCAGCAAATGAAAAGTTCACTGTAATGTTGTTGGCCAGAGCCAAAGATTTTGCAGACCCAAGATGATGCTAGATTCATTTTCACACAAAAAAGAAGCTTCCCACGGAACACATGAGTCTGCCTTAGCTAAAGTCTGACAAGTGGTCTATCTTGCTGGGCATTCTTTGCACTGGCTGGCAGCTGCTCTGCGGGATTCCAGGTATGGTTATTTCCTAATCTTAACTGGAGGCACCAGAAATTGGGACCCTTTGCATGCTAAGAACATACTCTACAACTGAGCCACAGTCCTTCATCTTGTCACATGATAAACCTATATGAGTTTTAAAAGATAGTGGTACATACAGTGATGGCAGGAAGCAGCACACCAAAGTTATAATTTAAAAACTATTCAGCATAAGCAAAAGACTTCTGTGAGCCTAGGCAGCAAGTTTGGATTCCAGGTACTCTCTTTCCAGCCCGTACCAGTTCAGTCTATGCAACACTGCAGTCCAATATTATATATTGAGCAAAGGATTAGCAATGCACAAGTTTTGTGGTGTTTCTCCCTGCCCCTTCTGCCCCAGTATAATGCTTTTGTCTCCTTTCATTTTAGGTAATATGGTGTAGAGGCTGTGGAGATTGAAAACCATCTTCAGCACATCTGAAGTACTGATTGCTTTTCAGCAGAGATGTAAAGGTTTGCACAAACATCTTCAAGAAACAAATAAAGTTGTCAAAGTCTATTGTCTGGGGGTCTCTGAAAGCTGTCATGAGACAAATAAAAGTTTTCCATTCTAATTACCTTCAAGAAGGAGATCTAATTCCTGAAACATAATGAGTTTTTTACTCTACCAATGGTAATAACTATTTTTATTCAAAAGTCTATTTGATGTGTTATTGATTTATCCTATATCCAAGAGGTATGAAAGATTCTCACTGTATAGGGGATTTAAATCTAACTTATCAAGATGAATCTTTTAGAACCAACTGCAAGGAAAGAAAATAAATTACCTGCTGATTCAGAATTACAGCAATGCTCCAGAAACATATGAGTGCTGAGTGTGTGCGCATGCATGTGTTCATGTGTACACTTTGCAAGCTTATTTCCCCCCTACAAAGTGAGTGTCCTGACTTTCTATTATTCAAACTCCATTGTTAAAGACTGCAAATGTGTACACAAGTGGAAGATTGTGAGGGATGCAGCAAGGGATGCATCATTAATACCGATGCAACTCGACTGGTGCTGTCTTACCCTCACCCAGATACACACAGTTATGGCATGACTAGCCAGGACAGGACCTGCACCATAATCTTGTTCACCTGCAAAGCATCAGTGTGGTTCCAATGGGAGGCGCATTCAGATGCACTTCCAAAGCTGTATCCTCCATGATATTTGGCCACAGTCAATCATGCATATTTATTCATGGCTAGAACTGGGCCGGGGTGAAGATATTCCCACACTGCTCTGGCAAGCACACTTCCCACACGTCCCTTATGGATAGTGCATGGACTGCAAATTGAAAATGACCTAATCACATGAAGAATCTGATTGGATGGGTTTGTGCTGAATGAAGAAGAATATTTAAAAACTGGCTCAGCTCTAGCCATTTAGTGGCTGTGAACAGGTATAAAAATGCCAGAGGCAGCTAAAGTGGTTTAGAGTGCAGGCATGAAAGACTCCTAGTATGTCTTTCCCAGCCAGCATAAGACTGAATATGGCTGAGGAATGCTGAGGGCAGGAGGGCTCTTTTCTGTCTAAACTAAAGCCTCTTCAGACTTTTCCTATCCAATATGTTTTGGCATTAAAATGTAGAACATTATTAAAACACACCTGATGTTACAGTACAGAACATGGGAGCCCCTTCTCCACAGCAATCTTTTTTCATATCCCCACCAGAATTTAGTTAGAAAACCGTTCGACTTAGTTCATAGAATTAGGATTTGGGTACCCAAATGTTCAATCAGCAGTTGTATGCATGTTGAAAACAAGTACTGACTGACATATTAACTCATACAGCTCCCCTGTATAGTTCCATGAGATGTTTTATTTAATGAAACACGCAGGTCCGCTCACAACAAGTGCCTTGTTGAAGATATCAGGGGAAAGGAGAGTATTCATGAAGCACATGCAAATGCATCTGATGGACACTTCGGGGAATCAAATCTGATTCCAGCTCCGACCCCACTATATGCTATATAGTGCTGCAAGTTGTCTAGCCCAGAATGCAAGGATTTGATAGCAGTATGGAGGATGTGGCTGCCCCTTTGCCTCTTTCCTTCCTTCTGAACATTTATTTATTTATGTATTTATTAAAACATTTCTATGCCGCCCCATTCGCCTAAGCCTCGGGGCGGCTCACAACATTAAGTTAAAATACAAACATTAAGTTATAACATTAAGTTAAAATGTTTGTAAAATGCAAACATTAAGTTAAAATACAAAAAATAACAATATAAAATAAGTCGCCCTGGCCAGATAAAAGCCAATAATATTAACAATTAAAATGACGCTTAAATAGAAAGGTCTTTTCCACTTCCCTCAGTAGTGGAAGTGTAATCTCATGGCAAGCATTTCCCAGCTCCCCTTGCTGGCTACTTGCTATAAGGCTATGAAAGTTTAATCAAAAGAATTTATTCTACCCCTTCCATCCATTTTGCTTCCACCACACCTCAACTTGACATTTGACATTCCATGTCTCAGCCCTTCTCAACTGCAGCTTTCCTGAAAAATATTTCTGTTCCTTTTCCTCCCTTCCTCCCACACCCAGTCAAGCAGTCTTTACCCGTTTGCTCCCAGAATTCAGACAGTTATACTCTTAATGGAGGGAAGCTAATTATGACCAACTTAATAGTAAACAAACAAACAAACAAAACACTTTTTCTGGAACAAACAATGAATTTGATCACAAGCAGAGGTCCATGTTAGTGTCTGAGGAAGGAAAACTGGCATTCCACTGCAGTAAAATTGTAACTAGATCACTGACCGTTTTCTTATCCACGAGATATGCCCCTTGAGGTTGTCTGCCTGATTAGCCTTGCTGTTATTTCAAATGTTCACACTTCTAGTGCTCAGAGAAGAAATTGCCTTCCTCCCACGTTGAAGATGTGAATGTATTATTTAAAAGATTTCATAGCACAATGACAGTATCTTAGAAAGTGGCTGGCTATTAAAAGATGCACTGAGTTTCCTTCTTCCGCACCCTGTAAATTATTCATGTATCTGCATTTACATGGTACCTAATTCTTTATCTAGTGATTTGCATGGGACCCAGTGTAAAACAGTAGCAGTTTCCATGCTCTGACTTCCTCCAAAACATTAATATTAATATTAAGCTACCATTGTCAGTGTTATGAACACTGTCATCAGAATTAGGTGTAATTTTCTTCTATATGGCACGGCACTTGAAAAGTTATCTGAGTGATGGAGAGTGGTATGGCTTTTTTGCCTTTCCTTTCCTTTCCTTTCCTTTCCTTTCCTTTTTCACCCATGTACATAGCCATGATTCATAGCTGTTATCAGTTACTCCCTATTTGTTTGAGACATTTTTATACTTATTTTTATATACTTCAGGAAACTATGCCAATAGCATGAAACCAATTTCAGTGTGTGTATGTGCTTAAATAGGAGAAATAAATACATATTTTCATCTAAGAAGTAGAGACACTTTAATGGACTTGCACATACTTTACTTCTTATCTAATGTAGCAGGTTCAGAATGAAATGAAATGCCAAATGGCAAGCTTAAACCATTTGGCACTATAAAAGAAAAAATAACCTTAATGAAATGATAATTTGATACCCAGGAATCTTTAAAATGAGAAGGCTTCAACCTAAAACAGGTCAGCATGCAGTTAGTTTAGTTTTAATGACTTAAGTCTTTACTTTAAACATTGAACAATAACCTCGTTCCCCATCATTACGTCTTTCTAGACATCAACAATTTCATGCAGCTGTTACACACAACATGTGTTTGTCTGGGCACATTTTGTACCTACCAGTGCCTGAAAACAGGGAAAATGCCACTGTTCACTATACTGCAGCTGATGTGGCTGAGTTTGGTGGCAGTGAGAACAAAGGACCGAGAGGCCCACATGGCATGGCTTCATTTGCGTCGTGCTGGCCCTACCTCTGACTGTGCTGGTGAAATTAAGGTGGTGACAGCTCTGAGTGCCAGTGAGACATGCTCCCCACCACCACTTCCTGTTGGCAATATCAGGCACTGGTAGCAAAGCAAACTGAGGAGCCCATGTGTCGCCCATGCACTGCCTGGCTCCACCATCGGAATTACGCCAGGCCTGCTCTTGATCAAAAGCAGGGCTGGCAATACCGAGCTGGCAGTCACACATATGGCAGGACCCCACACGCAGCATGTGCCACTGCCTCAGCCAAATGCGTGGAGGAGGAAAGAGGCTCTAATGGCAGCCTGACCAAGCCTCTCACCCTAGCAGCTGTGGTTTCCCAGCAATCGGTAGAAGTAAAGCTTTCTGCAAGGGCCACCACAGAGCCGCTGCATATCTGTATAACTTAGGTTGAGAATATTCCTAGCCTTAACTTCAGAGGATGCTATTTCCACTACCACCTACCACAGGGACTATTTAACATACAGTGCAATCCCTTCTAAAGAGGCCTGAGTTGAGAAAATTGATACCTCCCAAAATGGCATTGTTTTTGTAACAATGACAGAGCCTGAAATACTTGCAAAATGCTATTCAGTGCATTTTATGCGGTGAACAATTCAGGTTATCAATTCAGGGTGAGGTTTGTAGACTACATGTCTCCCCCATAATTCAACCCAGAGATCTCTTTGTACATAAGATGAAGTGGGTAAGAAACAATACCTTGCCTTTTCTCCAGGAATGAGTTCTATTCAGGACCAATTCTACAAGATACTTTTGTTTTCTTGGACCAACTCCACAAAAAAAAATAAAATAAATAAAAATCTTAACTCAGTTGCAATGTACACGCAGCCAGGCAACTATCAAAAAAAAAAAAAAACTCTTGTCCTGCTCCCAAATTGAAAGGTAGAAGCATTTATTGCCTTCAGCATACCCTTATCTGTGGATGGTTGATTAAGCAATGCATTCCACTGCCTCATTTGTTATATTGATTGTGCTAGAAACCACTTTTTTAGGGGTTTTTTGGTTTTATTTCCCATAGAAATCCTGTATCCTTAAAGGATCCATTCCCCAATTATGGCATCACTGGCACTGACTGAGAATTTCCACTTATTTATTTATTTATTTATTTATTACAAACATTTGTATTAGGATCAAATAATAGCCAAGCATACCTGGGTAGTATTAAATGTTGTTAGGCTGCAATCCAATATGTACAATCCTGGGAGTAAGTTCCACTGAATACAGTGGGACTTAAAATTGAATGGACCTGTAAGGGGCCATTGTTAGAGATTGTGATGCCTTTCAACCAGGTTGAAAGAACAATCAGAAGTTACACTTGCTCACAATTTTTGCTTAGCCTTGAAGGGGAAAAAAGGGGGTTAACTTCTCCTAAGTAGCCAAAAAGATTGGTACACATAAAATTTTCTTACTCCCCCTTTTTAACCCCATCTTGGAAGAAGTTCTATGGAACCCAGTGGCATTTTACTTCTTCACTAATATATGTCACTCAAATCCTGAAATGGTTAGATATTCTTGTCGATCCAGTTATGAAAGGGTGAACCAATATTATCAAATGAGTTCTAAAATAGTGGTATGAAATATTTAGGTATCCTGAGACCCTGAAAACCCCAGACCAATACTTGGGTAGTCATTGGGACATCTTTAAACTGAAAGATTCTAAAGTTCAGTGATAGCATGTGATGGAGAATAACATTGTTGTTTGATATGCCATGGTTTTATTCACTGACCAGGTATAGTGAAACAAATATTGTTTAGTTAAATATTATGGAACCTGCTGATAAGATACAGAACCTGCCTGGAGCTCTTGGGGATAATTAAAATAAATGCACTACTAAACTATCAGGTATCACTTCACCTGATGGTTTGGTGAAGTGACTTGAAGTTTTGTGTCATTGACAAATGGCCTCTATGTTGATGAAGGGAACAAGAATGTACATATGTGATGATGCTACAGAGGATGGCATTGCATAAGCTTATAATACGATACCAATGCGCTTGTGTTCCTGCAAGAATTATATGGTGCAGGTGATCAGAAATTTAGAGAAAATGTAATAGCTAAAACTGTTTCAAGCAGACAACCAAATGAATCATCAGACTTCACAGAGGCTTCAGTGAATATCGAAACAGATCATGCAAGTGTGCTCTACAACCACAAAGGGACTGTATCCAGGGACAAGGGTTAGACATTCCCCCAGAAATGTAACAGCAAGTGGTACAGGTGGATATTTCACTTTTGGATGGTAAAAGGTTGGCCCATGAGCATTGTAGGCAACATATTTGATGAGTTACAAGTGTAAACGTATTTTAGATTTAGTGTTTAAAAGGAAATAGGGTATAGGTGACTAAACATAGGATAAAGCATAAAATTTAACCACCTATGCTAGTAGCACAACCAATCATTGCTTGCCACTTTCCTAGTGCTGACTTTGACACCTGCATGCCTGCTTATCTCACTGGCACCAGTGTAATTGGCTGCACTGGTTCCAGTTTATCATCTTATAACTACCTAATGCAAAGTTTTAACAAAAGCATCAGGTGTTATGAATCTGGAGCTCTGCTGGTGAAAACTGTGGTCTCCTGCAGCCACCAGCTAGAGCCGACATTCCTCCCCCCACCCCCTTACATAGAGTACTTACTGCGTCCCAGTTAAAGCTTGCATCTGAGACATCTTGGTTTCTGTTTGGTCCTGGCTTGTTTATCTACAGGGTAAAGTTCAGATGCTGTGCAGCCAGCAGTCATCACATAATCAGATGGCATGTTCACTTGGCCTTATTTGTATTGATTCGAAGACCTTTTGCAGTCCATCAGGCTCCAGTTTTGCTAGTTTTCACAGTGCACTACTTAAGATGACTGGCACAATCTGTGTCTAGATGATATATCTCCTCACCCTGATTGAGCTACTTTGAAGCAGGCATAGAGAGAAACAACCCTTGCTGAATGCCAAATCATGCTGTACAAGGTTTTTACAAGGGCTATATAAACATAGCCAGGATCAGTGTCTTATCTCACCATGGGCACTGTGTTAATGAGCTGGCAGACATACACACATGTATACAGCTGGCCAGGGCCTGGACTTCTGCTTATGATTTGTTGACACACAGCACAGTGGGAGAAGTTTATTCACACCCAGAGTCACTCTGTAGTACATGGATTTCTAAAATAGGGAAAGAAAGACCTCCTCCTCCAAATTATTATATGCAATTATGAGTACAGCCTGGACCAGCAATGAAGATTGTGCTTGTAAAATCATTGCAGCTGGTTGAAACTAATGTTTGCACAAATGATGTGTACAAACTGGAAGGGATACAGTAACGTAATGTTTTTCATATTATAAAATAAACATGAACAAACATTTGCCTAAGTAACTAGATAAGTTTAGCACAAAACAAATTCATAAGCAATCCATTTTTAGAATCCCCCAAAATATCCAGTAATGCAATCATCATCATCACCATCATCATCATATCCACATACATGCTGATACAGTAAATGCATTAATAACTTTAAACAGATGCAATTACATTTTATGTTACTGACACTAAGGCTGTAATCTTATGATCCCTGAAAGGTTGTCCCAGAGCCAGAAGGTGTTTCAGAGCTCCCTCCCTGAGAGCACAGAGAAAAGTCTGACATCAGAGGGGAAGATCTGATCTCAGACTTCCTCTTCCAGTTCCATGGAAATCTCTGTGGCTTTTGCCCCACCTGCACTGGAGTTCTGATGTCAGTAGAGGCAAAAGGAGGATATTCCATAAGTGTGTTTGGTCCCTAAGCTTCATATGAGAGGTGGTGGGCTCTCCCACACTAGAGACATTCAAAAAGAATCTGGACAGCCATCTGAGTGGGATGGTTTAACCTGGTGTCCTGCAACAGCAGGGGGTTGGACCCGATGGCCTTCATGGCCCCTTCCAACTCTACTATTCTATGATTCTATGATATTTCTCTAGCACGCCCCAAGCAAGTAGCAAATGGACAATGTTCCTGAACTTGCTGTAGATCAATCCTCCACCACTGGAATCAATGGAAGGAAGCTCAGAAGTGAGGGCAGCTTGAAATAAGGAGTAGTGCCAGGCAAAAGGTTGATCGTCCACATTCATTCTGCCCCATCCCCACTTGCCATATCCCCCCTCCCCCCCCAAAAAAAGCTACAGAATGCTTTCTCAGCTGCAGTGGAATCTGAAATCTTTTCTGATTCTGCAAATTGCAATCATATTTTGCAAACATGTTCAAGCTGCCTCCCTACATATATTTTCAGAAAATAAGCAGGAAAGTAGAATTTCAGAAACAGCCTTCTTATGCTGGCATCTTTATTCAATACTGTCACACATGTGTTTACTAACATTATGGTACCACAATAAGACTACAATATGGTAAGTAAAGAGCATCCTCTAACAAGTCAAAATAAACCTCTTCAAAGGCTATGTTTGTCTTTAGCTTCTTGAAAAAATACCAGTGTAGAGTCATTGGAAATGACTAGACTCTAAATGATCTTAAAAGCAAAGTATTAGCTGTTATGCTGGAGGTACAGCTGAGCCATCGTCAATATGCAGATGACACAACTGTATTTCTCCTTTTGATCAAATCCAAGTGAGACAGTGGCTGCTCAGAATCCAGTGTCTGTTCAAATAAAGGGCTGGATGAGGACCAAACTGCAACTCAGTACAGGCAGGATTTAGAACCTGTTCATGGATGGTTCAACTGCCAAGGTGAATTATATTCAACATGTTCTGGAGGGGGTTACACGGCCCATGCAGGATCAGTTCATAATTTGGGGTGCTCTTGGATATAGCGCTATCACTAGAGGCACAGGAGGACTTGTTGTCATGGAGCACCTTTATCAGCTTAGACATATACCAACTACATCCTTATCTGAACAGGAATAGCCTAGCTACCATGGTCAGGTAACATCTCGGCTGGATTACTACAATGCATTATCCATGGGGTTGCCTTTGGAAACTACCTGGAAATTTCTGCTAGTTCAAAGCAAGGGAGCGTGGTTGTCAACAGGAACTGGCCAGTGTAATCATATTAGGTCAGTCCCTTACCATCTGCACATTGGTCACCAGTCCATTTCCAGACCAAATTCAAAGTGTTGGTATTAACACTGAGCCTTAACAGACTTGGAGTCAGGTTACCCAAAGGAATGTCTCTTCTGATATCTACCAGATCCTAAGGTCATCTTCAATGGTCCTTCTGTGCAAGCTCCTGCCAAGGGAAGTCAGATGGGTAGCTACCAAGAAGGGGGCCTTTCTGTTGTGGAACCCTAGCTAAGGAATGAACTTCCCAGAGACACACTACGGATGTGTGAGGAATCCAATGGCGGGGGGAGGGTATCTGTTGGATTCCCTGGGCATGGCTCCCAAGACTCTGATCTGCTTAGTCCAGCTCTTGAACTTAGTTCAAGTTCCTGGTGAGCATGGCCAGCATCCATGGGGGTGCTCGCCAAGAATCAAGGACGATGTGCTACAGAAGCAGCATCCTTTTCTGCACCGTGAGCTGCAGTGCTGCCTCCACCTGATAAGGAACAAGGTGGCTTGCATGGGTCTTGCCAAGTGGCTGCTGTGCGAGGAACATTCCTCTTCCTCACCACCTAAAGCAGCCCTGTTTTCCAGGGAATTTTCCAGAATGAATTTAGTTTCATCCTGCTTTGAATCCTGTACTACATTTTAAACCTTTGTACTGCTGCTAGGTATTGCTCTAATTTTTATGTCAAATCTGTACTGTGGTTTGAACCATTTATATTGCATTTTATGCCATGTTTTGTGTTTTTAATTCATTCTTATGAAAATCCTGGAGAGCTTAAGCTATTCAATGGTTTAAAATACACTAAATAATAAAAGTGACCATTGCATAGGTGGATGTTGTCTCTGTTTGCTTCACAAAAGCAAGCGAACATAAACATGCAGTGAAAGGCATATTACTGTACATCCTTAGGTGTTAGAGATGGCGTAAAACAAATACTTGATCTCTTTACCAAAGTTCAGCCACCTCTTTTATCAAAACCACTCAAGCCTCATCATTTCATGCATTAAAAATGTTTAAGCCCTTGGGGAAAAACGGTGAAAACATGACTCTCGCAGAGGAATTATTTTACATTCAGGTTAACAGTCCTTCAAGACTTGAGTGGAAACTGTTCTCCATTAGCTAACTACACGCCCAAAAGAATACTTTAAAATACTTTTATGCAGCATAAGAACATGTATGGCATAAATGATTATGGCTTCAATGATATAGATAAAATTGCTATTATGATCTTAATGGAAAAGCTATATCTATAAGAAATGATATCTAATGTAACAAAATGAAAAAGAAATGGTTATTTACTGCTAAGAAATTCAGACAAGTTCAGATGGTCCTAAATGCCATTAATTTAAAAGGACTTTACGCCTAACATTCTCTGTATTGTGCTTGAGGCTGTAACTCTCTCCAGACAGCAGGTTTCCACAACAATTTTCATACTAAACAAAAAGGGGATGGTTGTCAGGGCAATATACTTTCACAAAGCGAGGTAGCGCAGAGGTTTGATGTGCAAGCTTTAATTGGACTATGCCACCTAAATGATCATAACAATCAATCTGTGTTAGCAATCACTGCTGCAGAGATGGGCACAATGCCTTTGAAACTTATAGATGTCAGGCATGCAGGTTTGGCATATTAGATAGTTTATTGCACCATCCATCTGGAAGCATTCTTAGGGTTGTAGTCAATGATGTCCTCCTGTCAGCAGAGCAGAAAATCCAATTTCCCTAGCCCAACCAAAAGCAGTTCCAAAGAGCAGGGAGGACCCCAGAACAGACTTGGAGTATGTGCAGAGGCTGCAGGAAATCCACACTTGACGGGCTGCAGGCATGAGACTGGTTTTAGCCCTTAGGCTGCAAGAGTCATCCTGAGCAAGTCATTCTAAGCTCCATAGACATGGCCTAGTTCATACATATTTTCGGTGTCCAAAGTCTGAGACTTTGTGGCATCTTTTATCAGCTTAGGCTGATAGACCAACTAAATCCTTATCTGGACAGGGATAGCCTTGCTACAGTCATCCAAGCTCTGGTAACCTCTTGGTTGGATTATTGCAATGCATTATACATGAGGATGCCTTGGAAAATGGTCTAAACCTGCCTTTTGATTCAAAGCATGTCAGCAAGATTGTTAACAGGGACTGCCAGCATGCTGTGCGATTTTTTTTAACCTGTGCTTTTATCAGATGCTAGTAATGGGACAGTCTATAAAAGCTTTAAAAAAATAAGTTAACACATTAGTGATAAGTTAGGCCAATACTTTGCCAACTACACTAGCTGCCAGTCTATATTTGGGCCCAGTTCAAAGCCCTAAATAGTTTGGGGTCAGGCTACCTGAAGGATCATCTGCTCCCATATATATCTGCTCAGAGCCTAAGATCATCCTCAGTGATCCTTCTGCAGGAGCTCTTACCAAGGGAAGTCAGGTGAGTAGACTCCAAGAAGAGCTGTGGCACAACAGTTATGGGATGAACTTACCAGAAAGGCTTACCTGGCACCTACACTGTGCTCTTTCTGGTGCCAGGTGAAGAACTTATTGTCCAGCAAATCAGTTAATTCTGCTCCAAAGAAAATTGCCATAAATTTCAGGCAGAGCAGTGATGGGGATGATTCCTGGATCGGTTTGTATCATGGTAACTCTAAGAACAGGAAGAAAAGGGCAACAGGGAACAAGGGTATGGGGAGTCACTGTACCTGATCTTCAAGAGTTTCTCTCCTTCATCTCTTGTAGGGCACTTGGAAGATCAAATTGGTGGAGCTGTGGCTCTCCATTTTACCACTGCTGGTATGAAAACATCACAGAGTCTTGTAGAAAGAGCGGCCACTTCATTCACTGCTCTACTCCCTAGCAACAAAAGCACCATCACTCACTCAATTTCTATTCCAAGTGATGTACTCATCTCCAGTTATTTTTGCAAAATAAGAAAAAGTGGGTAAATACACAGAGGGAGGGGTGAATCATGGCAAAAGTATTAATTATGATTCAATGTCAATTCTGTTGCAGGTGAAGTTGCTAGGAAGCATTGCAGAGGTGCAATGCAGAGATATAAGCACAGTCAGGAGTGGGAAGAGGAGAAACCCAACTCAAAACCTTGGTGGACCTGTCACGATGAGACTGCTGAGGTCCATGGGCGGCAATATAATAAGGAAGGAGATTTGGCTTGTGGGAGCTTCTGGGATATATGATGAGAGTAGGAGGATGGAGAGGAGACTGTGGAAACGATATTGTCCTGGGAACCACACATGACTGGCCAGTAACTTCAAGCAAAAATCTATATGCTATAGAAAGCACACAAGGTTCACTCTGATATGTGAACCAGCCTAAGAAACCTTGGTGACCACTCAGATAAGTAAGAGCATCTTTGTAGGGCAATAGGATCAAGCTCCTCACTAATGGGGTCTCAATTCTGATCCTTTTCAGTAAGTGATGCTACAAATCCCAAAACACAGTATCACCAGCACAACAATCAGAAAGACATACTTTAAAGTGATATATGACCTTAAAATTGTAATGCTACAGTGCTCAGCATATAATTTAAATTAAAAATAATAGAAATTGCTGAGACTTATCTGTGGAAAGACAAACAAGAAGCAGTCACTAGTTAGTACATCTTTGCAAAGCCTTTTCAGACCCCGACTGAGATAGGTAAAATTAATAAGCTAGTTTTAAGGCTTTGAGGTGTTCAAATGAAACCACTCAGTTTGACTTCAGTAAGAAGTCTCACTTGCTTAAAATAGACACATCATATGGGCCTAAAACATCAATTTATCGCTCCCTTGAATCCCTCGGATGGTGCAAATAGCTTTAATTGCATCTAAAACTTCCAATGAATCTCACAAAGTACCTATGGGCATCTTCTTTTCACTGCTGCCATTAAATTGCATTGTAATACCTTAATTTGATAAAACAGCTTGAACATCTCCAAAAATATTAACTCCCTCCTGTGATCTAGTAAGCCCTCTCAGGGAAACGCACCTACAAAGGCCTCTCTCCTACATATTTGAGAACATGTCTTGCAGAAGAAGCAATTTAAACTCTAGGAAAACTGCTGAAAAATCATCTGGCAGTGGATTTCTGTAGCCTATGTTTTAGAAGACCTTTATGAATAGATTTCATTGAAGCTGCCAGTTCATCATATGACCACCCTTCCCCATCTCCAGCAAATCATCAGAGTGAGCAGATTCCTTTCCTCCAAACTACACACAGTGAACTCCAAATCGAGTTGATATGGGCAGTTGCTTCTCCTGATACCCTCTTTCCATTGGTCTTGAGTTCTGTCCACAATTTCATTTCTGGGCATTTAAAACAGCCTCATAGTAATGTTTACTTTGTTTTTCTTTAAAACCACTACAGCCAATTGCAATGGCAATATCAGAAGAGGATGTTTTCCCCTTCTTAAGATATTTAATTAGATGAGTTTTCCCATTTCGTCACTCTAGCACTCCATAGGCAGTTTTTATCATGGCATCCTGACTAGGATGCCATGATAACAAGCAAAGATTTTGACTGAGCTTTTTTTAAAAACCGTTGTTGGCCTGTCGTGTCACCCAAACCCCATCACAGTACGTCAGTGTGGTATGTCTGCTTTTCAGAAACTCCTAAGAGAAACAATGGGCTCTTCTAAGCCTTATTGTGTCATGTGAACCTGGAAAACACAATCCATGGTACGAGGGCCAGAACCATCACTGCTCTTGCCGAGTGACTAGCAGGAGAGCACCACTGTCAGCTGCCATTTTGCAGGGCTGTTAGAGGCACCCCTGCACTGTCTGTCTCTTGCCCCAAAGTTCTTCTCTGCAGCAAGAATGAGCTGGACTTCACTGCGGAAAGGAGCAGTCAGCTCAGCTGATTTCCCCACTGCCCTCACCCCCCCATGTGTGCCAGAGAGAAGCCTTTTTATACACACCAGCAGGAAGGGTGAGAATTGGCTATGCAGCAATGCCTGGTTGGAGGTCTCCCCTCTGTACCAGTACATGTGTTCCTGCTCCAGTGGTCCCCTCTGGACCAAGAGACAAGGGTGTCCCAGCTGTGCTTCGCAGCATGACATGCAGCAGAGATTGCTTGACCTCCCTGCTGTTCCAGCTTGTAGTCATGGCTGCCTCACTCCTTCCTTTGCTGGCTCCTGGGATACTGGGAGGCCTGAGAGAGAAGATGTGGGTGGAGGGAAGAGACGAACCACTATGAACCTGATAGTCTCACCAGTAGGTAAAAGTGGGGGAAAGAACCATGGTAAGCATGCAGGATTGCCTGTCATGATATGGGACCCCATCCACTGCATTAAGACCATCGCTGGTGCTCTTATGGCTGGACTTCAAAGCGTACATCCCCTGAACTCATAGGATTCAGGACTGACCTATATATGTGAGTTTTCTAACTCTAGTTTAACACTAGTTAAATTTCCTACTGCCATCTTTACAGGACAAGTTCAGAAATAGGATATAGACAAGAAAAAATTGCAACAAAGGTGGGTTGCCAGGAATTGCAGAAAGAAGCTTCTCATACAAATGTTCTTCTTTAAGGTTGTAGCCAGCATGAAAATAATAATTATTAATAATTCACAGAATCATAGAATACTAGAGTTGGAAAGGGCCATCGGGTCCATTCCCCTACTTCATGCAGGACTCCAAGTTAAATCATCCCTCTCAGATCGCTGTCCAGTTGCATCCCGGATGCCTCTACTGTGGGAGAGCCCACAACCTCCCTAGGTCATTGGTTCCATTGTTGTACTATAACAGTCAGGAATTTTTTCCTGATATCTAGCAGGAATCTGGCCTCCTGCAACTTGAGCCCATCATTCCATGCCCTGCACCCTGGGATGATAAAGAAGAGACTCCGGCTTTCCTCTACATGACAGCCTTTCAGGGACTTGTACATTGCTATCATATCTCCCCTCTGCCTTCTTTTCCCAAGGCTAAAAACGCCCAGTTCTTTTCAATCTCTCCTCATAAGACTTTGCTTCCAGTCCCTGGCTCATCCTTGTTGCCCTCTTCTGAGCCCTTTCCACCTTGTCTGCATCCTGCTTAAATTGCGGTGCCAGGAATAGACACAGTACTCCAGGTGAGGACTAAGATCACCTTGAATCTTGTTTGTGTCTTCCAGACATCCCATCCAGTTTTGTGTCATCTGCAGATTTGATCATTTCTCCCTGCACTTCCTCATCCAAACAATTAATGAACATGTGGAAGAGCACTGGGCACAGAACTGGGCCCTCCAGCAGCCCACCTGTTACCTCTCCCTCGTCTGAGAAGGTGCCATTGACTCTTTGAGTTTGATTTTTATAGCCAGCTGTGGAGTCACGATAGTTGTTCCATCTAGCCCAGTTCTGACTAAGCTACTAATCAGAATTTTATTTATTTATTTATTTATTTAAAGTATTTCTATGCCATTTGATTTGCATAATATCATGGGGCACTTTGTCAAAAACTTTGCTGAGGTCAAGACCTCTATGTCCATAGCATTCCTATAGTCCAGCAGGAAGCTTACCCAATCAAAAACTGACAACATTACAATATTACGACAATGATTACAATTACTATTGTTATTCCACTCAAAAGTTGAACCTCTCTGGGTGGTTTGTAGTTCTGTTCAGAGTTTATGCAAGGAGTTTTTGGGAGGCAAAAAGGAAAAGAAAAATATATCCCCCCCCCCGCCCCAAATTACTTGAAACCTTCCCTCTCTATGTTAGAGGTGCACCCATTTTGAAAGATGACGCAAACTGGTTTGCCAGTTCAGAGGTCACAGCAAACTTTTTTTTTTGACAAATCAGGAATTCTGTTAAGCCAAAAGGAGAAGACAGTATATGCACCTACATGGCTAACTCCTGATCCTCTGAACCATTCCCTGAAAAACATGAATTCCACAAGACCTTCAGAAAGCAGTCAGCAGCATTTCCGTGTACTTATCAGCAATTTTTATGACTGGGATGGCTGGAAATGTATTGCCACCGTGCTTATTTTTGCAACCACCCAGTTCACCACATTGTCCTTTCTCGTGTGAATATATGGGCCAGGGTGGTGCAGTGGTTAGAGTGTTGGACTGGGGAACTAGCAGACCTGGGTCCCGGTCCCCTCTCAGCCATGAAGTTCCCTGGGTGACTTTGGGGCAGCCACTCACTCTCAGCACAGCCTACCTCACAGGGATTTTGTTGTGAGGACAAAATGGAGCTGCCTCGGGCTCTTCACAAGAGATAAAAAAGTGGAATATAAATTCAATGTAATATTAATGTATATGTCATGGATGAAGAACACATTATATAGTTTAGAAGTATCACTGAATTAATTAAAATATTGTGTTTTATTTCAGAAACAGAGTAGTCTTCAATCCTAACTGTTAAGTCCAATCCTTGCTTAATTGGCTGTATTACTAAATTGAATTAAATAGCTAGGTATATATGGATATAGGGATGCAGGTGGCACAGTGGGTTAAACTGCTGAGCTACTGGGCTGGTCGATCGAAAGGTCAACAGTTTGAATCCGTACAACAGGGTGAGCTCCTGCGCTTTGTCCCAGCTCCTGCCAACCTTGCGGTTCAAAAGCAAGCAAATGCAAGTAGATAAAAGGTACCACTTTGGTGGGAAGGTAACAGCATTCCATGCACTTCGGTGTTTAGTCATTCTGGCCACATGACCACGGAGTCTGTCTGTGGACAAATGTTGGCTCCTTCGGCTAGGAAACGGAGATGAGAACCACCCCCAAGAGTCAGACATGACTGGACTTTAATGTCATGGGGAAACCTTTACCTCTATATATGGATATAATTGCTGCCCTAGTGAAGTGCTGGATTGTTAGAAGTTTGCAATTATAAGATTTGGGAAATATAAGCACAATCTCCTGAAAAAAAGCTTAACAGGAAAGATATACTGCAACCAAGACAAGTCAACAAGAAACAGAAAATGCATAGAGGATGAAAATGTAATACAGATAAGTGAAACTGTTCACTGCATCATGGAACAAACCAAAGAGCCTGAACATTGAAAATGCTAGAGGCAAACAAGTAATTCTAATAATGAGTACTGAACAGCAGCAAATGACTCAAGTAAAGGTACAAGACAAATAAAACACACAAAAACAAACTCAAGCTTTTCCCAAAAGGCAAACAAAATCTAAAGTTAGAGCTGGGGGAAAAACGGAATTTTGTTAGACACAAATATACACAAAGAGAATTAAGCCACAGTACGATCTAGGCACTTTATGAAACAGCAACCATTGGGGTTGTTTATATATTTGTTAGTTTTTCAACAGTAAGACATGCAAAGAAATACTTACTGAAAAATGGAAAGGAAAGCAACTAGCTAAATTCATGGCAATGATATTCAGAAATAAATTAAACCTTTAAAAATGCAAAAGAAGCTATTTCTTATGTAAGAACAAAATAATGCAAACTCTTCGTCTGCCTTAAGGGCTCTCATATTGTGCTAGAATGGAGTGCCATGTAGCCCAACTCTGGCATCTGTTAATTCTAATCAGTATACTTTCGCTGAATTTCTACCCCAAAATATTGTGACTAATAGCCATGGAAATGTATCTTCTTTGAGAACTTATGCTATTCCATTTTTGAAATGTTCTATATCATGTCCTGTCACTGAGAATTTCAAAAGTTAATTAAGCATTGTGTGAAAGAGTGCATTCTCTGCCTATACTGAATTTATAGTCCTTCAGTATTATTTAATGGCTCAAAGTCTTAGCACTTAGAATGAAGGAGAAATTCTCCTCTATTCCATTCATAATATTACCGCTATCAGTCACAATGTTCTTCAAATGATGGGCCATGCGCAGCTGGCAGAATTGGACCATGGATGGCCTGCACTCAGTCACAGGGATCAAAGGACAAGGAACAATCAGAATCAGAGAGGGAACGATAAGGCAGGACCAGAGAATGGAGCTAGAAACACAAGACATCCCCAGGCTCAGATCTCCCTGGTTGCATTAGCAATACCCAATTACAAAAGGAGGCGCATTACAATGCTTCCTTCTGAAGGATCCAGTGGCCAGCTTGGTGAGCAGAACCTGTCTACCTCTAGAAGGTATTTTGCTGAGGAGCTGCCACCTCCACTTCAGTGGTTTGCCACATGTGGAAGCTGCGTGCCATTCCTGCATGTCACTGCAAGTCCACCATGATGCGCTTCACTATGTAAAGCAGTGGGCATCAGTTCCTGGCACCCACCAATGGGCTTCACCAAAGCTAAAGCAGGTCACAGCCGTGGCATCTCTTTAGGAGGAGCGGGAGAGGAGAAAGGAAAAGACAATCACATGAAAGAAAGAAACTGGTCCAGCTCGTGCATTGCAATCTTTGGCTTAAAAAGCTCTGATTTATTAAGCAGAGGATAATCACGTCTGTGCTCTTCCGCTCAGTCACAAGCATGTTTCCTTTGTGAAAAAGCATTAGTGCTTTTAGCATGGTTTGCTTGAAAAAAAGATTCCCATTGCATCTTCTTCAGGAAACTGTGCTTAATCTCAGCATATCAGTCAGGCACATAAGAGAAGGGATGAAGTGCAATTCTAATTCTCAGCATAATAAACCATGGTTATTCAGTGAAGATGGTTGCATCTGAACCAGTTGTATGAGAACTATGGAGGAATGTGGGAGAAATTAAAAGTGAGTCCCATATTTTAGGTTAAAGTATGAAAGGGACTATTGAACTAATATACTACCTTTCTCAGTTTTTCAAAAAAACATAATCTTCTCAAATGCAAGGACTAAAACATTAGAATCGTAATTTCTTTGCTTGATGCATATTAATGTTAATAGTGTTCACTACCCTTTAGATAATATTTGATACTATACTAAAGCTGGGTAAGTGGCCTTACTATTTTTAGAGGGGGGAAGCAAGCAGACAAATATGATGGCAAGATGGGTGTCATTGTCTTTTGCCATATTACATAACACCCCACATTACAGTGTAAAGATCCACATGACATTGACAAGGGTAGCATCATTTTCTATCACGGGCACATTGATGTGCACATTTGGAAATCTGTGCATTCGTAAATGCATGAAATTGTTGCTAATAAAAACATGGTCATGAATCTGGATGAGCTTCAAGGTAGGCATCACAGAACTTCAGCAAGACAGACTTTTGCAGATTTTCATATTGTCATGTACACCCACAGAAGGTCAAAACCAATGTACTGAAGAATATATTCTACCTTTCTTCCAAAATTCCCAATGCAGTTCAGATGCATATCTTTTTCTTCTTGAGAAGTCTTGTAAGAGTTTTGCAACAGCTAGCCAATGAAGGAAAGCTGCTTTCTGTACGTGTTGCTTATTTTATTATCTGAAGTTAGAATGTCTTAGTATCAAGCTTATGCAACAAATTTATATTGTGTCAAATACTTTGGCTTCTTCTAAGCATTAGCTTCTTTGCCACAAGAGAAGTGGATATTCTAAAAGTGTTATCTTTTTTTCCTTGCAATGAGAAATGTATAATGCTTTTAAAAGCACTGAAAAATGATAAAGCATCAGCTCTTTCTAGTCAAAAAGTCCCATTCTAAGGTAATACATTTTATATGACTGCATAGTTATTTGTACATATTCTGCACTGTTGTACAACCAAAGGATCTCCAGATCCTAAAAGCTTTTTCTAAAAGAAATTAAAATTTATAAACCATTGCTTTTCATTTCTATACTTCTTCTGAAGATCTACATACACACACACAAGTAGCCACTCTGCAAAGGTTTTAAAAAATCAATGGTCTTCAACACCATCCCATTAAGAGTTGGAAACATCCAGCTTTCCATTTTGCGTTTCTGTGATTTTTCTTGACAGTTTCTATTAAAACAAACAAACAACTTTTCATCTATGTAACTCCTCCGGGTTTTCAAGCTTCGTAGCACTCTGGTTTGAAAACCATGCAGAAGTTAACGAAAAGTATACACTGTGCATGCCAGTTCATCTGACTCTCATTAAAGCTTGGAATTCAATTGGAATTTCATGCAGCTGCAAAGAGATAATGTCTTGAATGTTCACTTTCTTCAGCTTTGACAGACAGTAAGTGGTGGACTGACATCATATTTGGGGAGGATACAAATTCAAATGGTTGCCAGCATCGCTAAGGGTCTTGTATTTAACCACACACATAGTTGAATTTTTCCCATTTATTCATGGCTGTCCTTTTTGTAGTTTTTGAATAATTTATAACATTATACAGTATGTCAGCTTTCAGTTTCTTGGCCTTTCTGAAAACCTGGGAATACTTTGGGAAATGATATTTTACTCTGCAGGTAGCATTCAGACTTAAAAAAAATATGTGCAAAGGATCTCTTACATGGGTATGCATGCAATGTTCATGGAATTACAGAGCTCTAGAGACTGATATCATTCTATTCACAGAAGAGCTATTGTTAAGCCCCAGTAGCCACATTACTCTTCCACAGGGCTTCAGCTGTCCTAATGAGCTCCAACTGTGATACAGAGTCTTGGATTATATATTCACTAGAAATTGCTCTGGGCAAAAAGAGATGACTTTTCGACATCGCATGGATGGAACAATGAAACAAAGGGCTTATCTACTGTGTGGCCTATCACAATTCAAACCTATGAGATTAATGCTGTTGGGACTTGTGCTGCATTCATATCTAATTCTTTGAAGTTCAGCAGATTAGAAGTGAGCCCCATGCTTACACAGCTGTCTCTTATTCCTTGGCAAACAAGAAAAAAAGCTGCCCCGAGTTTTTATGAGCATCCACCCCCATACTTTCCACTATGATAAATGGGCAAGAGTGCGTCTCTCCCACTCTCCCATATGTCCCTTAAAAAGTTTTAAAAGGGGAGAACTTTCTTTTACACATTTCCACTATGGTATGACTTCAGTTTTTCTAGCAATGTCACAATAAAACTTTTTTTAAAGTATGTATGTGTCCATGCATATACAGTATATCTATCTACACACTACAGATAGGCATTTCAATTGCTCTTTCTTCAGAAACTTGGGAAGCTACAAAAAGGAACCACTTCCAAAACAGGAGCAGATGAAAAAGGTTCCTCTCTCTTGCTCTCTCTTCTGTACTTGCATGTTTTGCTTTAACATACAGTAACCATCCAAGGTGGTGGTAGGTTATTCCACCTCTCTCCTTTTCTGAAATTGTTAAAATAAACAAACAAACAAACACACTTACTTCACAGCTTCTTGTTGCATTCACAAGAGACTTTGGCAGCCTCTGAGACCATCACATCTCCTGTTCCTGGAAAGCTGCTTGGGTCTTTGTGAGTGCAACTAGCCAGAAACCCTTTCAAAAAACTGCATTAGGAACATCACAGTGAAGATAAGTTAGGCTAACACACACACACACACACACAGAGAGAGAGAGAGAGAGAGAGAGAGAGAGAGCGAGCGAGCGAGCGAGCATTTTAGGAAGCTTCAATATCCCACAAAAGCCAGACAGTGAACTGTCCCTCGAGAGGGGAGGGAAAGTTGGCCCACATTAATTGCCACCCAGGAGAAATACCAGTTCAGAACGACAGGTGCTAATTGGACAGAAGCAAGAATTCCAAATATAATCTGCTACTATGGTTTTAGATTCCAATTTCAGATGCTATTTTGCTGCTATGATTTTCTCTTTCTACATAGAAAATGATGTTCAAGGATAGGTAGAAGCCCATAATTTGTATGGGGAGTAAGAATTCAGCCACTACACACACACACACACACACACACAGTATATGAAAAAAAAAATTACTTCTTGACCACTATATATATATATATAGTGGTCAAGAAGTAA
>NW_025335317.1:23025832-23137035 GCF_004798865.1 Varanus komodoensis
TTACTTCTTGACCACTATATATATATATATAGTGGTCAAGAAGTAATGCAAAGTCTGTTCTATTGCCAATTAAATAAATGCATTGTTAAAATATAACTATGTCAGAACACAGGATTTGCACCAACAAAAGCTTGTTTTCAGTAGGCTAAGCTTGCTCACGAAGGGCAGATAAAATTTGAGGTCCAGAAACACGATGGAAGTAGAAAATTCATTAACAGGTTATTGTATGGACTCTGCTGGAAGAATGGTGAGGAGGTTCTAAAGGTTCAAGAGGCACTGCAGTGAAACTTCCTGGGTCCAAAACTTGGAAAATGTGCTACACCACCCGTTAAACTACAATAACCTGCTTGCTGTTCTTCTGACAGAGTCCATACAATACAGGGAGATTACCATTGGCAGCAACAAAAGCTCCTCCTCCTCCTCCCCTTCCCTCTCCCCTCCCTTCCTGATGCCCCAGGATATGGCAGCAACAAACGTTCACTTCCATAGGTGTCTGCTGGTAACATATTCTGCCCAAATGCCCTGGAACAACACTATCTCTGGACCATCAGGGAAAGGGTCAGCGGACAATGACAGCCACCAGTGACCAGCTACCAAGAGATTGTCTTCAGTCACTTTTGCCTGACCCCTGGGGTGGGGTGTAATGGAGGGCAGTAACAAGAAAAAGGAAAGGAGCCTCACTGGTGGGATTGCAAGACACTCATCAAGAGCAAAGGCAGTGGTTCATTTCTGGATTTTTAAAACAAATGCAGAGCCATCTGGCCTGCTGCCTACTTGTGGCTGCCATATTTCCCCTAGAATGCTTTAGACATAATATTGTTCAGGGTGGGCTAAGAAGACACCAGTCAAGTCTGCTATTTCCCCCCCAAAACACCTTGGGATGATGGGACATGCAAGACACTTTGCAGGACAAAAGGGTTACTGCCTGGAGGTGGCCACTAGGAAGAGTCACTGTCACCCACATATCTGGCTAGGACTCAAAAGGTTCCAGTTCTAGCTCCCATTCCACCATGCAGCCTACTGGGTGACTTCGGGCCACTCCCTGTTTCTCACAAGATAGAATAAAATGGGCAGGATGATAAAATGGAGATGAGCAGTCTGATTATAAACTAGTTGTGGTTCCCTGCAGGAAAGAGAATGGGCTATAGATATAATAAAGAAAGAAATTCCTTCTAGTTATCCAAAGCCATCGAGCAAACATTTTTGGCTAGCTTGAAATTCACCAGATTGACTATTCATGCCTGCAGGTGGGAATTCAAGTTAAATTTCAACAATGGAATTTATGTTCCACCATTATAATCCATTCTGAGTGCCTGAGATCATGCAGAAAATAAACAGCACCAGCATGGATTTATATCAATTTTTAAAGCTATGCATTTTTAGCAGAATTTGCCATATGCAAAATATAAAGAAAATGTTTTAGTTGCCCTCAGTGGCTATCTTCAGATGCTCATGCCAAACTATGGTGTAGAATTATATGGATGGTTTGCCTGACACAACAAACCATACCGGTTTCTTCTGCAGGATAGTCTGTTGTGTCATCTAAACCCTGTTGTGGTATTCCAACATGGTGCATTTGATTTTTAGAAACCACAACAAGAAACAATGGTCTGTCCTATGGTTTCCATGCATCACTGAGGTTTCCCTGGTTGTATGAACCCAGTATCATGGTTTCCATGGTCCTGATATGCAGCTACTACAGAGCCCTCTGGAAAGAACAGATGCTGCAGAACTGCTCCAGTATGAGACTAAATTTCAGGCACAGCAGATATCATGTGTCAGCCATGGGAAGACTGAGAAAGGAGGGTGGAACATGCTCGTGTAGAAACCACTGAATTGCCAAGCATAGAGAAAAAAAACAAGCATCATGAAAACCATGCAAGGTTGTTTGTCATGATGTTTGAACCCAGCCATGAAGTGTGAATGCAGTAAGATTTAGGCTAATCAGATGTCCTCTTGCCTTTCCTGCTGCAGAGGGGAAGGTTGGAAACTTTTGATTTAATTTTTAAACTAACTCCAGTTTAGGATTATGTCCAAACATTTACAAACTGTTGCTATGACTTACTGAGAAAAGCCAGCATCACATCATAGTATAGGAAAACTGCTGCTTTTAATAAACATAGTGTTATACTTGGTATAACACTAAACTGTATTTAATCAGGAATGGAGTGAGGATTATTGTCAGCCTGCTGTAACATGATGAGAAACAGAGAACTGGCAACTAGAAGTCAAAGACTTAAAGAAGTCTGAATTTCCAAAAATCTGACCCATGAATTTTGGAATACATTAGCTTTTCTTCAGTCATGATTAAAAAAATCCATCACTCGATGCAACTTTAGTTGCAGAAAATAAAACCAACACCGATGAAAAGTAAATATTCCCCTCACATAGGTATATTTCAGGTATGTGAATATTTTAGAGGGATTGGCACATTTTGGGGAGTGAGAATTTGCACAAATGCAAACAAATAACTTTGTACAAAATCTGATTCCATCAATAAGCAGCCTTGTGCAGTGGCTGAAGATGCCAAAGGGTACCGCCTGTTTGCGCCCCATTCCGGACTTGTTTGGGCTACCCTGCTATGTCATGGCATAGGCGATATGTTAATGCAGGGCTGTGCTGACCGTGTTTTCTTAGCCAATCGTGTTGGCAGGTATGGGGATTTGAGTGCAGTGGGTTATAGCTGTATTTCCTTATTTAATATTATATGTCATATCATTGTATCAAGTAACTTTGATTTTGTATTGTGCTTTTGCTATCATTGTATTTGAACTTGTATTCACTTTTCATTATATTATTGTATTTATTTTGCATTTTGTCTTCTTGTAAGCTGCCCAGATAGCCCAATGGGCTATGGGGAGGCATACAAATGTAATAAATCAAATCAATCAATCAAAGGTGCTGTTGCATCCATGTCCTTCATGTGGGTAGCCCCTTTGATATTGTTAATTTATATTATTTTAATTGAAGTTATTTATGTTGTGAGCCGCCCCGAGGCTTCGGCGAATGGGGCAGCATAGAAATTTTCTAAATAAATAAATAAATCTGGCAGACCACCGTGTGAACAAAATGCCCACTTGGTAAGCCTTTGGTTTGATCCAACAGGTCCTCTTACATTTTGAAATCCCTTGTTTGTAACACATGAGCTCAAATTCCGAACTTGTCCAGATACGAGTTGTCTCTGTAGAAGAATTCTTGCTTAGTTATATACGACAGATAAAAGTTCCAAAGAATCAGGAAAAGCCAAAACAACATGTCACACATGCAAGAAGGAAGAATCAGCAGGCTGGGGCAAAGCCTGAGGCTTCCAGAAACACAGCAAACCATCATCATCATCAACAGTAGGGATAGCCCTGTTTCCTGCAAGACAAACAGGAACCCCATGACCATTGGTCATGGAATTCTAAGTGTCTGCTGGAGCAGGAGAAGAACGAGTGAGGAAGAGGGGAGGAATCATACATAGCTAGCTGGTTTGGAACACAAAACTGCAACATTTTGTTGTGGGTTCCACTCACTTCACTGTAGTACGCACAGTGATTTCTGCATTTGTGGTGCAGCCTCTTCCACCAAATGGCAAGTTAGTCATTTGTCAGAGGCTGTGCCAGACTGCTTATATGGATAATTAGGCAGTTCTGTAAATCATATCCATTATAACATTTTTTTTATTTGGATCTGACAGCAGGAAAAATATTTCTTTTGGATCTGACAGTAGGAACTTTATTTAGACTAATGACAGCCGTGCTATCTTAACTAGAATGCCTATCTGTTTTTAACAAGAAAGGGATTAACATCTCATTTCTCAGATGCCAGAAAGTGGCTATTTAATAATACTTTTATGAGCAGCCTCAAATTTGAACCCATAACACATGGCTTCACAAGAACAAACAGAGATGTAAAGGGTAAATTTTGGCTCTCGAGGAAACTCTCTATTGACCCCACAGGAGACATTCTCCATTTTGTTCAGAGAGCTGGCCTGCCTTTTGGCATTTTGATTATTTGGGAAAATGCAAAGTGCAACAACTACAACATTATCACTACCATTATCTGGAGTACCCGGAGGAGGGCTTTCTCTGCAGTGGTGCCCCATCTGTGGAATGCACTCCCCAGAGAGGTCTGCCTGGCGCTGTCATTTGTTTTTCGGTGCCAAGCTAAGACCTTTTTATTAAAAAAAATATTTTAACAATGCCTAGTATCTATAGGTTTTAATTGTGCAGCCAGGGTGTTTCTGGGTTTTAATTGTATTTATATTATGTTTATTTATTTATGTGAGCCATCCCAAGGCTGTAAGCGAAGGGACGGCATACAAAAATTCTAAATAAATAAATAAATAAATAAATATACTGTTTCATTTGCAAAGGAAAGTGACAGTATGTGAAACTAGCCAAGGTACAGCAATACCAACAGGTGTCATGCTTTCCAGATACAAATCCAGACATTTAAAATGCAGGGTATGGTCATGCAAGAGATGATTTGAAACATCAATATCTAGTGCTTGCTGAAAAGTAGGATGCCAAAAGTAAGAACATTTCTTAGGTGCAATGACCTTTAAAAATCAAGCATCAGTCAGTACATACCTCTGGGGGGAAAAATGGATTGCTTGTTTTCTAAATGTCATTATAATACTGTTCAGGAAGGACCACAACTACTGGCCAGAATGTGACAAGCTCTACCAAGTAATGCCTCCACCATCTGGCCAAGATTGCAGATGCATGGCGCTCTCAACTTTATTTGACGCATGGCAGACATGATGTGCCTTATCTGTGCAAAAGGTGGACTCATCTCCATTCACACAGTTTGCTTCTCTAGCCCACAGGAAAGCCATTTCAGATTTCAGAAGGAGATAGATCATGGGGACAGTGTTGGGAAGGCCTAATGGTTTAACATTCAATATTAATATTCAATACTGTGATTTAAGTGCATTTGTTGTGATCCTTTTAGTCTCACTCTAACATAATAGCAATTATTATCAACATGAGACAAATGGCAATCTTTTAGGGTAAGAGCGGCAGAAGGATGTGTGCCTTTGGTATAAATGTAGCCCACTTTATACGTCCCTAACAGAAGTCAATTAGTGAAATCAATGAGCAGGCCAAAGACAGAGATTCTCCCAAGGCATGGGAGAATCTGGCCAAGACATATGGCCAGAAATACTAGGAAAAATTGCTGATCCTGCCCTACCCTCTCTAAATGGCATTCCTGCTTCTCTACCCACATTCCTCAGTTTTTGGCTTTCATACAGACCATGATGAATCTCTTTTGACTTGGATTCTTCCAATTTATATACACTCAGCAGGACAGCCAAGGGTGGTCAGAAAACTGCACGGAATGTTTTCCATGTCTAAGAAAAAGGAGGCATATCTAGAGATCTTGCAAAGAAGTAGTTGGATAAAACTGGGTGCTTGACTTCTCTCATTATAACCAAAGTGAGAGCCAGTGTGGTGTAGTGGTTAAGAGCGTGGGACTTGAACTCAGACGATCTGGGTTCTAGTCCCCACTCGACCATGGAGCCAACTGGGTGACTTTGGGCCAGTCACAGACTCTCAGCCCAACCTACCTCACAGGGTTGTTGTTGTGGGGATAAGATGGAGGAGGAGAATGATGTAAGCTGCCTTGAGTCCTTTGAGGAAAAAGGCAGGATATAAATCGAAAAATAAATAAATAAATAAGTCATTTTCTTAATTATCTCATGCTTTTAGCCCATCCTTCAATAATGCATGAACAACAGCAAAACTGAATAATTACTTTTTTGCCTTTCCACACAAACCTAAATCTTATGTGTAATCCTGAGACAGCAGAAATGGTTTATCTGATTTGAGCCGAGCAAATTAATGAATAAGCAGAAGACTGCCGTACTGGAACAAATTATCGTGATTGATAGGAAGAAAAGTTACCTGAGATCATTTCTTCTTGACCAGCAGAACTGATCAGCATGCCAGAAACGCGTAACTCGAGCACAGTTTCTTATTCAAGGCATCCCGCTCACACGTGCCCAAGCCCCCATATTTGTGGTGTTCTTTCAGCAATGCCATCCTTCCCTACAGCTCCGACTATCATATTTTTCATTCTCCATACAGATTATCCAATGTGACCATTTTGTGACCTTAAAAATGTCACTGAAAGAAGTAAAGGCTCTGCATTCTGTCTCATTGTATACCTAGTGGCACATTTAGTCATTCATCCAGCTTTGTGTTTTTAAATGACAAATATTAGAAAGGTTATTCCATCCTACACAGCAGCGTTTTGCCAGGAGCCAGAAGGCTTGTTCAACTTACAACAGCTTTTAGGGACTGGACTTCAGGAACACTTTGTTAATGCTTAGTCAACACCACTGCTGTTTCTCTCAGATAGTGACACAGAAAGAGGGGGGGAGAGGGAGGGGGAGAGAAATCAGAGATTATTGACTAAGCATGAAGAATTTTGACTATTTAGTGTTTAAACTTAGTGTCGTCATCCCCATATGCATCAGATTTTTTTACTATTTTTAAGTGGAGGCTATGAATTCCTCCTACCTAGTCATAAAAGTAGGAGAACTGCCTTAGTTCAAGAGGTAACTGGACAGCCATTTGAGAGGGATGGTTTTACTTGGTATCCCAGACTGAGCAGGGGCTTGGACTGAACGGCCCTCTGGCTCTTCCAGTTCTACTATTCTATAACTCTATGGTAAACCAAATAATCTTTCAATAATGCTCAGAAGTGTTAGGGTTATTTCAGGTGAAAATATTTTAGGGCTACTTCACCCTTAAAGGACCCCTGCCATTTGGGTTCAAATGATACAACAAGCCATGGGAAGTTCGGTTCCTGAACATACTATGCAAAAAATGCTCCCCATGGACACCCAGTGCAAGGCCACACCTTCTGCAGGTAAAATAAGGTATGATGGGCTGTTGTTATGTGTGAACCAGGCTATTCTCTTTGTTAGAATAAATAAAATCTCTGTTTTCAAAATGGCTATTTTCCTCTGCACTTCTTTTTTTCAGAATGTCTGTAAAATTTAAATAAATATACATTGTTTAGATTGTTTGGGATGCAGGTGGCACAGTGGTTTAAACTGCTGTGCTGCTGGGCTGGGTGATCAAAAGGTTGCCGGTTCGAATCTGCACAATGGGGTGAGTTCCCGTTGCTCTGTCCCAGCTCCTGCCAACCTTGCAGTTTGAAAGCATGCAAATGCAAGTAGATAAAAAGGTACCACTTCAGTGGGCAGGTAACAGCGTTCCGTGCACTTCGGTGTTTAGTCATGCCGGCCACATGACTGTCTGGGGACAAACGCTGGCTCCCTTGGCTAGGAAACGGAGATGAGCACCGCCCCCTAGAGTCAGGCATGACTGGACTTAATGTCAAGGGGAAACCTTTACCTTTTTTAGATTGTTTAGATCTAGGCACCTAAACTGAGCTAGTTAAAATAGATTTTCCTGCACCATTCTTCCAAGACTGCCTGCACAGCATCACAGGAGGCTACAGAGTGGCTCAGGGGATCCTGGTGAATGGGGTGAGCTGTGGTGCAAAGAAGTGGGGGGTTCCCACTAAGGTGAGCAGAGGAGCCAATTATGGCCACATCTGTAAAAGCTTGGCTTTTTGCTACAGTTTTAATTTCTACAGAAAATTAAGAAACTATTCAAAATAGGCAGCCATGGGAAGAGAAGGGGGTCCATCAGAACTTTTCAAAAGTATTCAGCTTTTGTTTTGAAACTGAATTGCTTAACATTATCACTGTTTTCATACCATTGCCATTCCTTCTCCTAACATCTGCCTTTCCAGAGCTGCAACAAGTAAGCTGAACTATCTTGCAGGCAGAAGAACAAACAGATGTTCCAATCAGAGTTTCACAGGCAATAATAATCATTTAAATTTATTAGTCAATAATGTTTCTTAAACAGTTCTCTGCACTTCAAGGAAGTGAATGTGTTTATGTAGATCTAGCTGAAACGCCTTGAAATGCTAAGTAGTGACCTCCCCTGTCAGCATGCTTTGGAAAGGATATAAAGCTAATTACAATCATGACTGCCATTCACTTATTTATGCATTAATGAGTGAGAGAAATTACACTGAAGTCACTTGTTAGCATTCTAAATAGCATTATGCACAAAGGCATTGCCTACAGAAGAAGATGCATAATTGCCATGTGTTTTAAACACCCATGAGGGGAAAGAAACAAGAAAAATGAGTAATAAGTACTGCCTATTTCTCTTTCCAGAATCTTTCAGGATAACAATAGTTCTGACCTCTCCATTGCCCCTGTTTAATGAGGAAAGAATGACGCCGTTAAAAATCAGACACGAAACAACACCTGGCAAAGTAGGCAAGTAAGGAGGGACATGGTGTGAGAAATAATAGGGATAAGAACACCAGCTAGCTGGTCATGTTAACAGTTTCTGCTCGGTCTGTTTCCTCTAGGTTTCCGGAAATGAAGAGCATATAAAAGTGAACAAGCACACAATAAGTGAAAAGCTATCCCTTAATTCCAGCAACACAGTATCTTGCCTTTTCCACCAGCTCCTTTATTTCATCTACTTTAGATATTTCTGAACTGCAGACATTTCTGAAGTTTCTGACCGAAGAAGAAAAAACTTTACTGACTGAAAAATGCAGCAAAACTGAGTACTTCTTACTCACCTTTTGCAAAAAGTCATTTTTGCAAGCAGACAAGATGTGAATGTCATACCCAGGATAAACTATCCATAGCCTCGAGGGTATAAACATTATTCATAAAATTATAGAATTGGAATATTTAATGTTTTTAAAATACGGACACTTCACAACACAGAGCTCTGTCCAAACTGAACATCATCATTAGCCAACATTATATCAAGACCAAATACTCAGATATCCTTACTTTTGACGGTGGCTGTCCGGGTGCAGTTGTAAAGAATAGCAAGTTCCCCAAATACCTTGCCAGGACCCATGGTGCACAGTTTGACACCTTCCTTTGTCACCTCAACCTTTCCATCTGTGGACAAAGAACACAATTTGGTGTCACCAACTTTTCATAATGTTTAGACTGTTGCTTGTTTTTACAGTATTTTTAAACATGCATTCATTCTTTGGAATTTCTAATCTGGTTCACACATCCAATCAGAACTCTTCAGCTATACACTGCTTGATCACTCCTGGTTGATTCTTCTTGCCAAAGGATTGATTAAACCAAGCGACGGGCTTGTTTTAGCATGACATGTGAACCAAGAAGTCAAGTTTTTCTTTCCAATCAAGCCAGTGTCATAAGCCAGAGTTTGTTCTTGGTTATGACTATGGTTTATAAAGCTATTAACAAGCCAGAACATCTGGTCTTAATAAACGATGGTTTGTTTTGCTCTTTCCATTGGCAAGATAATACAAACAGGAGCAATTCACAGCATACGCTAACATCCCAACAGATTTCCAATGAAATGGAATCAATCAATGAAACTGACACTGACTTCACACTTGGAATTCTGCAAAACTTTATGATCCTTCAGACACTAGGTGGGTTCACATGACATGGCAAGCCATTATGGTTTCTTGTGCAGGATGATCTGTCATGTCATCCAAACCCTGTCATGGTATGTTGTGGTTTTGGAAACTATGATAAGAAACAATTATTTGTTCTATGTGGTTCCCATGTTTCAATGTGGTTTTTCTGGACATCCACACCTGACATTGTGGCTTTCACAGTCCTGTTATGCATCTACTACAGAGTCCCCTGGAAAGAGGGGCAGCCGCAGGAACTTCTCCAACAATCCAGTGTGAGATTGAATTTCAGGCACGCTTGGAGATGGGATATGTAACAACAGCAAAGGAAGTGAGGATTGAAGACCATGCTCGTGTAGAAGCCACTTGATCATCTGTCAGGCACATTAAGGGGGAAAATATGCAGCATGGTTGCTTGTCATAACATATGGACCTAGTCACTGGTCCAGGGCCATAGGATTGCTCCCTTAATATTTTCAACATGCAAATAAGTTGTTAACAGTTTGCTAAATTGTTCTCAGCTGTTGCATTAGTTTGGTTTTCTTCTGTGTGGTTGACATCCTGTATTTTTCTTCTTTCTATACTGGCAATTGATCAATAGATTCTAAGGAAATCCTGATTTTTTAGAGCATCCATGGTCACCAAATGAATAAATTTCTGTTATAGATTTGCTACTGGATGAGCAAATCTGTAACAGCACAATCCATGGGTCTCAACATGTGGCTTTAGAACATTTGGTCATGTGAATCTAAGGAACCCAGGTAAATGTGAAGACATTTCTGTTGCAAGTTTCTGAAGTTTCATATGATTTAGCTAAGCTGACATTAGAGGAGCACTGTTCATACTGGACCACTTGCAGGGCAGGAGACATCTGTGATATAGTCATCTTAATCATGTCAGTTATTCATACTTCCAGTTTTTCGCTCTCCCCTTCTGCTTTTTCCTTCTTACGTTTCCTTCCAAGGAAGCAAAACTAGCTGAATGCTGCAGGTGGGGGGGGGGGGGTTAGCTAAAAAGGATCAAAAGTTTCCTGCTTCTAGGAAGGCAATGGAGACTAGTTAAGAAATGGTTTGCTATAATATATGAGGAACAATTGCAGATTTCAAGCAAGCAGTTGTAGAAATTGTACTCAAGGCTTATTTTTATGATGTCATCAAAAGGCATCTTAAAAAGGGAAGTGGGTATTCATTGAATAAACTAAAGCTTTCAGAGGCTCTGGCGAATGGGGCGGCATATAAGTGTGCTAAATAAATAAATAAATAAAACTGTTTGATTCTTTAAAGAAATCATCTAGAAAGTAAGATTTCTTCTTTACTGCTGCTTTGACATTTCTTATGGAGAGGATTGTACAGAAGGAGTATTTCTTAGCCCGATCTAGAGATACTGAGATTCAAATTGGGTCCTTCTGCATGCAAAGCACGTCGTCTACCACTGAGGTAGACCTTCCTTTTAGTACAAACTATTATTTTGGAAGATAGTGATGGTTCTGATTTGTAAAATATTGCATGTACTGTGAATATTCTAGATTGCTGATGTCACACACCCATATAATTAAAGGCAAGTTAATGATAGCAATAAAGCAAGCAAGGCATCAATTGATTATTGACAACACTGAAGATTAACAATGCCACTCAGTCAGGAAATGTCTATCTTACTATGATGCATATTTCCAAAGAAGTGAGAAGGATCTAAAGAAACCGATGCAAGTTTGATGCTTCTCTGCACGCACCGGCACTTGCCCAGTTTCTTCTTTGTTGCATCTAAGGCCACACTGGAAGTTTATTGTTTGAAAAGCAGCTTTGAAGGGTTGCTGGGAACTGCAATAACAAGGTAGGCCATGAAAACCATGAATGCACGGAGGAGATATCTGAACAGACCTCTATGGTTCCTAACCATTGTGTATAAGACTTGAACAGTTATACCAGACCACTAGTATGGCACAGGGCTATGACAAACATCCGAGCCATTCACCAAGGAGACTTTATTGGGATCTCCAATGTGCCCAAATACACTGACATGTAGAAAAGCTTCTCCATACAATGCATTATTAGGCATGGCTGTACATGTACCACTGAATGGCACTGGAAATGCTTTCCTAGAAATCCTAGAAATCCATGCGCACATGCTGCTTTGGCAAGTGATTTCCTGTATCTCCTCCCAGTAAGACACATGATGGTAACAGACCCTTTAGACATGTGATGGATGAAGGGTCCACATCCAATAGCAGCTGCCTCCATCCTGACCTACAGACATGCACTGGACTATGCACATTACTCTCATGATGGTCTGATGCTTGGCTTGCCTGCACATAGGGCTTGTACACTGTCATTAAAGCACATGGGTTTAATGCCAGGGCTCTTGCCCCACTCCCATGCATGCATGTATAAAATCACTCTCTATATATACTGAACATCACTACCATACATTGTGATTATATATATATATATATATATATATATATATATATATTCACCAGAGTTTACACTAGGGCTCTTCAGGCATTCAATAAATAGACAATGATTGCGGAAATAAAAAAATATTCTAAGAACATCTCATTTAAATAGTTACAAGAGATAGAATTTGGAGTACATTCATCTCTTAAATATGCAACAAAGAGATGCCTGCGGGTAAAATAGCCTGCATGTCTTTATAAACAAAGTGTTCGAAAATCTCCATTAGCTCCATCACATACTATTCTTTCAGTTCCAAAAATATGCTACACTAGTCAAAAGTCAAGCAAGCAAAGCGGGATTGCTGTAGGGCAATTGCTGCCATTGTGGAGCTGAGGAAAATTTCCATTGCTAGTATCCATACATTAGCCTTTCCAGTTAAAGCTAGCCAGATAAATAACAGAATTTTGCCTAATTAAGGTCCCTCATGGCTGCCAAAAGGATGGCACATATAAATACTATCATTAGCTCACGGGGTCAAGTCATTGCAAGAATAGCATTGGACACCACAGCCCCCTTAAAGCAGTATACAAAGAATAAATAGCAATGCAGTCACAAATCACTAACAAACCACATTTCCATTAAGGAAATGACGTGCTGGAATCTATGCTAGAATCCATGTTCCAAGCAGAAAGGCTGCTGAATTTTGCCTACTGAAAAACACTGAGACAAAGCTACGCAAAACAGCAAAGAATTTCAAGAAAAGCTGGTCATTTTAATAGAACTAGTTTCCTCTCCAAATTGACAAGGCGTTGTGCTGAAATTAAATATGTAGGGCTAATTTAGAGTTTCCATATAAATGCTCTGTATCCCCCCATTTAGTAAAGCTTAAGATACTAGGTTGCATAATTCAAGTTTCTTGTCTATTTCAGCTGCTAGGAGTTGTAATAATGGAAGATGGCTGCACTCCTTTTCTGAACTGCTGGTTTGACTGGAGGTTCTGAATGACCTACTAATATCTGCGAAAGAAACATACCTGGCAATAGCCAGATCAATAACTGGGACCTGTAGGCCTAAACATATAGTGCAAGGTCTGTCCACTTGCACTAGTGCCAAGCCCAATTCAAGTTGCTTATTCTAACCTATAAAGATTATACGCCTGGGGCCACAAGACTTGATGGAATGCCTCTCCCAACTACAGTCTTCAACAGATAGGACCTTTCTCCAAAAGTCAAATGTGAGGAAGGCTCAGAGCCAGCAACAAACAGGGGAACTTTCTAATTGGGTCCCCATCTATGAAATGATCTCCCAGATCTCCCACTGAGACTCACCTGGCACCAACCTTGTCCTTCTGTGCCAGGTAAAGATGGCCCTTTATGCCGAGACTTTTATGCATGGATAACGCATAACAGAGGTAATGATGAAGGGCTTGAGAGTATTACCCATCCCAGTAATTACACATACATACATACATGTGTGTGCGTGAGTGCATGCGTGTGTTTTGTATCCTATCCTATCCTATCCAATCTTATTTTATTTTATTTTATTTTTTGGTGAACTGCTGTGAACCACTCAAAGAGCTTTGGCTACTGGGAGATAAAGAAATGAAATAAATAATAATATCTAATAAGCGAACTTTACACTCCATTTGGTGAAAGCTACTGGAGCCTTGCTTCTTATCTAGGTTCTCCTTGTGCAATCTGAGTACAATCCTTAAGCTTTTAAAACCCCATTTATTATGGGGGGAAAGCACATATTTTCTTGTCCTCCAGAATAAAAAGAGGAAATAAGCTAAAGGCTGTTTTTTGTGTTACGGTGAGAACATTTGGTACTTTTAGCACATTGAGTCCATCCAATTAAAAATTAAATAACATCCTTAGTTGAATTGCACTTGGATTTCTCCAATAAATTGGGCTATAAACTAAATAGCTGTATCACAACGTTCTCATTTATTGTGAGGAGATTTTTCCCCCTCCCAGTAATTAAATGGTCATTTTCTGTTTCCTGTGAGCAGGGACAAGAAAAACAGATTAGCTTGACTCTAAGAATGTCAATCTCTGTGTAATTCTTGTAATGGCCAATCATCTAATAGCTTATTACTAACTTCCACTTTTGCTACTTGCAGTTAATAGAGTTTTATGGAACTAAAAACTTCATCAGGCCATTTTAATGCAGAGGCACCCTTAACACTATCTATGGAGAGAGAGAGAGAGAGAGAGAGAGAGAGAGAGAGAGAGAGAGAGAGAGAATAGATATAATTTAAGTTTCAATATTTGCTGTGCCTTCAGTTTAGAGGTGTACTTCTCTGCTAAATACTACTGATTCACAATGTATAACCATCAACATTAGATGAAGTCAATCAGTTATGTATTGCTTTCTGACTGATGAGTGACACCCATCTCCCAAGGCTTGAACACATGCATTCACACATGTTCCTTCCACAACCTCTGAATGAAGCTTTACTCTGAATGCCACTTCCAAGTTCAATCTGGAACAGGGCTTTTTCCAGTAATGTCATCCCTTCTGGATTTGCTTTCCCAGTGAAGTTCTTCATTCAGTGTTGTTTGAACCTTTCAGAAGTCAGCTAAACCATGCTCCTTTTCTACTATTTTTATAGCCATTTATATTTCTTACTGTATGTTTAGATCCTATTTTACTGGTTTGCATTTGCTGTGTTTTATCATTTTAATAGAGGTCACCCTAAACTCTCTGTCAACATGTGGTATATTTTTATTTATTTTTAAAATAAGATTTATGGAGCCCCTGCAGGCTTTTGGGTTGTATTGTGCAGGACTTGCTTAATGATAAGTTTATTATTAATGATGGTATTATATGACACTGTAACATTAGAAAATTCTAAACTCCATGAAGGATAATTCTGCTGCCAATGTAAAGCAGCCAGTCTGTAAAATACCCTGAAAGAAATGCAGTGATTACTAGAAGCTGACATGGATTTTTCAAGACCAAATCTTGTCAGGCTAATCTGATTTCAGTTTTTGATTGGGTAACCTCCCAGATGGACTATGGACATAATATGACTTGGATGTAGCAAAGCTTTGGACAAAGTGCCCCATGATATCCTGACTAGCAAACTAACAAAAAAGTGGGCTAGATGGAACGCATATCATGTGAATTCACAGTTGGCCACACAATCGGACTGAAAGAGGGCTCATCAAGGGAACTTTCTCATACTGAGAAGAGGTAACAGGTGGGGTACCCCAAGGTTCAGTAGTAGTCCTAGTGTTCTTCAACATTTATATCAATTAATTGGATGAATAGGGAATGATTACCAAATCTGTAGATGACAGAAAACTGCCTGGGAAAGCGAATAACTGGAAGACAGAAAGAAGATTTAAGGCTGATCTGGAGAGGCAGAACATTGGACAGACAGCAACAAAATGAAATTCAGTAGGGACAAATGCCAGGTCATGCACCTAGGAAAAAGAAACCAAATGCGTCATTACAACACGGGGAATACTTAGCTCAAAAATACTGCAAGTGAGAAGGATCTTGGAATTGTAGATCACATGCTGAATGTGAGTCAACAATGTGGTGTGGCTGCAAAAAGGGCACTTGCTATTTTAGGCTGCATTGTAGAGGTAGCACTTCTAAAACACCTGAAGTACTAGTTCCCCTTTGCTCAGCACTGGTTGGGCCTCATCTGGAGTACTGTCTCCAGTTCTGGGCACCACAGGTTAAGAAAGATGCAGGCAAGCTGGGAAGGATCCCAAGGCAATGAAAATGATTCAGGGACTGGAAAAAGGCCCTGTGAGGAGACATTTAGAGAATTGGTGGTAAGACACACCCTGAGGACTATCTTTTGCTACATCTTTTGCTTTTGTTCCTTCTGTGGCTGAGGAATATGGGCTGATGACATTTCCAGAACACTAGACGTAAGGCTATCACTTCTGTGATTTTTCCGCATGTTTTTTTTCCCTCATTTCATCCTGGGCATAGCCTATGGCAACCAAAGTACTAATGTAGTAATGGCATATCTTTCCTCTAGATTAGTATCATATAAGGTTGTCATGTACTCTGCTCATTTATGCTGAGACAAAAATAATTCCCATTGAAGTTGTTTGTTTTTTCAATGGTTGTAAGCTGCTCTGCAAACCTGGAATCTGAAAGCTGATGAAAGACAATGAACGATGGAAATAAATAATAATTAATGAATAAAAGTATGGGGGTTATATAAGCCCCTATTGGACCTAAAAAGCCCATTGCATTTGCATTAGAATTTTAATCTGACAAGGTTTCCCCCCTAACTGTTTGCAGATATTTGTAATATTGGAACCTATCATCTATCTGTGCAGTGTGGGTGGGGCATGATTCTAGTCTATCACTCTCACTGACAGACAGAAACACTTTCCAAAAATTATGGAATGCTTTGCTGTCAAAAAAAGAAGGTAAAAATGTTGACCCTTTCAACAACTCAGGAGTAAAATCACAACAATAACAGATCAGTTCTCCCGCTGAACTGTCCATTACCGTAAATGGTTCAGCAACAGTTTATGCTGCAGTGCCTGTTCTTCTAGGAGACTGAATTTCTTAATGCAAATGATATTCTGAGTAAATATTTTTATAAATTATTATACTTGGTACTTTTCAATCAACAGCATTTTCCAATCCACCAGATATTTTTCAAACACTTTAATTTCCCTTTATACCATACATACATTTTTTAAAGTGCCTCTTCTTTCAATAAATAAGATTATTCTGAAAAATAGCTTTGTCATAAGATCTATGGGGAACCAGTTGCTTGACCCTTTTGCTTCCTGCCACTTCTCGAGAATTGTATGTCCTAAAAGAAGAAGTTCTACAATGCCAAGCTTTTCTGGCTGAAGTATGCTGGGAATTTTAAGGTTTCTTTTTCTCTGAACACGCCTTTTGTCACATAACCCAAGCTGGCAATGAACCAGGCTAAGATACAGAGATATCAGTATGGTACAGATAGATCATAGGGAGGAAAACCATAACGCAGTCCTTCTCTCCTTGCTAGTCTTCCTGTCCTGATTGCAGTCTTCAAGGCTGTTTTTCTGGTTCTCTGAAAGTGAACCACATATTGGTTTACAGCTTTTCTTTTTGTTTAGGGATCAATTCTCAAAGAAAAATGGAAAGGGGGAAAAAAGGGAGAAGCAGGGTCACAGATGAGGCAGCAAGTTGGGGGTAGCTGCTTTGGCCTGAAATGAGGTTGACAAATTGGTTTTAGACAGCAATCAAGTTTTTCAGGCTGGTGACAAAATGGCAAACAGGAACTGCTGTTGGAAAGCATCTGGAGGAATTTATTTTTTTGAGATACTTAATAAATGTAAAAAAAGTAATACTATGACTAATAAGAAACAAGTAAGTACCCTGGCTGTGAAAGTTGAACCATAAGGAAGGCTGAGAGCTGAAGAATTGAGGCCTTTGAATTATGGTGCTGGAGGAGACTCCTGCAAGTCCCTTGGACTGCAAGGCAATCAAACCAGTCAGTCTTAGAGGAGATCAACCCTGAATGCTATTTACAAGGCCAGATAATGAAGATGAAACTCAAATACTTTGGCCACCTAATGAGAAGGAAGGACTCCCTGGAGAAGAGCCTAATGCTGGGAACAATAGATGGCAAAAGAAGAAGGGGACAGCAGAGGATGAGGTGGCTGGATGGAATCACTGAGGAAGTTGGTGTGAGCTTAAGTGGACTCTGGGGGATGATGGAGGACAGGAAGGTCTGGAGGAATGTTGTCCATGGGGTTGCGATGGGTCGGACACGACTTTGCGACTAACAACAAGCACCCTGAACAAAATGTGGTGATACAACCCAGCAATTGATAGGAGTACAGGATGGATGAGCATGGGATCTTTATCCTCATTGAGATTCAAGTTCCTCCTTGAAGCTCAGTTCACCTCAATTACATTCCTGAATGTGATCATCCCTCAACTTTTTCATTCTGGACAAAAGCACTTGTTCCCAGTAAAAAAAATGTACTATTAAAAAATAAAAGTAAATATTTTTTGTTAAAAAGGCACACTTTTATCTATAATCTAAAGCATGAAACTGTGGATTTGGGAAGTCCACAGTTTATATTTATGTGCATTTTTTCACACTTGAAGGCAAGTGCAGAAAATTGCAAAACATTCCAATATATGTACCTATACAATTTTCAGATGTTTTAGTGGCAAAATTCCACAGAATGGCAAATTTCCACAAGGAACAGTTCCTGTTTCACACTGCACAGGTGAAGTTTTCCCATCACAGTGCTGTTGTGACTGGCAGGTAAATAAATACTGAATCTATGTTAACATTTTTCTCCTTTTTTATTATTACTTATTTAAAAGGTCAAAAGTTTTTCTCCTCCAATAGGATTTTAGCCATGACTGCAAGTCTGTACATTTCCCTCCTGAGAAAGGCTCACCAGGCAAAATCTCATTCTATTCTTTTCTGCATTTGAACTTTAAGGTTTTTTTTCCCATGAATCTGAATAACACTGAATAAAAAGTAGAGTCCTAAATTTCCTAACTAAATAAATAGTTGGTTCTACAATCTTTATCCTTCCTTATGAATTCATTTTAAATAATGTTCATCTGATCTAGAGGTGTTTCACACAACCTCCAACCTATCATCAGTCATCAAGGCAACTTCCAACCTGTCATTGGATATACACCTACCATTTTTCTTCAAAAACTCTGCTCCAGATACCTAGTCAGATAATAAGTTCATGAGTAGCATGTAACAAAGTCAACACCTGGACTAAGAGATTCTGGGTGAATGCTGGTGAAAGAGAAGATTACAACCTTGGGCAGTTACTGAATAACCGCCGTCAGAGGAGGACATGCAGAATTTTTTCATTGATGTTTAAAGGCTGGCCAGTATAAAGGACCATAGAAGAAATTAAACGAAATACGGAAGAAATGTAACAAAGTATAAGGGCGAGATTGAAAAATACCAACAGAAGCAAAAACACAGGCCTGTGTCACATAAAAATGTTTTGATGGCATATGCTTTGTGTACTTCATCTACCTCTGATGCCTGAATGCTATTCCAGGAAAGCCGGTGCTAGAATAAACTTATTGGAATTACATAACCATTGGTTTGGCTGCAGCTCCTTTTTTTCTTACTGAGATAATAACCTTATTCATTACAGTGGTGTTCGAAAACTTTTTCCATGCCATGTAACATGCCATTTACCTACAGTGCACTTGGTATTCTAAAATATAGAGACTTCCATCTCCATCCTGCAATAAATTGTGTGGGAGCTACTGGTCCAAACCAGACTTTCTCTGGAGAATTTTAGGGGAAGGCCAAACTATGCTCAAGAGTCTCTTCCCCAACTATTTGTAAGATTAATAAATAATTTTGGCATGCAAAGTGGTTTTTTAAAATAGGACTTGGCTTATGTATCCCTGCTCAAAGAGACTTACTCATCATCCATACTGAGATCCACAAAGTACTTGCAATGGGTTTTAAAAGAGAGTGGGTTGTATTTTAGCATGGTGTTTTTATGAAATAATACAACCTATATTTGCACATATCAGATCTGAGCTGTGATGTGACTGTTTGTATGTGCATGCAAAGGAGCCACTCTTTTCCCAAACAGAATTTTCATAGAAAGGGCAAAGCAGAAGATGAGAGGGAAGGACAAATTAGATGTTCTTGTGATGTTAAGGACTATGGCAAGTGGTTCATTACTCCAGGATAGGGGCGCATGCCCCAATTCTGAGTGGAATTACAATGCTCCAGGGTGGTTCTTTTTAAGCTTTCCCCTCTATTTGTCTTTGCCCCAAATTTTCAACTCCCATCACTAGGAGAATTTTTTAAAAATAAAACATCTCCACTGAAGTAAATGAAAGGATTTTTTCTCTTTTTTTTTCTTTTTAACAACTCTTCCAGGAAAGGGATGGAAGTCCCACCTGAAAGCAGGTGGGGAGGAAGCTTAACCCGTGCTCCATCTGTGAGATGAGACGCTGTGACCACAGTGGTTTTATGGTGAGTAGCTTCCCACGCATTTGGGGGGTGGGACTGCAGAAAGTATGCCATTCCTTAGCAGCAAGGGACCAGATTAGCAGCAACAGTCAACCTGCTAAACAGAAAAGCTAACTCCTGATGCTGCAGAAGAGCACTTGTGACTAGCGGATACAAGTTTTTAACCTCAGCTAATGGAACATCCTCCCTGAAACCAGACAGACACATTTATTTTTAAATAACTCAATGCACAATTTAACATAACATTGAACAGGTGTCACTAAGCAACCATTAATGCCAATGAAGCTGTGATTTGCTATATTGCTAGTTAATCCTGTACCTTAGATATCTAATATCCACAATGTGTACTTTTTAACTCTCTTTTTATTTGTTTGCAGTGTTGATTCAGTATGATCAAACATGATATTTGACTCTGAAAACATCATGTAGAGCCAAACACCACTGGCATTAAACAATGGAAAGATTGACAGGCTGCCTTTTAGTTTGGTTTTCTGACTGTGGCTATTGTAATAAATGTGAAAAAGCAATGCATTTAAGAAAGGCACAAGTAATTGCTTAAAATCAGTCACTTGTCCTCTGCTAAGTAATACCATGTCACAACATTCAATGGTAACTATACCCTAAGAAAACTGTATCATTCCTGTTTGAATTAAATGACATGTGATGAAACAGAGTGAAGTTATAAAAAAAAATGTTGACACTGAAGTGAAAAACTGATTGTTGGTAAAAGTCTAGAAGATTTATGGCAATCCTTTTATATATATTATCCATATTTGAATGGGTTTAAACTATATAGACTGGTAAAAAAAAATTTCCTTCTCTTTCTCAGAGACCAATAGTGGAAAGGATGATTAATAGCTAGCATTCTCTTCAAATAAAATCTATAAAGTATACACAATATGAATCTTCTAAACAGGATTAGTGGAACTGTTACTTCTTATGTATAAGCTCTACTCTTTGGATGTCTTGATTTCTTTTTCATTTAGCCCAGACTGTGTACTCAGTCTTGATACATGCAGCTTCCTTTGGTGTGGGGATGGGGCATTTTTTGTTAATGCTGCAGGAAAAAATACTTCATATTTTTCTCAAGCAATGTATTAAAAAATTACAAATGTGGTTCCCTTTTGCTAACAATATAAACTTCATTTGGGGAAACTGGCTGTTGTTCTGACTTGACTGATAGATTACATCATGATGTAGGGAATCCTTCAAATCTGACAGGTACTTCCATATATCACCCTGTTGGTGTTTATTCTGATCTTGCATCTACTTATTCAGGAAGCTGTTATCCTACAGCTACTTAATACTTCTCAGGGTGATACAGCCTTATCCTGCAAATGCTTGCACAGCAAGGTGAGAAATACCCCTACAAATAAATACAAAACAAAGTTAAATGATCTGCTGAGGTAACAAGGACCATGTTTATACTTGTTATAGTAACGTTGCCAAGATGAAAGTGGGCAAAATGACATGTTTCCCTTGAGAGAAGGGACACCACTTGCGAAAGCTGCATGCATAAATGCACATTTTAGGCAAAACTAAGTCAACAGGCATATATATTTTCATGTGACCTTAAAACCAAATCTGGGTCTGGAAAAATTTGTAACAGTGAGAATACCACATTGACAGATTCTTCCCTCCCTAGTTTGCACATGTGAAGTTTTGCCCAGAAAGCCATGCTTATCAAGAAATGTAGACCTTAGCCCATAAGATTTTAAGTTCAGCATCAATACCTTGCACTGGAGAACTAACCAGAAGCTGAAGCCACCTCCACAGTCTTGGTTACTGATAACTGTGTTTTCCCATTGCCAGCTGGGAGGCATATTGCAGGATTTTGCACTAGCAGGAGTCCCTATATAACTCTCAAGAGTAGCAAGGTAGGGTTGTGTCCTATTTATTACAGTGCTGTGTATGAAATCGTAATGAGAAGTCTGAAGAAACAGACTCATGCAGAAAGAATGCTCAATGTGTGAAAACAGAGAGAAGAGAAACAGACATGACAAACTTGGTGTGATAACCGAGGGACTCAATATTTGCATTGGCCATGCTTTAATGTGGGACCTCATCCTGAAAAGTTGTTAAGCATGCTTTCTGGTTTTAAATAAGGAAGTTACTACTGCCAATTAAAATGCATGGAAGAAGCAAGCTGTGCTGCCAGCTGAAACAGAAACCTGGGAAATGAATGGAAGATGTGACTTTCCACTGTTAATCAGGAGTCTTCTGGCTTTCTCCTGCAAAACAAAACAAAAAATGCCTGCCTCGCAGCATAAGGAGCTGTTAACTGCCTTGGCACCTGAAATTATCGCAATCCAGGACACTCTTTATCTACAGCAGCAAAGCTGATGAACTAAGACTGCAGACTGTCAGGCATTTAGGCTGAAATTCTATGGGTCCCGGAAGGGCCAGAAACTGAAGTCTGTGAGCAGATGAGATCCAACCTGGTAAGCATCCTTTGCAGGGATGCAGAAAGGTCTGCACCCAGCATTCCTCTGACGATGGAGAGGTTGTGCCAGGGGTATCCCTAATATGACCAAGCAACAGAAGCAAACTACACCAACCCTGGACCAGGAAAAGGGTATTTCTCCACTTCAGATGCTCCCCTTCCCACCCCAGGGATTCGTTCCACCTAGGATGTTGGATGCTTCCCCTAATGTCTGCTTCAGTGATGTAATGCTAACTCATAGGTGGAGAGGGAATTATCTAAAACAGAGCCACTGTGTGTGTGTGTGTGTGTGTGTGTGTGTGGGAGGGAGGGAGGGAGGGAGGGAGGGAGATTTGAATTACATTTTGCCTAATACATTGATCCTGACACTCAAAAACAGTTTACCTAGAACACCTGTAAATGTAAAAATCAGGAGGTGTTACAACATACTTTAATATTGCTGGAATGTGTTGCCCAGCTGAAATTCCACTCCTGTAGCTGACCTCACATGTCCAAATTTGCTCTACAGAGATGGGGACCCAGATTGTGAGATTAGAAAAGGAGGAGGAGAGCGCTTCATGTAAGTTGACATGAAGTCTGCTCATGTACCATTCAATTTAACCTAATGTTTATATCTTCCATTCTATCGGCTACTGACTTCCCACTGTCCTACATTTTTTTTTCAAAATGCTGTTTTACTTTCATTCTACAAAAGTGAGCGTACTATATTTCATACTTTAATTGGCCCTTATCTTAACATCAGTACTGTTTTTACGTCGAAAATCATTTATTTGAAAGTTTTAAGATACGTAAAATGTCTAGTTTTCTCAACTTTGAGAATAAGGTAAAGGTAAAGGTAAAGGTTTCCCCTTGACGTTAAGTCCAGTCATGCCTGACTGTAGGGGGCGGTGCTCATCTCTGTTTCCTAGCCGAGGGAGCCAGCGTTTGTCCACAGACAGTCTCCATGGTCATGTGGCTGGCATGACTAAACACTGAAGTGCACGGAACGCTGTTACCTGCCCACCAAAGTGGTACCTTTTTATCTACTTGCATTTGCATGCTTTTGAACTGCAAGGTTGGCAGGAGCTGGGACGGAGCAACGGGAACTCACTCCGTTGTGCAGATTTGAACCGGCGACCTTTTGATCAACCAGCCCTGCAACACAGCAGTTTAAACCACTGTGCCACCTGCATCCCAACTTTGAGAATACATTGACATTATTCTTCCCAACAAAAATGTTTGTTTTTGTTTTGGGTTTTAAAAAGGGATCCAACATGGTATTCAAACTGAAGTGTTATTTCCTCAGAACAAAAAATAAAACACAGCAGCATAATTCTGTGGCAAATACCCTCAAAATGATCCAAAACCGAATGCGCTTTTGTACTAGGTGACAAAACAAACAGTGCACACTGCTCCACTACAATGTTTGAAAGCAATCTAAGCTAGTGGTCCTGAGGTATCATGCAATTCGTAGTTTTAGACAAGTGCACCTCCCATCTTAGGATGGAACTACATATTGTAATACCAAAGCACATGTTTCCTTAACTTGTGTCTGCCTGTGAACCTGAATGCTTTAGCAGGGGAAGATTTATGGAGGAAAACTGGTAGGTGGGACATGAGAAGTGACCTGCTCCTGTTTTGCAAGTTCCCTCCACCCTACCTCCAGCAATTGTGTTGCAATGCAAACTTCATGGACCCTCTCAACATGGAATTGTACACTTCCGGATAACTCCTATGAGTCCCATGCAGCCAGTTACCACTACTGACTAATGCCAGCAAAGCATAGCTGCAGTCTGATGTGTTCCAGTAGCAAAGCAGAAACCAAAGGCCTTACCATTACCAGGACCAAAGGTTCCAATATTCAAATCACTGCTTGCAACCAAATCTGCATATGTAACCTTGTCCTTCTGGGGATGTGCAACCACATTTAAAGGAGGCTGAATGCCACTTAACCAAACTGATGAACCACTTACAAATATTTATTTACTTCTTTGGGTATTTTTATCCTGTCCAATACCCAGTGGGTCTGTGGATGGCTTACAATTCAAGTCAATAAATACATATATACCCAAAAAATCCACAAACTGAGCATAAAACATAGTTAAAATTAAACATTAAAAGTACGGAAGAATAAAAAGGTCTTGACCTGGCGCCAAAAAGCATATAATGTTGGCACCAGGCAGACCTCTCTGGGGAGTGCATTCCATAGCCAGGGCGCCACCACAGAGAAGGCCCTCCTCTGACACAAATACAACCTCTGCCTTGCCTGCCAACTTTAGTAACCAAAATGAGGCAGCATAACCATAGGTATACACTGATTCTAGGTAGAGGGACACTATTGCTACACTAAAAATGTATCATACAGCTGTTTTAGCTATTTCGTCTTTAACAGGCCTTTCAGGAAGGAAGGAAAGGAGCAAGCAAGCAGTGGAAACCATGGGAAAACAGAGAAAGACTACAAGTGGAAGATGCAATTATCTGAACTCAACAGAATTCCATGAATTGCAGAATTACAACATAATTGCAGAATTAAAACTTTGTCTGTTTGTACCCTTATACTGAGGGTATATTGGTTAGGGCTTTCAGTTCTTCCTAATAATGCTTAATGTTTAGTTTGTCTTATTTAGTTCACTGCAACAGCCAGCTGTATTGATCCTTATTCTGAGTGATACACGTATTGAAACAGAACGTTGCTCTCCCAGGGCCTTGGTATGTTCTGGGAAGGAAGATCAACTGGGGTGTTGAACTACTGGTTAAAATGGGCCCAGTTGCTCTCACCCAGCTGGCCTCTCACACAGTGTTGTTATAGGCATAAAATGAAGGGAGGATGAGAAAACCATGCATGCTACTTTGAACAGCTTGGAATAAAGGTGAGAAATAGGAGCAATCCATCCATCCAATCAATAATTTGACCCTGAGCTAGTATTTATAAAAGTGTGATATTCAGGGTTTCCAAAAGGACAAACATACCTCAGTACTAAGTAATGTATGGAGTAAACCTGTTCTGTTGGGAGGATTTCAGTGGAAATAGTTGCTAAGTAAGCATGCTTAATATTGAAACTTAACAGCACAGTCCTGTCTGGGTCTATTCATAATAAATATGCCATAGCAGTGCAATTCTATGAATATCTACTCATGATGAGTTTAATGGGGCTTAGAAGCAGGTACCCATGTATAGGATTGCAATCTTAGTTAATCAAACTGAAATTCCATAATAGGTTTGCTGCTGATTTGATAAAGCATGCCTGATTTCCTTAAATTCCTGTCCAAGGACCAAGAAGCATACTTCCTTTTCACCCCATTTTTTTCTGTGAATGAAAACAAATGGGTAACGCTGACAGAAAATTGAAGCTGTGAGAGATATCTGGAAAGACAAGAGATGTGTAATCCTTTGATGAACATTTAGACATTAGCTGCTTCAACATTTCTAGCGTAATATCAGTAGCCAAAATGAACTGCAAAAGAGTGTCAGTGTGTATCTCTTGCTCATTTGCAATTTCTATCTCACTCTGCTTCTGAATTAGATTAGTGGAGTGAAAAAGAAATAAGCTCAGAAAATATGTTTATGCAGGGGTGAAGGTACGGAAAAGGAAAAGAAAGCAATGGAAAATCAAGAAGAGATCTCCTTGCAAATGATTCATCACACATATGCTAGAAAAGAGCCTTAGGTTCTTAAAAAATACGTTAAATGAAATGTTAATCTATGCACCTTCGCATAAGAAATGTCATTGAACAACGTCTGTTTTCAGGAGAGGGGTGCTGGTAGAATAATTAACATGCTACTCTACAATTTTGTGTTGCTGTGATATCTTAGAATTGCCAGATAAAGAATGTTGCTTGTGGCAGCAATTTTTATCAGATGCACTTTTTTGGGCCCGCCTCCTTAAAAATTAAAGCAGCAATCAAAACAGGCTAGAGAAAAGTAACATTCAGATGAAAGACTCTCCAATATCAATGCGAGAGGAAATGTTAATGGTGGAGATGACACTTTTGAGATTCACCTCAGGATCAAAAAAAAAAAGTGTTGCCATGAATATTTCTGCATGAAACAAAGATGAAGCATCAAACAGTATCAAGCGCTGGTGACACCATTTGGACTGTGTGTACATCCAAAGCAGGATGTGCTTGCCCTGGGAAGAGCCTGAAGGATACCAGGGCTTCAGGTGAAAGGTATCTGATTGTGACAGGCATACAATTAACTCTCCTCTCATTCTTTGCATGCAGGAATTGAGAAAGGGTTCTGGTGCTTCCTTTCATAATCCTACTCATCTTTTTCACATTTATGCATATGAATCCGAGTTTCTCTCAAAGCAGTCTTAATTCTTCCACAACAGACTGAAATAGTTGTACTGCAGGGAGGGGAGGAGCAATTTAAAATTGGACTCCAGCCTTTCCCTGCATTGGCGTGCTGCCTGGGCAGGGAGGGGTCCATGTTGTTGTGGCTGTTGCTGCAGCTATGTGCTATCCAACTTATGGAAACCCTATGAGTGAAAGGTAAAGGTAAAGGTTTCCCCTTGACGTTACGTCCAGTCATGCCTGACTCTAGGGGGCGGTGCTCATCTCCGTTTCCTAGCCGAGGGAGCCAGTGCTTATCCGCAGACATTCTCCGTGGTCATGTGGCCAGCATGACTAAGCACCGAAGTGCACGGAACGCTGTTTCCTGCCCACCGAAGTGGTATCTTTTCATCTACTTGCATTTGCATGCTTTCATATTGTAAGGTTGGCAGGAGCTGGGACGAAGCAATGGGAACTCACCCCGTTGTGCAGATTTGAACCAGTGACCTTTTGATCAACCAGCCCAAGCAGCACAGTGGTTTAAACCACTACGCCACCTGCAGTTCCTAGAGGAGATCAACCCTGACTGCTCTTTAGGAGGCCAGATACTGAAGATGAAACTCAAATACTTTGGCCACTTAATGAGAAGGAAGGACTCCCTGGAGAAGAGTCTAATGCTGGGAACAATAGATGGCAAAAGAAGAAGGGGACGGCAGAGAATGAGGTAGCTAGATGGAGTCACTGAAGCAGTTGGTGTGAACTTGAGTGGACTCCAGGGGATGGTGGAGGACAGGAAGGCCTGGAGGAATGTTGTCCATGGGGTTGCGATGGGTTGGACACGACTTCGCGACTAACAACAACAACAATGAATGAATGAATGAATGAATGAATGAATGAATGAATGAATGCCTTCCAAAATGCCCTGTCCATGACATCCCTGCTTAGATGTTCTAAAATCAAGGCTGTGGCTTCCCTTATGGAGTCCATCCATCTCTTATTTGGTCTCCCTTTTCTTTTTCTGCCGTCAACTTTCCCTAGCATGATGGTCTTCTCCAGTGAGCCTTGCCTTCTCATCATGTGTCCAAAGTATGACAGCCTCTGTTTTGTTTCTATGGAAAGATCTGGCTTGATTTCATTTATAACTCATTTGTTCATCTTTCTGTCACTCCAAGGTATTCTAGCACCAGGTTTCAAGTGCATCCATTTTTTTCTTGCCAGCTTTTTTCACTGTCCAGCTTTCACACCCATATGTAGTAATTGGGAATATGATCATGTGAATGATCCTGGCCTTGGTCTCCAGTGAACATCCTTGCATTCAGTGCTATTTCTAGTTCCTTCATACTTTTCCAAGTCTCAGCCTTCTTTGAATTTCTTGGCTGCAGTCCCCCTCTGAATGGATGATTGAGCCAAGGTATACAGAACCTTTCACATTTTCAGTTTCTTCACTGTTGACAGCAAAGTTCTATAATTCCTCTGTAGTCATGATTTTTTTTCTTAGTGTTCAGTTGCACTCCTGCTTCTGTGCTTATTGCACTTCCATCAGAGGTAGCTTCAGGATCCCTCCTTCCAGGCATCTGCAGGGCTGCAGGCTGAGAAGGAGGCTCTAATCCTTTCACCAATCAAAGTCCCATCCAACTCAGGGGCAAAGCATGTAGGCCAACCTCTATCCTCTTTTTCAGGAAAACCAGTTGCAGCATTGAAGGGAAGAAGACAGTTGGATCAGGAAGGAATAGAGTGCAGACTGCCAACTGATGATGCTCCAAATCAAGGAGCCCTTTTGCTAGAGATGGACAAATCTGCCATGCTCAGCTTCTCATTCTTCCAATGAAAAATTCCTTCCATCCTGATCCACCTTGCACTGTGAAGGCTTTTTGAGCTCACGTGAAAAATTAAACAAGTTCATGCATTTAAGGGAAAGCCACATAAAAGATGTTTGTGCTTATTCTTGTCAAAACATACATTTTTGTGTACATGTTTTGAAATGTACAGTTTTAATGTAAATGTACACTGAATTGGGAACTGAGCACATTTTTTGCCCAATGCTATCTGTGAGTGTTGTAAGTAAAAGGGAAACCAGAAGACATGGGGCCATCTGATAACAAGATTTCTCATGTGGTGTGGCTCCACTATGCAGAGTAGAGAATGTTTAATACTGGGAGCATTAACATGAGCATGAGCATTTCCTCTGTGTGGTAGCCACAAGTCAAGCCACCATGAAGGGAAGTTGTCATATGAGCAGCAACAGCATATACAAGTCACTGAATGCATTGACCTTTAGTGTAGCCCTACAAAAGGTTGATTTAGTGTAGGCCTGGACCTCCTTATTGAGAAGACCAAAAACATTGTTGGTGGGGTAAGGTGGAGTTGCCGTGTGTAAATGTTCTCACCCTAGACACAGAAGATTGTAGGAGAACACCTGAATCACCCTCCCGGGTGTCCCTTAAAACAACAACAGAAACTTAGAATTGATTTGTTGTGGTTGGGCTTTTTTCATGAGAAAGCAATCAAATATGAAAGGTACAGCATGCTTCTACATGCAAATAATAAATTTAGTACATGAAAGTTAAATATAGGCAGTCTCCTAGTTACAAACACCTGTGTTATGAACAATCTGTAGCTATGATGAACTGCCATAAAGACTATTAATAATAAAAATTACTGTGGAAAATGGTCATTACCATAGAAAGAGAAGTGAAGGGGGAGAGAGAGAGGCCTCCAAAGCATGCTCTTTTGCCCTGCCCATCCAGAGAGGGAACTTTCTCTGCGTTTCCTTGCTTCAAAGAAGAGGCCCTGGGGAGCTTAGGTGGAGGAGGGCCCTAGATACATTTGCAGTCTTTCCATGTCCACAGGAGTCCTGCACCCCTAACCCCCATGAATGAGAAGAGGTTACTATATGTGATCTTACTTACATACAAATTTGACTTAAAGATGAATTTCCATTTTCTCAGGAATGGAACTTGTTCATAACTCGGACTGCCTGTATAGCTCACTCCACATGTCCAATGGAATGAGGTGGTCATGATTCTACTCTTTCATTCTACAGCCTATGGATTTCAGGGACATGTCAACAAATACTACATAGAAATTTGTGCAAATATCATCATCATCATCATCATCATCATCATCATGAGTAGCAGACACCATCATGAGTAGAAGCTCCTAGGGCAGAAGGACTGAGAAAATTGGATTTAAGAATGTATATTTGGCTTTTATGAAAAGAGATAGCCTGGGCATGGCATATAGACAGACACCCAAGCAACCAAAGCAGTCTGTATCTCTTAACTGTGGGGAGGAAATTTTCCCTGGGGAATTATGACAATAAATGGTGAGTTTCCTCCTAGCACTGTGGTCCAAGTGGAAGCTCCCACACTCCACATCACATCCCCAGTGAAACAAAGGGGGATTCAAATCTAGAATTCACAATTTCCAAGTTTTCCCGTTTAATCTGCTGTCAGGGTTCTTACATATTTTGCTTTCCCCACCATTTTCGGTTTTTAGTCATTTATGCTGCATCCTATGAATAGATCATGATCAACCCTTCCATGCACACTCTGGATCTCATTCTTCAAATCTCTCGTCCAAGCTTAGTCTTTTTTCAAGACCTTGCTTGGTCCAGCCTATTCTATATGGCATATAGTGACTGGAAAATCCTGTGAGATGCATGTGCAAACCACCCAATTGCTTCTGCTTGTCTCCTCTGGTAAGGTGCCTGGAAACAGAATCTGGAGGCAAAATGTAGTATGAAGCAGGTCTTCAGGTTTGTCATCCCCTTAAAGAAAGTTAATCTTAATCCATATCTTATTGTTGGCTTACGATTCCTTATTTGCTTGGAATCAACCTGCCATGAGTCCCATTTTGGACACACTGCAAAGCTTTTGCTTCCGGGTTACTTTCTGGTTTCTCCAGCTCCACCCATTAATGAGAAGAGCCCTACTTAGAGGCATGCTGCTCATGAGCTATGGACCAGGATTTCCAAGGAAATGCGGCTTATTGTTGCATGCAAACACAGCCTGGGTCTGCACATGCATTCGAAAACAGAATTATGGAAGTACACATTATTTTTAGCATACAGCATTTTGTGATCATTTTTTAAATAAATATGCAGGCACACTTTGAACCAAATTCAATTTTCTGAGATATGTGACAACAGCAGAGAAGCTACGTTTCGCTACACACTATACAAGGAAGAGAGCACTTAAAAGAGGGATGTCATTTTCAGTGGCAGTCCTACCTTCCCTGCAGTGAAAACAACTTTATTTTAAAAAGAACTCCATACTACATTTAAAAACTGAATCATGCTAAAAATATTGTCCATGTGCTGTGTTCTTATTACTGGTGAGCAGACACACAAATTAAAATCTGCAGTGGACAAGTGAGTTAAATGAGGGTGGGTTGGAACTAGAAACACTATGTATCATCTTTCTTCTTTTATATATTGATAGGTAGAACTTCCTTTTCCAGTTAGCATGGTCAGTTTTGCAAGCTGTATTGCTGCACATCTGGAGGGCACCACCTCAGGGAAGGCTAATGTAGAACCTTCATTCCATTAGCCTACAATGCTAAGCCATCCAGATGTGCTTAAATTCTTAAGATAAACCAATTGCCTTATTCCGCCCGGTCACTCTTGCCTGGCTCTACTCTAGTTAAACTAACCAAGAACTTTTCAGGAAGTTTAAAGCTTAGTGCTACATTAATCTTTCTGCTGTGTCACTCAGCCAACAAGTCAGAGTCACAAACCAGGGTTTGGTCTTAGTTTATGATGAGGGAGTAACAAGCCCGGAGTCCTAGTTCAGATGTAATTCCAAGTTATAGTCACACTTGAAAGCCTTTAGGAGCAAGAAAGAGTGATCTGCCAGCATGGACAAATATGATGTCATGAACAAGAAGCCATAATTCTTGGGAATTTTGGCTTACTGTTTTGTCAGAGTTGCTTTGTTTGTTTGTTTATTTATTTATACTGTTATGGATTTTAAAATGAAGCCTCTGCCTTGTTGCTCTTCTTCAGATCTTCACTGAAAGAAGTCGTGAAAGATTTACTGCTTTTTCTTCATCAACTCTTATCTTCTACCAACACACATACAGCAAGAGCTCTACACTGCAATGTAGCAGATAATTAAAGCCAAAGAGTAAAACAGAGCTACAGCCGTATGCACAGCATCAAAAGCTTGTATTCTGTTGATATGAGAAAACAGCATGCCTGCTAGCATTACCAGCCAAGCTCTGCAGCACTGCCAGGACCTAGCCTTCCATTGTGGAGAACACAGAGAACATTGTAGGATGCCACCTAAATTTTCAGCCATTACAGCTCCTGGACACAGGCAACAAAATTAATAAAATGTCAGGCATTAGCCCACAAAAAATACCCACTTTAGAGAGATGGAGGTACGCCACATTCTCTTCTATGTGTTGGCTAGTGATGGAAACTGGATCTTGGCTGGCTTTTGTCAGGGGTTCTGGAATTTGAAACAGGACTAGAGAAAGACAGATCTTTCACACTCGGCTGTATAAGAATGTGAGTTTTTTGGAGATCAAGTTCATTCTAGCTAGTTTCCACAAAGGCTTGCTTTTTTTTTAAAGGACATCTATACAGAAGCCATACACAATTTTCATAATATATGTATTACATATCCACTAATGTATGCACATTTGTGTGCATTTTAAAATATATGTATTTTTGGATGCATGCAACCAATATCTGATGCATGTTTATGTCCATTTTAGAAGTGTACATATTTTGCTTTGCATGTTTTAAAAATGTCTGCATCTTGTTGAACACCTTTTCTGATTGTTTTGGAATGCATCAAAAGCTCAGATAGGCATGGATTTAAGCTAGAGCATTTTCTGGAGTATTCAGATCCAGGAAATGAGAACTGGTAAATCCATTAAAAAACAAAAACAGCTCAGCAGAGTGAATTTCTCACATGTTTCCACACAGGGCCCTCATGGTCTTAAGGACAAGAGTTTATCAAGTAACTCATTGGGGAATGCTCAGACTGCAGAGCTCACTTTAGATAGGAAAAGGAATAGACGTTTACTGCACTGCCTACAACACTGGCTCCTGCTGTTAGGCAATAACCTCTAAACTGGGAGTCCCCATTTTGGCATCCACAGACACATGGACGGGGATTTACGGTGGGCTCCTCTAGGTAGTATCTATTTTACATTTTTCATTGTCCCCCTTTTAATATTTTAGGTGGTTTTGTGTCAAATGCATAAAACCTCCTAACAATTATACATAAGCTTCAACAAAAATGAGACAAATATATAAATAAATATCCATTTGGAGGTGGTGTCTATTATGTGCTTGTTGATATCTTGAAAGCACTGTTAGGTCATCAGTCCATTGCATTACAGGAAATGTGTATATCCTTCCAGTTTTGTAATAGCAGCCATTTAGCTGTCAAAAGAGCAGAGAGAATTCAATTCCCCTTCCATGTGTTACTTCCCATGAAACAGAAAAATAATTGAAAAGACAATATACGCCAATGAATATTAAAGACTGTTCCAGCACAAAATTTATCTGTGTGATAACCTTCCAAAAAGAAACAATTACTGGACATTGCCAAGTATATGTTTCAAAAAACATGCTGTATCTCATTGCCAGCAATTAGCTGAATTAGACAAACCCTTAATAGAAAGATATTGTAGTGTCCAATAGGATTTGCTCCATAAAATGCAGTCTGAAATCAATACAAAACAATATGATGATCCACTCAAGGGGGACATTTCCTACAGTCATTTCTACAGTCCCCAAATGTATCCCAATATGTTTGGAATCTCCACTCTTGGTGACCTGCTCTAAATACCAGTCTTCACATCATCAACAATGACGCCTTCTTGATATGCTTCAGACTTCAGCTCAGGCTCTGAACCTTTCAAGAGACCTCTTTGAAGTGTTCCACGTTTAGCCATCTTTGGCTCTGACTCAGGCATGAGAATTAACTAATGATAAGAACTGATATAGTAGTAAGTAATTTCTGCTGTAACAGTATGCATGAGCAACTGATTATCAGGATACACAGCCACCGCAGATTCATTCTAGGCCTGTTTGGTTCAACAAACTGCTCTTCATGTAGCTGGCATTAACTATAGAGACAGGCTATGCAGGATCTTGCCCATCCTTTGCTGCCTGATCCCTGTTTTTAAATGGGAGATGCCAGGGACTGAACTTCTGCATTCAGCATTTGCATTTTACCAAAGTTTGTCTTTACTAGACTTCCTCTGTAAATAAGGGATTGACAGTTTCTTACAAGTCCATCAAAATAGCCAAGTTTGAGATCCTCCTGGCAACTTTTGGCATCTTCTTCTTTCAGTAGCAGACCTTCTCAACTCAGCAGGTTTCCCACTCTTCCCACAAATATACTATGCATGGTGTGTAGCTAGATAAGGAATCGGTAACAGAGGTGGCTCATTAGAGTTGAAACTCAAATCTCTGGGAGGCCATATGATCCCATAACCCTGCTCTCATGACCATATGCTGAAGTAAAAACACAGGAATCTTGATGATCACTGTTGCATCTGAGCTAGCCCTCTACATGAGATGGCTTTTTCCTCATATGTTCTTCACCTGCTATCTAGTTCCTTAAATCCTGTCTGGGCTTTTTTCCTTAAATCAAATGCCCCCCCCCCCCATTGTACTTCCTTTTTTTACGAATAGGGTGCTCCTTAGTAGACCAGGCCCTTTAAGCACACACACACACACTTCATAGCACATGCAAATGAGCATATGCAAATTTGTACGTTCTTTGGGTCCTGTGGGTCTGAAACCTGGTGCCTTCCAGTATCAAACAGTGCTCCTCATAGGGAAGGAAGAATATGGATGAATATGCAAACCTCGTGTGCTTTAGCACGAGGTGATACAAAATCTGCTGAGTACCTTTATGTCTATCTGCTGTGTACCCTTTTGATACTCTTGAATATGTTGGTGTTTATGTGGGAATGGAGACTTCAAATTTAACCTTTTGTCCTCACATCTCCAATTGAGGTTTGATTTCAATATAGTTCATCAAGTCAAGGCTATGGTTTTTCCAGTTGCAATGTCTGGAAGGCTGAGTGCCGAAGAATTGAGGCCTTTGAATTGTGGTGCTGGAGGAGACTCCTGCGAGTCCCTTGGACAGCAAGGTGATCAAACCAGTCAGTCCTAGAGGAAATCAACCCTGACTGCTCTTTAGAAGGCCAGATAGTGAAGATGAAACTCAAATACTTTGGCCACCTAATGAGAAGGAAGGACTCCCTGGGGAAGAGCCCAATGCTGGGAAAAATAGATGGCAAAAGAAGAAGGGGACAGCAGAGGATGAGGTGGCTAGATGGAGTCACTGAAGCAGTTGGTGTGCGCTTGAGTGGACTCCGGCGGGTGGGTGGAGGACAGGAAGGCCTGGAGGAGTGTTGTCCATGGGGTCGCGATGGGTCGGACATGACTTCGCAACTAACAACAACATAAGAAAATCTCATTTGAATTTTGTCTCACTATGCATATGCATCACACACTTGTTGCTGGTAGGAATCATACTAGCAAACTGACACTGCATATATGATGGCTGAGAGCCAATCTAAACAAAACACTTTCTGCAAAATTTACACATCCCCCCTTTTTTGGTAGAAATCCCAGCATCATGTTTAGTTTGGACTTCATTTAGAGATCATTTAAACAACTTTATAATGAAAACACATTTCCATCTGATTTAAGAGATGACAGCAGAGAATAGACACTCTTGGTTTTTCAGCAGTACTTCCCAGAAAACTAACAGAAATATTTACTTATTACTTTATAAATAATTTTTATGAATTACCAAAAAAGTTATAAAATTACGTATAACAGCACCATCTGGTGACTTCCATTATCACAGTAGTATCTTAAGTAGTTTAAGCAACTTTTCAACTGTACAAACATATCAAATTAGGCATATTGGGAAAACAGTATCAAGAAAAGGAAAATGAAGATTTGGTGCCATTTACAAAGAGGAACAATCAAGTCAGTCATGGTCAAACTGCATGTTACCCAGAAGATCTATGATCAGATCTCATCCCTAAAACAGGGGATCTGGGGTAGGGGAGACATACAAAACTTACATTGTATCTGTAAGTTTTGCCTTCTGAGCCTAAAAGCAGTCACACGGGTAGGGAAAATTTGCCAAAAAAAAAAAAATTAAAATAATCATTGCAGAGCCAAATAGTAATTTCACCCAAGAATCCAGCTTGCACCCTGTCCTGATTATTTTAAGGCCAAATATATAAATGAGAGGTGATGTTCTCTTTCAGATGACAAGACCATTGGCAGTGCAGACCTATTTTGCCCAAATGACTGGAGACAGGAGTGGCCCACTGGATTCTGCATAAGCTTGAATCAAGTTTCCTGAAGGGACAGGAAGAGGAATAAACGCCATAAAGAGCTCTCAGTGATGCTGCACTCAAAGCCAGACAAACCTACCAATATATTGCCCCAGCAAAGAGATAAGCTTTGGTTTTCTTGGTTAGCATCACCTCTCTCTTGATTGGGGCCTTCTATCTTAAAAAGCCTGACCTCTTGAACTGTGAAACAGAAGTAGGTGTGACATGGTTCTTGGAGTCTGACTCTATGCAACTTCCTCTGGGAACAAGGGATCTGGTTCCTGGGGCTTTCATGGAGCGTTGTGTTCAAAAGAGGTGGGAACCTATGGCACCAATCTGTAATCAAGTTATCCCATTGATGTTAACTCAGCAACTTCCTATTCTGAGAATGAGGGGTCAGAATCCTGGACCTTGACAGAGAGACTCATAGATCATTACCAAATCACTAAGTTTTTGGTGTACAAAGCTCTTTAAAAGTCATTCATAATAAAGTCAAGAACTGGGAGACAGTACACATATATGAAATGAGAGTAGGAAAAAGTCAACAGGATTAAATTTCATTGAATAATCCTGTCTATTGGACATGGCAGCTGTCAAGTTGTGCGTAGATAAGGATGGGACAGAGACAAAGCACAGTAAAGAGGACGAGGCAGCAGAAGATGTGTAGCCAGGGGCACATATTAGTGATGGTACTTGAAAGGCTGTCACAAAAAGGAAGGACAGGATCTCTTCTTGATGGTCCCAGAGTGCAGGACATGGAATAACAGGCTCAAGTTACAAGAAGCCAGGTTCTGGCTGAACATCAGGAAGAACTTCCAGACTGTTAGAGCAGAACAACAATGAACCAATTGCCTAGGGAGGCTGTGGGCTCCTCCAAACTAGGAACATCCAAAATGCAAATAGCCATCTGAGAGGGTTGGTTAACTTGGAGTCCTACAGTGAACATGGGGTGGGACCCAATGGCCCTTTGGCCAAATTTCCAAATTTACTCTTTTATGATTCTATGAATACAGATGGTTTTGCCCACCTCCCTACTACTCCAGCCAAGGGGGTGGGAATCCCTTTTTTCTCCCAGAGCGGCAGGTTAACCATCACTGAGAAGAAGCCATCGGACATTAATGTAGATGGGCCACTTCAACTTCTGCCAAACAGGCATGTAGCCATCCCGATGATTAGTGAGCTGGGATCTCTCCAGATGCCAGCTTTCCTTGAAAGAAATGAGGAGTTTTTTCTTCTTGCCTGCAGTGGTGACATTTTTCTTTCTTTTCTTAGTTTACAAAAGCAAAGGGGACTGGCTGACCGGGGTAGTAGGTAGGACAGAGAATGAACGTCATTTTAAGTCTGATCCAGACCCAAAGTGATCTGGTGACTCTAAATAATGACTGCAATTCAAACGAGAGACGTTTGCTTCACTGCCCCACCTTTTCAAATCTCCCTGGCTGGATGAGAGTCCACCAAGTTGCTCAGCCTAGTGGGCACGCCTTACATGAAAGCTATTTTTTGGGTTTGATAAATATTACCTAGCTGCTCTGCAATTCCTTTCTCCACTTAGAGATAGGATGCACAGACTGATCTCATCTTTGGAACATTTATAATACAAATATGATATCTGGGTAATCCTGTAATACTCCCATATACTAAAAATGCACTGCAGCTGCTGTGAATATACAACACAGTAGCACTGTAACAATTTTTTTAATTAGTTTTCAGACACATATACCCTGCCTGAACTCTCAACATGGACCTCTTTCTAATATTAGCCCAGCAGTATACGAGACACTACAGCATGAGGTTCTTTCTGTACCTCTCTGAAATGCTAAAACCCCTAAAACCATCAAGGAAGACTTAGGGATGGATAGCCTGGTTTAATTCTGGTTTGTGCCAATTCTGCATGTCTTCAATCATAAATCTATTTTGCCCAGTTTTGTTAGGATGACAGAATTAAATGACATAATATATAAAAATCGAATTTAAATTGCACATCCCCCTTAAATATGTGTAGGATTTTTTACTTGGGAACTACACTGCAAAATTCAGAGAAATTCACCATCAGGGGATGGATGAACTAAATTCCAATCCATCTATTAGTTCAGGCAGTGTAGCTTAGGTTGATTTCACATGGATTGATTCAGTCTAAATATGTAGACTGAATGAAATCCTCCAAAAACTCTAAGAAAAATCCACAATTTGGATACTTCCTCTGTCGATGCTGCCAGCTCCTGGGAGGGGAGAAGCAAGCATAGGAAGTAGCTGAATCACCAGTTGTTTTCATAAAGTCGTGGCTTTACAATCATGGAGCTGAATGAAAATTCTTCAATGGTGCCCACACATCAGGCCTCACAACACATGGGCTTTCTGATTATTCAGTCCTTGATGACTCTCTGTTGAATGCAGTTAACTGAAAGGCATCAGGCTTTAGTGACATATGGTAAACTGAATGTATAGGATGGGCTATACTGCAGAATGGTAAAGAGATTATTAAGGTTTAACATCTATCTATTGTAGTGAACTTTCACAGTAGCCAGATATTTTCTTGGAGCCATGCCCGGCTTTTACATACAACCTCACCTTGTGCTTGTAAGAGAGGGAGAACTCAGGAAGTAATTGTTTTGTCGCTACGTTTTTTCTAGGAGCTGCTTTTGAAGTGAGAAACAAAACTGCTTTACTGAAGCAGGTCTGCACACTCACACTCTCACCCCCCCCCCCACAAACACACACCCCAAACACACAGAAACCATTTCCCAAGAATGGGGTTTAGCTTGTAGCTTACTGATAGTGACTGATGCACAAGAAAAAAAGCAACTTTATAAAATAAATAGCAAGAGCCACTGTCCTTTGGGTTTCGGTGTCAAACAAGGAATCCACTAGCATCCAAGCGACATGAACTCTGAAACAAAATCCATCTTACTAAGTCTTCTTACTTAGGGACATGTGTAAGCTTGTCCTGGCCTGTTCATTGATAATCTGCATCCATATTCCATAGTTGTATTCAAACCATATGCTACCTTTCACACAAAATGGTTTATTATCTCCCCAATTATACTCAAATATGAATTCAAGTGGCCTAGCTTGGATCGGACCCCTGAGTTAACATGGAAACATCTATGTTTGGCAGGGCAGACAACATGGTTCACTTACATATATGTCATTATACAGTAATCAAGAAATTAATTTGCAGGTAAAAACCAGCCCATGAAGAAACAGACCATTTACTATCAATTGTGTAAATCTTACAAAGCACAGTAACTCATGTATCTTTTTCTTCACTGATAGTAATTTTTTTAAAATTATAAAATACTTTTTGGGATAAAAAGAGAATTATTGACTTGTCAACCACTTGGTTTCAAAAACTTCCTGCTGTTATTTAGGAAACATGCTCCTAAACAACACGAAGAAATTTCTGGTTCTAAAAGCTATTTAATGTTTAAATAATTTAATAGAGCAGATGGCTATTAAGAAAGAGGCGGGGAGAAACCATTGGAAAGCATATCTCCCAGCTATTCCTATTAGAACTGTACAAAAATTACTGCACACATTTGCATGCTTTTTTTTCCTTGAGCTGTAAAATGGTAAATTATTTTGTAAATCAAGTTTACATTGTTGCTTAAATGTAGACAGTAGCTGGTGAATATGTGCAAATATGGTTGGGTACTTTAATAAAATTAATCAAACCTGTTTCCACATTATCCGAAGCAGCATGGGAGCTATGATAATACAGCTGCCTCCACAATGCTTCAAGCAGTACTTGCAATTCAGTGCTATTGTGTGTCACAGAGTTGATGCCATGGGCACAGTGTGGCATGGTAGGCCATTGGTGGCATGGAAAGCAAACATATCTGTCCCTTTCATATGTCACCACCAGTTGCCCAGGAGCCATCAAGTGATGCTGCTCCAAAATATGTACTGATGGGTCCATAGCAATTTGGGAGTGGAAGTTCAAATCAACAGGCCTTACTTCCGAAGTTTATGTAGTGTTTTTTAAGCCTGCAGTCCTATGCAGGTGCATCTGGGAGTGAGTTCCACTGAAGGCAGTAGAACTCACTTTGGAGCAGACATGCACTGGACTGCGGTGTCGCCATGATGAAAGCTGAGATGCTTGTCACACTTCAGTGTGCCAATTTCACAGCACTGAGAAAAATGTTTGGTGCTACTATTGAACTTTATTATAACAAAAGTCAAACCGGCCTTAATAACTGGTTGTCCAGGGACCATATATAGATAAATGTTCATAATGGATAAATGTTCAGTATAATCTTTTAAAAATATTTTTTACTATTATTTGCATTTCATATTGGATTTTATGTGTTGTGAACTGCCCAAGGAGTTTCAGCTACAGGGCAGTATAGAAATCAATTGGGACATGTTTAGCAGCACAGTCCATACATACCAGTAAGGAATAAGAGGATCAGATATGCAATGGTAAGTAACTGGTTGTACCTGCACTGCAGACATCAGTGAGGCACTAATAGCATGAGACTGGCTTCTTGCTCAAGCACTGGCATCATGTTATACCCACAAAATATTATTCTAGGGTCTTTCAGAAGGCACACGGAAGAGAATTGTACTGAATAACTGATCCTACTCCTTCATAACCTTGCTGTTATGTGTGGTCAAGTCATCCCCAGCTTATGGAAACTCTATGAATTAATGTCCTCCAACATCTCCTGTCCTTGATAGCCTTGCTCAGCTCTTGTAAACTCATGACTGTGGCTTCCTTTATGGAGTCACTTCATCTCACATTTGGTCTTCCTTTTCTTTCCCCTACAACTTTCCTTAGCATTACCTGAAGACTGTCAATAAGTCTTCTCTTCTCATGCTGTGTCCAAAGTACTTCAGTTTTATCATTTCCACTGTGGATTTCTGCTAGTAATTTGATATCATCTGTATAGCTTAAATTATTGATATATCTTCAGCCAATTTTCGCTCTTTCTTCCTCTGCATCTACTTCCACATTCTTTATGATATGTGCTGCACAGAGAATGAACATTGGGAGATAAAATATACCTTTGTCTGATGTCTTTCCTATAGGAATCTATATATTATGTCCTAACAGTAGCTTCTTCTCCATGATACAGGTTACATATCAGGATGAACAAGCTATAGATCAGGCAAGATTAAAGATTGGATGTCAAGTTTACTGATAGATTTGGAAGGTCTTGACTATTGTCACTTATGCAGACATACAGAAATATCATTAGTGTTCCAGATGTGGATGAAAACATGCTTATAACATGTCACCTACTCCGTAATGATGCATTCTTGTCTACTGAAGCAATAAGCACTTTTCTATTATTAAATAGTGGTATGGAAGTCAACATATGAGTCCTAGACTTACTAGTTTTGATAAGATTGTATATACAATCAAGTGGATTTAAATAGGATAAAAAGAATAGGGACATTAAGATTAACAAGGTTCATCCCTATAGAATCATACAATAGTAGAGCTGGAAGGGGCCAAAGGGACACTGGGTCTAACCCTCTGTTCAGTGCAGGACTCTGAGTTAAACCATCCTTAAACCAGATACCTGTCTCTCTTAAATTGTGGGGCCCAGATCTGGACACAGTACCTCAGAAGAGGCCTACCTAACCAGTGCTGAGTAAAGGGAAACTAATACTTCATGTGATTTGGAAATGATACTTCTATTAATGCAGCCTAAAATGAATTTGCCCTTTGTGCAGTCACATCACATTGTTGACTCATATTCAGCTTCTGATCTACAACAATTCCAAGAACTTTCTCACTTGCAGTATTGTTGAGCCAAGTATTCCCCATCTTGTAACAAAGCATTTGGTTTCTTTTTCCTAAGTACAGAACTTCTTCTTTGTCCCTACTCAGTTTCATTATGATGTTTGCTGCCCTCCTGCTCCTTCAGCTTGTACTTCCCCTTCATCAGGATGGACATAGATCTTCTTCTGGGAGAAGACACAGCCAAAGTAGAAATTGAGCACTTCTGTCTTTTCTTTGTCATCTGTTATGATTTTGCCATCCATATGGAGTAGTTGAACCCTCTATGTATTTCATACTGCTAGAATTATATTCTGTTATTATATAAGCATATTATAGTCTATGTTTCTTTTTCCTTCAGCCTAAATTATAACAAATGGTGAATATAATTGACTCATTATATGTCCAGATGTTAAGTAGTGAGGGATGCTTCAGAAGTTTATTCATCCAAACCACTGCCCTCTGCAGTCATAATTCCAAAATCTTTTCTAAATTCATTTGGATGACAAAACATCGAGCATGGAATTGCTAATGAAGTTTATTGAAATAGCTTCACTAGAAAGACATTCTATTTGATCAAAACTTCAATAGGGTCCCTCGATGAATTATAGTTTGATAGAGTCCATTAATCTTCTTCCATCTGCAAATAACGAATGGGAGGAGCAGTCAGTCTGAACGAAAGCTTGATGTGTTTGAAAGTGTTTGTTGAATTAAATTTTTCCAACCCCACATAAACTCTGTGAGAGAACTAATTCACAAGCAAAAGTTGCAAAAGAGATTGCAGATGAATTCTACAAATACATTTTAAAATTCTCTTCTTGTTACATGCCATCAAGACATTGCTGACTTATGGTCACCCAGTGAATGAATGTCCACCAAAGTGCCCTGTCCTTGACAGCTTGCTCAGCTCTTGAAAACTCAAGGTTGTGTCTTCCTTTTCCCTACAACTTTCCCTTGCATGATTGTCTTCTCCAGTGAGATTTGCCCTTTCATGCTTTAGCCAAAGCATGACCATTTCAGTTTTGTCATTTTAGCTTCCAGGGAGGGCTTTGGAATGACCTAGGACCTACTCTCTTGTTTTTTTTCTTAGGGCTTTACCCAAAAGACTCTCAAAGTGCACATGTGTCTGTCTGTCTGTCTGTCTGTCCATCAGATTTCTTTGAAAGTCACCTAAACAAGATAAGTTTTGTTAGAACAAAGCATCCAAGTCATAACAGCCTTACTGCACTTATGGCACATTATTAACAGAGGTAACCCTGCCAGAACATACACCCAAAACGCTTTCAAATGCTTTGAATAACTTGAATGAAGTCATCAGACTGTTCTAAGAGAAGTGGACACCAGCAGCTATGGCTCCACGGTAGTGGGTGAAGCTCAGCAGGACCACGGCAACTGGTTTACATGCAGAAAGCCCTATGTCCTTGCCATGCCTAGCTCAAGCTTGTCTGAAACCTTGCCAAGCTGTTGCTAGTTCGTACTGACCTCATTGGGATAGATGAACCAGTAGACTGACTTGGTATAAGGTCAGCTTTTGGTGTGCATAAACCAAGTCTAGATGAAGGAACTGAATGCACCAAGGAAGTCTCTTTACACATAACACCAAGCAGATTGAGGTGATACAGACTTCCTGGTTAGAACAGCTAAGATAATATTGCATTATATTCTTTTCAATATTGGTACTGTATTTCATAATTGTAAGTGTTTGGTGGGATTTTGGTTTTAAAATTGTTTGTAAATCACACTGAGAATATTAGTTAGTGGGAAGATAAGAAATGTAAAAAATCAATCAATCAGAGAAGCCTCTGCTGCTGTTTCTCCTTGTGAGCCATAGACTGCTGTCACAGTGCTCTTCCTCACAGTGAATCACTCTGCTGTCAATGGGTCAGAATATCACAATATTGTCTTTTGCTTTTGAAATCTTACTTTGAATCCAAATAATAGAATAGCTGACCTGGTTTTGCTAGGTTTATAAATCATGAACTAGAGAATGCAGCCTTAATCTAGGCATTTGGCACTCTGAAGTGTTGGCATGTATCTGCTGGACTCTTCATTCAAATTTCTTGCCAGGTAATCTGCCAGGCTGGTCTTTGAAAGACTTGTGCATTCCAGCATCAAAAGCTGGCAAGAGCACAAGCAATAAATTAACAGGGAAAAGAAATTAAAGAATGCTTTGCATTAAGGCCCTGGTGTCTGATTTTGCTTCTAAGCATATTATGCTTCCAATATTCATTCATCCCTTAACCATATAACTTCCATGCTCATCTATGATAAATACAAGGGAACATAACAGCTGCAAACAAATATTCTGAAAAGCTTCAGTCTAGTTATTGTCTGGTTAGTTCAAATCAATACATAAAATTCAACCAGCCTGCCTCATTCACTTCTACCCCTATTCTTTGGATTTTGTTGTCAGAGCAGTTGGTGTCCACCCATTCCATTCCAAATGGTATGCCAAAATGCCTAAGTTCTAAATCCTAGAACAGGGAAGATAGGTCAAGGGTCTAGAGCCCTGTTGTTAGTTGCAAGTTGTGTCTGACCCATTGCGACCCCATGGACAACATTCCTCCAGGCCTTCCTGTCCTCCACCATCCCCCAGAGTCCACTTAAGCTCTCACCAATTGCTTCAGTGACTCCATCCAGCCACCTCATCCTCTGCCATCCCCTTCTTCTTTTGCCATCTATTGTTCCCAGCATTAGGCTCTTCTCCTGTGAGTCCTTCCTTCTCATTAGGTGGCCAAAGTATTTGAGTTTCATCTTCAGGATCTGGCCTTCTAAAGAGCAGTCAGGGTTGATCTCCTCCAGCACTGACCGGTTTGATCGCCTTGAAGTCCAAGAGACTCGCAGGAGTCTCTGCCAGCACCACAATTCAAAGGCCTTAATTCTTCGGCGCTCAGCTTCCCTTATGGTCCAACTTTCACAGCCAGACATTGCAACTGGGAAAACCATAGCCTTGACTATATGCACTTTTGTTCGCAGGGTGATGTCTCTGCTTTTTAGTATGCTGTCTAGATTTTCCATAGCTCTCCTCCCCTGAGCAAGCATCTTTTAATTTGTTGGCTGCAGTCCCCATCTGTGGTGATCTTAGAGCCCGGGAAAATAAAATCTGTTACTCCCTTCATTTCTTCCCCATCTATTTGCCAGGAAGTGAGAGGACCGGATGCCATGATCTTCAGTTTCAAGCCAACTTTTGCACTATTCTCCTTCACCCGCATCAAGAGGCTCTTTAGTTCCTCTTCACTTTCTGCCATTAGAGTGGTATCATCTGCATATCTGAGGTTGTTGATATTACTCCCAGCAATCTTAATTCCAACTGGAGATTCATCTAGCCCCGCCTTTATCATGATGTGTTCTGCATATTAGTTAAATAGACAGGCTGACAGTATACAACCTTGCCAAACTCCTTTTTCAATTTTGAACCAATCAGTGGTTCCGTGTCCAGTTCTCACTGTTGCTTCTTGACCCGCATATAGGTTTCTCAAGAGACAAATAAGATGGTCAGGTACTCCCATCTCTTTAAGAACTTGCCACAATTTGTTGTGATCCACACAATCAAAGGCTTTAGCATAGTCAATGAAGCAGAAGTAGATATTTTTCTGGAACTCCCTAGCTTTCTCCATGATCCAGCATATGTTGGCAATTTGATCTCTAGTTCCTCTCCCTCTTCGAAATCCTGCCTGTACTTCTGGTAGTTCTCGGTCCACATACTGCTGGAGCCTAGCTTGTAGGATTTTGAGCATCACTTTGCTAGCATGTGAAATGAGTGCAATGGTGCGGTAGTTTGAACATTCTTTGGCATTGCCCTTCTTTGGGATCGGAATGTAAACTGACCTTTTCCACTCCTGTGGCCATTGTTGAGTTTTCCAAGTTTGCTGGCATATTGAGTGTAGCACTGTCACTGCATCGTCTTTTAAGATTTTGAATAGCTCAGCTGGAACACTGTCACCTCCACTAGCTTTGTTCTCACTCAGACTTCCTAAGGCCCATTTGACTTCACATTCCAGGAAGTCTGGCTCGAGGTCATTGACTACCCCATCGTGGTTATCAGGGACATGAAGCTCTTTCTTGTATAGTTTTTCCATGTAATCTTGCCACCTCTTCTTAATCTCTTCTGTCTCTGTTAGGTCCCTGCCATTTTGGTCCCTGCCATTTTGGTCCTTTTTCATGCCCATCTTTGAATGAAATGTTCCCTTCATATCTCCAATTTTCTTGAAGAGATCTCTGGTCCTCCCTATTCCATTGTTTTCTTCCATTTCTTTGCACTGTCCATTTAAGAAGGCATTCTTATCTCTTGTAGCTATTCTCTGGAATTCTGCATTCAATTGTTTGTATCTTTCCTTTTCCCCCTTGCCTTTCGCTTCCCTTCTTTCCTCAGCTATTTGTAAAGCTTCCTCAGACAGCCCCTAGAGCCCTATGGCTGTTCTATTTTCCAGATAGTGGTTGGGTCAGGGTGGATTGCCAGTTTCATAATAGGAACATTGGAAGCTGTCTTTGATCTGATCAGATGCACTGTCCATCTACCCCTGGTCATCTGCTCTACCATATGGTGAGGATTGGAACCTGATTTGTTGGACTTCTCCTAGGGCTCATCCCTCTCTAAGGAAGTTTGCTGGAAGAAATCTGTGAGCAATCATAGACCCCAGTTGCTCAGAAGGAACCTTCCCCATCCACCATTCTCAGCAGACAACTGCCTGCTAGCTGCTGTTGGTAGTGGTGCCCGTATGCAGGAAAAAAGGGTGCAGTGAGCAGGCCTTCTGGCCACCAATCCTGGTGGCCAACATTCTTCTTTGCTTGGTGCTGCTGGCAATGATGTGTGGGGAAACAGGGCACAGTAAGCAGACACTTGCACCCAACCATGGTGCTGCTTGCACGGTGTATGAGCACTCCAGGTCAGTGCTCTGTGAATCCTAGGTACACTTGCCAAGAACTCAGACTCTGGACTGCTGCAAAGTGGAACCTGAAAATCAGGGAATCCAGCTTATTTCCCGCCGGAAGTAGATTCCTCACATATCCCTAGGATGTGTGACTGAATGTGGGAAGGGCAGGTTCTGCATACAAAGCCTACAGAACACTGCCACTGACCTCTCTCCCCTGTGATAATAAACTTGTTCCTATCTATGGTGTAGGTACAGAGCACATGTCCTCAGGAATAGAATTATATATGTATGGGCATTTACATGAGCATATTCTTTTAAAAAGATCACGGATACTCACACAGTATTAAAGTACGACATCCCTATACGTGATGTACAACTTGGTTTGACTGAACCTCTATCTATCTATCTATCTATCTATCTATCTATCTATCTATCTATCTATTCCACTTGTATACCACCCAATAACCAACAGGCTGTCTGGGCAGTTAACAGAATTAAAATAAAACAATAATTTTGTTGAGACCAGAACAGTTACTACAGGTGTTCCCAAGCAACGAGTTGGCCATTCCCGTTCACAATTGTTCACAATAATTCTCAGCCTCTCCCATGTGCTGTTCTGCTACAATGCTACTTACTTTTTGAATTTTACTCTCTTCAGCTTCACATACCTACTATCCCCCGTGTCTCAAAGCTTCTGCTTTATATTTGCTTTGACCCTCTATGAACTCTGCTTCTTGGCCAGACAGCCTGCTCTTCCTACCTTCTACTCCTTGCAACTGTATATTTCGCCTAGTTGTTAAGAACTGTGACATTTCTTTGGAACTTCTGTTTTATTAGCCTTATTTCATCTGGCAATTTTCACAGCCATTGTGTTCCTTTATATGCATTTCTGCTTTACCTGACATTCTCTATAATGCCACTTTGCCCGCTTCTTTCTACCAGGTCCCTCACTTCGCTACCCCTTCACTTCTCCATTTCTCTGATATCTCCTCTTGGTCATCTGCCCATCCCACAGAGTTGAATGATGTTTTATTCACAGCCAGACCGACATCCCTGCTTTTGTCACAGAAGCAAGATTGTAAGCATTTAAACAGCTTTGTTCCCTGAGCAGTTGGAATGCTGCGGATCAGCTCAGAAATCAGGATCAGAAAATTTACTGTCAAAACCACAATATAATATAGATTCTTCTACATATCAGGTGCCACATCTTTGGCTTAGATTGATTTACAAGGTCGAGAATACATCTGACAGCCTGACGGATGGATGGATGGATGGATGGATGGACGGATGGACGGACAGACAGACAGACAGACAGATTGTGAGCCAGCTCAACGGCATCTGCCAGTTGGATGTTCTAAATATGTAATTTTTAAAAATTTGCCCAAATGCAAATTAAAAGGAGATAATCCCCCAAAATTATTTAATTCATTGGCACGTTTAAAGGAATACAAGGATTTCCCTCTCCATAATTAGTTATCTTTCTAGTTCCAGGGAGTAACTGCTGTAAAAACCAATACAATGGAACTACCCAGGTCCATTACTCATGGAGAGTAAGACCAAGGGGAGGCTCTGATGTTTAGACTAAAGGGAAGCATGGAAGAGAATGGGGTTTTTTACAGCCTTCTGCACTATTAGCTAAAGAAATGAAGTCAGCAAATGAACCCAGCACTTCAAAAGTGAATTTTACTGTCACCGCTCCAGTAAGAGCAGCTATTATACCAGACACTACTTCTATGTGACAGCTTCTGCTGGCAAATACAACTGAACAATTTGTATTTCCTCTTCCACAAGCCATGCCAGCCAATCTGAAAAAATGGAGGAAAAATAATACCAAGCTACCTACCTAATACATGGAAATACTTTTTAACTGCTTTGAAAATCTAAAGGCCCCCACAGAACAAGACAGTCAATAAAGACCAGTACATGAGCCACACAGTGCTGTGTTTGGATCCTACCCCCACCCCGCTTTAATGGCTTTGGGTGCCTGAAATATTGAAGCATGTACAAATTTATCTACAATGTGAACAGTTCCTGGAGATACACTTTTGTCTCATGTGGAAAATGCCTCCTTTCCACACAGTACTCACAAACAGGTCCCAGAAGCTTTTGCCTACATGTAAATTTTATGCTTCTAGATGAGGCTTTGCTTGTGTAGTCACTGATTCTCATTTATAGAGTTTTTCGAAAGGACCAGACACTATAATCTTTTACTTTTAAACCTCCAGTGTTTTCCCACCACAACTTCTGGCAACTTTCCCACTCCAAAAAAAGGAGATGAAAGAGAGAAAGGAGGACGAGATAAAGAGAAGGGGAGCACAGAATTTTGGGGAGAAAAAGGAAATGTACTTTGCTAGAACTAGGAATCCTCCATCTTTAGCCAATCCTAGAAGGATCGAAGAGAACTCCAGAACCTGACACAGCAGCCACCAAATAAAAAACTGTGAAATACAGACAGCTACCAAGAAGCAATCAACAATAAGAATGCTGTTCAAGCAAGTCACCTCCCCATGCATGATGCAGCAGAATAGCTACCAGCCAACCTGAAACGTATCTTGCACAATTGAGCAAGCTCACACAATTCCTTGTGGTTAAGGATTTTGAAGATAGCTTTCAATTCACACTGCTAAGCAAACTGACTCCATTATTATTTCCCAGAGCAATATGCAAATCAGAAAACATCTGCCCTTTGATTTTCACATTTCTTTGTATTTTGTGATACAAGTCTCATCTCAAAAACTGTATTTTAGGACAGATACTTCTGTGTATCTTAACTATATGCATTTAACTTACAAAGATGTTTCTTTGAAGTTAAATCTATACAAAATGCACATTTGAAGGTAAAATGGATAGAAAATATACATTTTAGTACACATGGGTAGGTATAAATAAAAAGTCTGATGTCTGGCTGAGGAGCTGATACACAATGTTAGGAGCTGATACACAATTTCCTGTTTAAAAATATACAGAATTTTGCCATTAAGAGCATGAATATCATGTGATTAAAAGAAAAGAAATCACAGACTGATCCAGGAATGGGGCAGAAAGGACTTATGAGTACTTGAGAAACTGACATAGACCAGAAATGAACTAACTCATCATTTTTAGTCAATATGGTGATAAAACAATATGACTTGCACAGTGTTTAACCACTGCTCAGAAGCAGCACAGGCTTCACTACCAAAAAAGAAAAAGATGCCAAAGTACAGTAATCACATTGAAATTGCTTTTTTAAAGCACTTTATTACTACACACAGGCACATTAATACTGAAGACAGGGGAAAACAATGCAAACAAACAAAAGAAACGCAAACCTTTATTAATTATTTTTGTTAAATTACAATCTCATCTATTTTTCTCTTATAAGAAATCCAAGGCAGTTTATATGGCCCTTCTCTATCTTTGCAGCAACCCGTATGAGGTGAACTAGGCCACTGGCCCAAAGGCATGGGCTTGGGTGGGCTGGGACCTCATGGGCAAGCAGGGTCTCGGGCTCAAAAGACTCATTTTGTGGCACAATGACAACACGAACCAATGAAAGGAATGTGGACAGGTGGGAGCAGAAGAGGCAACACAGGAAACAATTCCAGAGATAGTGCATGCTATTTGAGAGACTGAGTGGAAACACACATTCAGACATGTCACTTAACGGAAAATATGAATGAAGGATGCTTGAACATCAGTGTAAGGCAAGATGACAAGGGTTGCTGGCTGAAGAGGTGTTTTAATTAGACTTTTGATCTGCATTTGTGGGGGTTGTACTGAATTTTGTTTCTGATGTGTACACCAGTCTGGGATCCCCTAAGAATGAAGAGTAGTGTATACATAAAAGAGGCTTTGGAAAACATTTGGAGTCACCAATCCTGAGATGAATACATTACCACCAAAGAGAGTAGCTTCCAAGAATGAGACAGTATGGCAGGCATATACCTATTTCTGCAAGGTGCAGATCAATATATGTGTAAATTGTTTTTGAAACACCGATTCCATATTGGGCCATCTCTGTTTGTAAAACATAATTTTAAAGAACAAGAAGCATGGCAGAAGACTTCCAAGATATTGTGAGCTGAGACAATTTGACAAGTCCACTTTCTATCCAACATAAAATGGAAAATTTTGAGTTAGGGTGTGATAGTGACCCTTGACACAGTTCAGGGATGTAGCTATACCCATTCCTGATTCACATGTGTGTTTTTTTTACCAGACTGACAGCCAATACAGTGCCACTGGTGGAGATCAAACTTCAGACTCTTTTCTAGCCAGATTATTCATCCCAAGCAATAATGGAGTTCATTGTTTCTACAGTTCCTTTATGGTATATAATAACAGATTACCAGGTGGAAAAAAATGTGCACTCTTTAGTGCTACCTACTCCTCATACTGAAAATCTGAAAGAATCCAGAGAATCCTAATGGTACAAGGACAATTTTGTTGCATGAGTTCTGACAGCTGGCATTTTGCATGCTCTGATACAGCACAGGGTTCTTTCCACCCCTACATGCCTTGCTTTCAAAAGGTGCTGTGCTTATCAGTATCTTTGGGATTTAGATGATTTATCCCCACCAGCTGCTCTGTGGCAACAATGAAGGATCAAAGGCAGAAAAAGGAGCTGGGATAATGACACCAAATTAACACTAGGAATGACTGAAATGAGAAACAATTGCTTTGGTAAGAGCACATAGTAGTTAAAATTGTAAATCTTTACCATTTCAAAATTTGCCTAATTACGGCTACAGTTGATTTCCTTTTACTTAATCAATCAGTGGAAATTGAATTCCACAGAAAGGTTAATTAACCCAAATGGCTATAGATAGTACACACACATTCTCATGTACTTAACACCCATCAAAATCAATGGAAAAGATTGTGTATTTTGATTTCTTTCCAGTCCTATATTTTCTTTCAGTTCACCTATACAAAATTCATGTGAGATATATTAGGGCTGGAGGATAGTGAACCAGGCACCCAGTTAAGCTTCCTGTTCAAGCAGGGGTTTGCCCGATTCTCTTATGGTTGAACCCTTAACTTTCAGCTCCCACTTGCCACAGGGTCTTCTTTATTTGCACACAGTCCTACTAAAAAGATTTTCTGAACAGCTGCTCAGGCTCTTCATAATTTATCTTTGCTCCTTTAATTTACACATCCTCCCAAAGGCATGCAGAATGGAGGACTCTTGGGGCCAATACTATGAACACTGAACACCTAAGAAAATTCCAAAAGTGTTATTTCCTACTTCACAAGACAGTGAGTTTAAGAATAATCTTGAATAGTCTAAGGCCAATCATTTTCTTATTCTCCTTCATATCATAGATAACTCTCAAGTGGAAGCAAGGGATAAAAGAGCAGAAGCCATGCCTACAGCAGTGTGGAAATGTAATACAGAAAGAAGGGTTTACATATGACAGATAGCCATGTACCGCAATTGCAAAATGCCAAGCCTAGTGCTCTAGTCCTTAGAAGAATTAAGTAAAGCAATTACTGCAAAAGCTAGCAAACACCCAGCTGGATATGTAAGGTAACCTTTACCATTACTGTTTGAAGAGAGAAGGAAATAGCTAAGAGCCCTTCAAGATTCCTACACCTAACATGACTGAGAAGTGGTGTTACTACACAGCTTCCTACCCTGCACTGACTCCAAACAGATATCTATGTGCATTTAAAACAGAGCATCAAAATGCAGAATTTACACAATCTGTTAGAACTCTGCATAAAAGCGAATTTGACTACTACTACATCAGCAGTCACATTAATTGTGAGCTGCCCTGAGGCTTCAGCGAATGGGGCGGCATAGAAGTCCTCTAAATAAAATAAATAAATAAACAAACACAAGAATGAGCTTGGGAATGGCCCAAAGAACTGCTATCGATCCAGTGTGCCTCAACCACGATCTCAGTGCAGGTGGGCATTCACTGCCTTCTTATTAACCAAGCTTCTAACCCCACTTTAAACATCCATTTCAAATGCCAGTTACAGTGGGAAGCCTAGTTAGAATGATCAGTGAAGACCTTAACAAATGAACCCTGTTTTAGATCAATAAGAGGAAGGCTAACAGTTTTGCACTCAAGACTCTTGATTTTCAAACCACAGAACAGTGTCCATGGCTGCTCCTGCACCAGCAGGACACAATGGAAATGTACCAAAATGCTCATTACTTGAATGGAACAGGTCAGCAGAGCTTGCAATGTTCCAGCTAGTTTCCAAGGTTGTTTTAGGAAATGCTGGCTTCTTGTTGTGCTTGTGATGGTGATGCAGCAACAGCCCAAAACTTGCAGGGAACCATGCCATGTTTATGCTGGGCCCCTGACTGGAGCAGAGATTACATTTGTGGTCACCTTTCCTTTCCAATCAGAGATCGAAAGAAGGAACAGTTAATAACTATCACAAATGAAGGGTGCAGTGCCCAGACACATGCACTGATTCTGGTGAGTCTAGGAAATCAACAGGTCCCAGAGCATTTTTACCTATGTTAGCTCTTCACCAAGGACATTTTGAGATGATTAACATTTCATCTTCACTCTTCAAGGGCAACAGTGTGGCATCGATATCTTGCAACGGGTCACAGCAACATCCTGCTTTCTTTGAGTAGTTCCTCACTCCACTATCTTATATGGTAGGCGCACGGCCTCCAAACAAGCTAATTTAGTAGGCAGGCTAATTTTGACTCTTTGAGCTCTCTACAACCGCTCTAGATGCCATTTTTCTTTCAGATTTTTTCATCTCCTCTCCCCTGTTTTTGGCACCTACAGAGGGATGCAGCCTGCTGGGGATTCCAAAAGGACAGAACTGCTGCTTGGGCTTCCTGAAGTTGCACATCGCTCTTATTAAGACTTGGAATTAGTCTTCACTGCAAAACCAAACAACAAACTCCTTGGCATCACTTCCACCACTTAATAAGGCATCTCTAGGGCTTAGTGCATTGTCTGTGGCAGGGCAAAGTGCTGCAGCACAGCTTCTTTATTTGCCACAAAATTAATGAGAAGCATAGACCACCCTTGAGCTTTTTCTCATTGCAGTGGGGCTCCTTTCAGAAACAGCGAGATTAGGGTGCAGGGTACACAGCCCATGTTGCCCATCATTTCTGGCATCATCTCTGGGACCCGAGAAGGATCCACCCTGCGCTCACTCTCACATTGCAAATGTGAAGGGAGAAAGAGACTGAAGACAGATGAAGACCCTTGCAGCTCTACCACTGAAACACTGTATGGCCAACCACATGCAGAGCAATGAAACGCAAAACAGCAGGGCTCTGGCCAAACTGGCGGGGCTCTGATCCTTCCTTGCAAAATCACAAGTATCTCTTCGCACTTGCAAAATTCCATGGCATCAAAGAAAGCCTAACTGTGTGGAACGGAAAAAGCAATTTAGATTTTGTAAAACTTCGCATTATTTGGAACTGTTCGGCTGGCTGTCACAGCATGAGCAAAGAACAACTTCTTTGTCTCTGTCACCTTCCCAGCACTAGAACATAAAAATCCTCTTTGCTGTTATCAATCTGACTTGGAGTGTATTTTCCTCTATCATCATTCGAGCTTCCTTGCTTGTCATTTCATTAGTCACATGGTGACCTGTAAAGACCATGAAAAAGTAAGGGCCATATAGGTTTCAGGCTCCCAGTGTCTATGGATAAGTGACTTTTATAATATATCACTAAAGCACACAGACAGAAAAGTTTAGGAGACATGACAAGAATATCTTTCTGACCAGTCTGAAACAGAAATAGGTCCATAACTCTCTTTGGGCAGCTCATAAGGACATCTACACCCTCCCAGAGGGCAAGCAAAAATATATTTGTCCTTCCGTATACTGTAATTTATCCAGAAACCCCAAATAAGAATGATCATAGATCGTATCATAGAATCATAGAATAGCAGGGTTGCAAGAGGCTAAGGAGGCCAAGAAGGCCATCAGGTGCAACCCCTGCTGGCACAGGACACCAAGTTGCACCATTCCACTCAGATGATTGTCCAGTTTAGGCTTGAAAGTCTCTAGTCAGGGAGAGTCCACCACCTTTCTTGCCAACTTGTTCCACTGTCATATTGCTCTGACAGTGAGGAACTTCTTCCTTGTGTCTAAACTGCACCTGGTGTACTATAGTGTAAGTTCATTGTTCCATGTCCTACATTCTGGAATGAGAAAGAAGAGGTCTTTTCCTTCTGTTGAGTGCTACCATGATCAAGGGAATGGGATTGGTAATAAATAAATTTTAAAAATATGCATCTGGGTGAACCCATTTATTAAAAAAGAAACATTTAAAATATTTAAAGCTTTAAGAAAATAATGTTTTGGATACTTTTCATATATATAAAGATGAGAGGTGTTTCTAAGGAATAATCATGTGTAGTCTTTAAGAGACTGATGCCTTCCCTAACTGATGTCTGTAACATTTTGTTGTCAGCTATTTAATCAAGAAGATTTCAATAGACTTCACTGCTTAGCCAGATTTTCAATTTTTTGAGTGCTCTCCAGGAAGATAAGTTAGATTAGCAGGCACACGAGACAAGGATTTCTCAGTGATGTTTCCAAATCTGTGATATTCCCATCTACATGTTTTATGTCTTTATACTATAGCCTGTCTCTAAGAGCTGTTTCACAATCTAATATGTAAATTTGTTCTAGTGAAATCACTTTTAAATCCCACATTGTACAATCATACATTGCTTTTTGAAGATACACTCCTAAATGCCACTTTAATATATTTTAATTTTGGACTTTAAAAATGGCTTGCTAAAATCCCGTCACTCTAGATCTCCTGCTTGAGGAGAAAGTTGAATATCAGATAGTCCCACATTAATTCCCAGTGTAAAATAGATTGCTTACTCTTATTTTGTTATTATCAATGTCTGATTTTTATGTTCTAAGCACAATAAATCTTGACAGAGTGCATTTCAACAGAATAGTATGAAAAATGACTATAATTGTCTTAATTGATTGATAAGTGTAAATCTGTTTTGTTTTGAGACACACATAGTTAAGACTAATATTCAAGTCTACTCAGAAGTAAGTTCTACTAATTCTCAGGTGAGTATTTATAGGATTGCAGCCTAAGCCTCTAAACATTGTCACACCCTTATCTCTGCATCATTATTTGTAAGCTTAAATAATTACTACACACCTTTTCTTCTACAGATCCAAACTGTAATAGATGTAAGGAAGCAGTCTTTTTAAAAAGTTATATGCACCAAATGCTTCAAGCCCCCATATCACTTTATCCAGTACAGATTCCCTGGGGTCAGTGGAACTAATTCAAAATAACTGCAGCATTTAAATGTCTGTCACTTGCTCTGTCTTTAACATCTAGCTCTTAAGTGCAATCCACACGACTACTTTCCAGACTGATATCATCCTGACTTGAATTCTCCAATGGTTTTGGTGGGGTCAACCAATCTTGTAAATGCTCCATCCATCATCTGTCCAGATAACAATTTACCACTTTCTGAGAAGAAATACCTCAAAAACAGTTGAATAAGACCTGTTGATTTCAACAGATAGAAAATGATCACATGAATCAGCCCAGAACTGCTCAGTTCAACTAAATATGCTAGAAAAGCTCCACAGCTTTGATTGAATGTATCAGCCTGGCTTAGACTAACACAGAGCACTGGTTCATGTAGCTTAGGAGATGCACTGACTGGCATCATATCACCAGGGTTTCAGACAAGGAGTCATTTTCAGTCCTACCAGGAGGTGCTAGGGATTGCATATGGGACATTTTGTATGCATATGTTTACCAAACCTCATACCATGAAGATGGCATTCTGGGATCACAATCAATACCTCAGACCCCAGTTGAATTATACTTAGTTGTGCCTGAGCCACAGTGAAAACAGGAAGTTCTTACTGGGAAACTTCACTAGATCTTTGTTATTGTGCTGTCAAGTCATTTCCCACTTATGGTGACCCTATGAATAAATTCCCTCCAAATGACCTGGACAGACCTGCTCTGCTCTTGTAGCCTCAGGACTGTGGCTTCCTAATGGAACCGATTCACCTCATAGGTCTCCTCCTCCTCCTCCTCCTCCTCCTCCTCCTCGTTCTTCTTCTGCCTTTGATTTTTCCCTAGCATGACTGCCTTCTCCAGTGTGTCTTGCTTTCTTATGATGTGAACAAAATACTGCAGCTTCAGTTTCACCAATTTTGCTGCTAATGGAAAGTTCTGACTTGATGTGATCTAGGACCCACTTGTTCATTTTTCTGCCAGTGCAGGATATTTGCAAAGCTCTCTTCCAGTTCCATGTTCTTCCTATCGTCACTGTTCAGCTTTTGCACCCCTATATAGTAATGCTAGATCTCTACTCACATAAAAATTCCTAATTTTGTATTTATCACCATTGTCTACATTCATTTTTTTAAATGAGTAGTAATTAATGGAATTAGAGCCAGTGAAGTTTGCTAGCCTTTTCCCATCTGTTTTGTAAACAATATTACATTTGTGCTCATATTCATGTTTTAAAGCATTTCAAACATTATCAAGATGCAAGTATTTTAAATTTGTATTTCTCTAGCTATGTATTTGTTGCTAGGTAACTGCAGCTGGCTAGAATTTTATTGTCTGTGTACCCAACATTTCAGCAGTACACACATGCATACAGACATGCACACACAGAGAAGAAAAGGAAACACAGCCAGCCAAATCTTAAGATACCCAAAGGTAAATTTCAGTAAATTGGGGTGGGGCGTGGAAGCTTGTTTGAATCCCTTGTCCCCAACAGTGACCAGAATTATGTAATTAAAACATTCAGAGATATATGTAGGCGACCCTGAAATCCCAAGACAAAAGAAACAATAGCAGTCCACAAAGTCCTTGCATGCAGCTGAAGAAAGCCAAACTATAGTAAGCAGCAACTTGATTTAGCACAAACCTCTCATCTTTTTATACAGTGAACAATGAAGAGCTTTTCAGGAGTTTCTAAAGGTCAACAGTACAATAGGGTAGTAACATCACAATTTTCCTAGGTTATATTACACACTGGCATAGTTATCATCATTTCCTCACCATTGTCGTTAATATACTACCTTCCCTGCTAAATAGTCATTAATTTCCAACAGTAAAACTTTGCAATAATATAACAGTGAAATCACTAAAACATTATGAACTCCATGTTTTAAAGGGCTAAATTAAAAAGATGGTTCCAAACTTATAGCCAAATCATGCTTAGTCTTACTGATAACTGGACCAGAGTTGTCCAAGATATTTTGTTGCCAGAGGCATAGAAAAATGGTTCCTCCCTCTATTCCATGTACAAAACCCAACTGAGCTGGCAACTGAATCACATTTCAACAGCAACAATGAGACAGCATCCTCAACCACATAAGGGCACCCAATCTTAGGATGCTGTGTGACCATGTGGAACACACATTTTTGTCCTTGCTGGCAACTTCTTGCTCATCTGAGACAGTTGTCTTGCTTTGTACAAAACTATACATATTTCTTCTTGGGTACGGGGCTTTTTTTCCCCCTTAACATATTGTGAGTATGAAGTTTCCAGTCTATTTATAGTGTGAGGGTAAGGGCTTTAACCTTTTGTCCCTCACCATACTGCATCACTGCAGTTGGCATTGCCCAAAGAAGTGTCTATTGTTTCAGTGGACCCTCTTTTGCAAAGCAAACTGCAGGGCCAGAACTTTGTAGGAATCATAACTTTGCTTAATGGAAAGGAGCTAGTTTCACCTGGTTCTTAAATATTAATACAACTCTCTGCAGGTCAGTGCCCTGTGTGATGTCTGCAATACAGTGCTAATTAGCCCTTGGGAGCTGAGACAGAGCACTGATAATTTTGAGGAGATTGGGCTATGTAGTAGGTTCAAGAGAGACTGAAGATAGAAGGAGAACAGAAGACTGGGGTGATTCAAGAGAGGAAGGGACTGAGAAAGAACCATCCCCAAAAAAGAGTAGTAGTCACCAAGCCATCGCGTGTGATCCACAATAACCAGTGTTTTCAGCCCCTGAACTGGATATCACTGAGGTCAAGCATATTTATTTATTTATTTAGTAAACTTCTATGCTGCCCCATTCGCCGAAGCCTTCTATTCGCCTATTTGTCCCCAGGGCCTCATGTTCCACAGAGCCTGCTCACTATCACAGACAGGACACACTCTGAAAGGTAACAGAGAGGTAACAGAGTTCCTGGATCCAGGCCAGAGGGTTACCCCTTAACCTGGGTTGAGTATCACATGGTCCACATGCAGCCTGAATGCCCATATGATATGTCCCATCCTTGCCAAATTTTACTGCTTGTTTGCTTGCTTGATAAAAAGAGTAGCATCTGTGGCACTACAAAGAACCAAAAATGCCACAGCAAGAATGAATTATTTCCTCTGGTATCTGGCCAGAGTCCTGTTTCTCCAGCCATGTTTGTTCCCCATTTCTAGTTCTCAGCAAGTTACACAGTCCATGCTTGTTGAGTTTGTGCTTCTTTTTCCACACTGTTTTAGGTGACTGTGAGACCCTTTCCATGTGCTCAGCTTCAGCAGTACTGGTCACAAAAATGCAAAACTATAAAGTTCATTTTGCATAAACAGAAAGAAAGGTAATACACATTCAGATAAGCTGTCTTGACACTCCTGCATTACACATACGATCTGTGGTATGGATTGTCATGTCTACCTAAATAGTGGAGTGGACTTCTAATTAATTCAGGCACTGAATTAGCAGCTACACACTGACATCAGCTTGTGTGGGTGGGAGCAAATAAATTTAGATCATTAGATAAATCTAGCTCAGGAGAAGTATTCATGGAACTCAATCTTCATTTTATGGTGAAAATCTAATCAGGTATGAAGTGTATGATGCCTCCAAAGTATTTGTGGATCCATGCTTACCATTGTTGTCCTGCTGTCTTTGCTACTAGTTTATGAAAACTGGCACAGCTGCAGGTATTTCAAAGAAAGCCAGAATACATATTATTCAGCCACATCCCAGTGATCATTTCTTCAGTCTTCTGGCATGCTGCAATCTTAGAAACTCTTGAGACCAGAAGCACAGCCCCACTGGCACTTCCCAAAGCAGATGGTTAGGGACAGTCTATATATCATGCTCACATTTCACTAAGAATATCTAAACTTCACAGGTGGGAAGACAGGGAAGGGCTTAAACTTTGCAGCTGGAATGCTCAATTTCACCACCATTCCCATAGAAAGACTAACCTATGCATTGAATTGAGATCTGAGTAGAAACAAAGACCATTGGAAAAGCAGTGACTGGAAAAGATGTCTGAAACAGAGGTGTTTGTATGCCTGTTTCTAATTTAGCAGGGACAAGAGCAAAGGGGATGTATTACCAGCAAAATTAATTAAAAGTTCAAGCTATCCTGAAAAGAAAGCATCATTTAATCTGTTGACTGAGGACTAGTGATGAACAAGATGGGAGGCCATGCAGCAAATGCAAAATAAATCTGCAGCCTTGTCATCTACTAGGGAAACAGTTGAACAGCAGTGTCACTTTCCTCTTTTTTCAGATTCTCAGTTTTTGAGAGCAATGTATTTCAAAATAAGACAAATGAAAAATGTATGAGGTGCAACTCATTTTTAGATTTTCAATTAAACAGACACCTGCAGGATTAAAACAATTTCTTTGTCTTTACTAGAGCAGATTTATTCCTGATAAGACATGAACAAAGAGGGTGGAGAAACTATCACACTTATCTCAACTGGTGCGTGAATATCCATGAAAGACACAAATGAAAGAGTGGGGAAGAGATTAATTTTCACTGAAAGAAAGCAAAGCTGAGCATACAAAGAGCTAGCTACTCAGATGTAAACCCCTTTAAGTTCAATGAAACATTTATTTAATTATTAAGGTCTATATCACCCAATAACTGATGCATTCTGGGACTTCCTCTCAATTAACTGTTAGCAGAATTGCTGCCTAAACATCAGGGTCAGGAGAGACACTGGAATAGGAAGAGGAAAGGATGGAGAAATTCACACAAGAGAAATTACAGTATCAGAATTTCAACAGTCTTTGCCTAGAAAACCAGTGAAGTTGCCTCAGTGTTTAAAAAATCAGGTGATTCACTATTAACCATTTTTTTCAAATGAAAGGTTTTTTTCTGAGTTAAACCATTATTTGAATTAGAACAATTTGTTTCCTGTGTGCTGAATCTTCATGCCCCAGAACATGTATTTTACATTATTTTTTATAATTCTGTTTCCCTTGGAGAATGCATGGGGTTTTCACTATTATCTTGCTATATGCAGCATCACAGCAAAGCTATTACACTAGCAGCACACTTTCAGTGGAGACTGCTGACTCCGGTGTCAGTGAGGCCACACAGCTACAGGTTGTAGCCTGAACCTTTAATGAGCTATCCAGGGTGCTGAAACTTTTTGGGGAAAGAGTGCAGAACCATGGGTTGCTCATTTGAAGTTCAACTTAAAATCCACAGTGAACTTCCCACTTTACTGGCATTAGAATCATCAGCCTCCACTTTGCTCCAACGAAAGCCTGTTGGACAATATAGAAGAGAATGAATGAATGAATGAATGTTCTTAATACAAAAACCCCAACCTAGACAACAAACCACCAAGAATTCACAGTCATAGCTTCATTTCTTTTCCAGTTACAGAGTATTAAACACACAAACAAAATGCTGTCTCTTTTTATGACAGACTGAGGCTAATGGAGTAGCATGACAGAAGAATGAAATTGTATCATTAGATAATTTAACAGCTTTCCAAGGTAAAATGGAAGACCAAGTCAAATAATCAGAGCCACTTTAGGATTAGATGACCTGCTTCAAGGTGCCAGCCTTTGGACAGTAAGGCATAGTGAACAAAGAAGCCCATGTGGCTCCACAAAAAGCTTAGAGATTATCTGAAACAAAAAAGGGCATGTATAAGAATACTGGCTACACAGGAAGAATACCGGCAGGTAACGTGGAATTACAAGGATGGTGTCAGGATGGCTAAAGCTAGGAATGAACTGAGGCTAGTGAGGGATGCTAAAAGCAACAAAAATGCCTTCTTCAGATAGGTCCAAATAAAAGACAGAGGAAAGAAATGGACGTTCAGCTACTCAGAGTAGATGGCAAAATCATAACAAATGAGAAAGAAAAGGCAGAAGTGCTCAATTTTCACTTTGGCTCCATCTTCTCCCAAAAGAAGATCTATGTCCATCCTGATGAAGGGGAAGTACACGCTGAAGAAGCAGGATGGCAGCTCGAGTTTGACAGGCAAATGGTCAAGGAACATCTCATTGGGCTGAATGAGTCCTTATCCCCAGGACCTGATGAACTCCATCCTAGAGTCATAAAGGAGCTGGTGAAAGAACTCTCAGCACCACTTTCCATTATCTTTTAGGAATCATAGAGGACAGATGAAGTGCCGGATGACTGGAGAAGGACAGATGTTCTCCCTATCTTCAAGAAAGGAAAATAGAAGAACCTGGGAAATACAGACCAGTCCGTCCGACATCAATCCCTGGAAATTCTGGAGCATATTATAAACCAGTCAGTCTGCAACAACTTGAAAACAATGCAGTGATTACTAGAAGCTGACATGGATTTCTCGATAACAAATAGATGGTGTATTTATTTATTTATTAAAACAATTCTATGCCGCCCCATTCACTGAAGCCTCGGGGCGACTCACAACATAAAATTTATTTTTAATTTATTTTAATTTATTTTTAAATTATTTTTAAGTGAGCAACCTTCTTAGTGGACTGCAGGAATACTATACACAAAATTTATCTTGAATTCAGCAAAACTTTTCAAGTTCCCATGATTAGCAAACCAGCAAATAATGGGTTTGATGGAACAAATCTCAGGTGGATCCACAGTTGACTACACAATAGGACTGAAAGAGGGTTCATCAAAGGAATTTTCTCAAATTGAGAGGTAACAAGTGGAGTACCAAAGGGGTTCAGTCCTGGGTCCAGTGCTCTTCAACATCTTTATTGATGATTTGAATGTGGAAGTGCAGGAAAAAATTATCAGATATACAAATGACACAAAACTGGCTGGGATGACTAATAACCTAGAATACAGAATGAAGATTCAAGATGATCTTGATAGGCTGAAATACTGGGCTTAAAGCAACAGAATCAAATTCAATAGGGACAAAGACCAAGTTCTTCACCCAGGAAAAAGAAACTGAATGCCTTGTTGTAAGAAGGGGAATGTTCAGGTCAACAGTACTGCAAATGAGAAGGATCTTTGCAAGAAAGCAAAATGGCTGTCTGAGGAAGCTTTACAAATAGCTCAGGAAAGAAGGGAAGTGAAAAGCAAGGGAGAAAAAGAAAGATACAAACAACTGAATGCAGAATTCCAGAGAATAGCTAGAAGAGATAAGAATGCCTTCTTAAATGAACAGTGCAAAGAAATAGAAGAAAACAATAGAATAGGGAGGACCAGAAATTGGAGACATGAAGGGAATGTTTCATGCAAAGATGGGCATGATAAAGGACCAAAATGGCAGGGACCTAACAGAGGCAGAAGAGATTAAGAAGAGGTGGCAAGATTACACAGAAGAACTATACAAGAAAGAGCTTAACGTCTCTGATAACCACGATGGGGTGGTCACTGACCTCAAGCCAGACATCCTGGAATGTGAAGTCAAGTGGGCCTTAGGAAGTCTGGGCAACAACAAAGCTAGTGTACGTGACAGTGTTCCAGCTGAGCTATTAAAAACCTTAAAAGACGATGCAGTAAAAGTGCTACACTCAATATGCCAGAAAATTTGGAAAACTCAGCAATGGCCGCAGGATTGGAAAAGGTCAGTTTACATTCCCATCCCAAAGAAGGGCAATGCCAAAGAATGTTCAAACTACCGCACCATTGCACTCTTTCACATGCTAGCAAAGTGATGCTCAAAATCCTACAAGCTAGGCTCCAGCAGCATGTGGACCGAGAACTACCAGAAGTACAGGCAGGATTTTGAAGAGGGAGAGGAACTAGAGATCAAATTGCCAACATACGCTGGATCATGGAGAAAGCTAGGGAGTGCCAGAAAAACATCTACTTCTGCTTCATTGGCAATGCTAAAGCCTTTGATTGTGTGGATCACAACCAACTGTGGCAAGTTCTTAAAGAGATGGGAGTACCAGACCATCTTATTTGCCTCTTGAGAAACCTATATGCAGGTCAAGAAGCAACAGTGAGAACTGGACACGGAACCACTGATTGGTTCAAAATTGAGAAAGGAGTTTGGCAAGGCTGTATACTGTTGCCCTGCCTATTTAACTTATAAGCAGAGCACATCATGAGAAAGGCAGGGCTAGATGAATCACCAGTTGGAATTAAGATTGCTGGGAGAAATATCACTCTAATTAGAGAAAAACCACTCTAATGGCAGAAAGTGAAGAGGAACTAAAGAGCCTCTTGATGTGGGTGAAGGAGGAGAGCGCAAAAGTTGGCTTGAAACTCAACATTAAGAAAACTAAGATCATGGCATCTGGTCCTATCACTTCCTGGCAAATAGATGGGGAAGAAATGGAGGTAGTGACAGATTTTATTTTCCTGGGCTCCAAGATCACCACAGATGGGGACTGCAGCCAAGAATTAAAAGACACTTGCTCCTGGGGAGGAAAGCTATGGCAAATCTAGGCAGCAGAGACAGAGACAAGCAGAGACATCACCCTGCTGACAAAAGTGCGTATAGTCAAGGCTATGGTTTTCCCAGTTGCAATGTATGGCTGTGAAAGCTGGACCATAATGAAGGCTGAGCACCAAAGGATTGAGGCCTTTGAATTGTGGTGCTAGAGGAGACTCCTGCGAGTCTCTTTGACTTCAATGTGATCAAACCGGTCAGTCCTAGAGGAGATCAACCCTGACTGCTCTTTAGAAGGCCAGATCCTGAAGATGAAACTCAAATACTTTGGCCACCTAATGAGAAGGAAGGACTCCCTGGAGAAGAGCCTAATGCTGGGAACAATAGATGGCAAAAGAAGAAGGGGACGGCAGAGGATGAGGTGCCTAGATAGAGTCACTGAAGCAGTTGGTGTGAGCTTAGGTGGACTCCAGGGGATGGTGGAGGACAGGAAGGCCTGGAAGGATGTGGTCCATGGGGTCACGATGGGTCGGACACGACTTTGCGACTAACAACAAATAGATGTATCACTTACAAATAACATGAAGTACCAGTTCCCTTTTACTCAGCACTGGTTAGGCCTCATCTGGGTACAGTGTCCATTTATGGACATCACAGTTTAAGAAGGATGCAGACAGGCTGGAAAGGGTTTGGGGGAGGGCGACAAAGATAATCCAGAGACTGGAAACCAAACTCTATGAGGAGAGATTGAAAGAACTGTGCATGTTTAGCATTGGGAAGAGAAGACTGAGATAGCACTGTTCAAGTATTTGAAAGAATGCCACAAAGAATAATGACAGTATCTCTCCTCAATCATCCCCAAGTGAAGGATATGGAATAACAGGCCCAAGTTACAGCAAACCAGATTCCAGATAGATTATCAGGAAAGTTTCCTGACTGTTAGAGCAGTTTAACAATGGAACCAATCATCTGGAGAGGTTGTGGGCTTTCCCAAACTAGAGGCATTGATGATGAAACTGGACAACCATCTGACTTGGTGTCCTGCATTGGGCAGGGAGTTAGACCTGCTATCCCTGTGGCCCCTTCCAGCTCTACTATTCTCCGATTCTAAGATTTTATAACTGAAAGAAATTATGTAATCTATAGCATGGGTGAGGAAAAGCATGACACGCTTTTCAAAGGAATGTTAGCCACAGTACACATGTGCTTGTTCGCAAGTGTTAAACTAACTCCTTAAATCCTTCTGCACTGCAGTACCTGTGTACTATCTTGGTGCACAAACAACAAGATCAGATGAGAAATATCCCACAAGTAGAGGAAAAAAACCACAGGTTAGCAATGAAAGTTAAGTGTGTAACAACAGAAAAGATCTTCATGGGTTGATTAAGGGCTGGGCAGCATTGCCCTCGGCAAATTTATTTTTCAAACAGAAACTGTTGTCTGATTCATGAAACTTAAACAAGGGGAATCTCTAAGAATGAGGAAGAAGCATTATTTAGTCATCTAAATAATACTAATAGCCCATTTATACTAATCATTTCACAAGACTGAGGCCCAATTTAAATGAATTGCTGGGTGAATAGCTTTGCTTATCCATGTGATGCACCTCACAACTGGCTGTATGTTTGAATGGGGCTCTCATGTGTACTGTTATCATACCAGAGATCCTGAGCCTTGCCAGATGCCACATTCTGGCCACAATCCTATGCATGTTTTGGCCTAAAATAGTCCTACAACTCCCACAGCTGGTTAGGAAATTTTGGGAGTTGTAGGGCTTTTTTTCTGTTCTAAACATGCATAGGATTGCATTCTTAACATATGAATTCTACACATATACCACCTGAATTTAAATTAATTTATGTTGATGTTACTGCTTTATTATAATTATTTCTGTCCTCCCTTTCAAAATACAAATACTTCCCAGCCAGCTGACAAGTAACATAATCTTTAATAAAGGTCTTCCTTCCCTCTCCGGAATATGTCCCACAGGCTAGCTGGTGGTAGACAGCTCTACCAGCTGCCTACTGAGAACACCACATCTGTGAGCAATTGTAGCCCACCATACATCACATTTGAAATTAGGCCTCAAGATGGAACTGTAATTTTAAGGGAAGCTTTAGTATCAGCAAAGTTTGCTGCTTCCAGCCTTTTGGAGTTGATTTCCTGTCATTCCTTTCTTTCCTGTCTTTAGTATTTCCTCGCATTATTTTCAGTGTCTATAGGAATTTAACACTATCCATCTTCTTGCAGTCTGAGACACAAATGGACACAGAGACTATTCATTTCAAGTTTGTGTCCCTGATGGCCTTTAAAACTCTGGAGATTTACCAGAAGACTCATCATGCTCTCTTGGAGGTAGCAGGGGTTATGATTTCTGATTTGCTTGCCTTGTACCAAATCTCTGAGAGACACTGGACATACAAGATTGTCTGACCATCAGGGGAAGGCAATTTGCTATGCCTTCAGTAGGCTTCTAGATTAGGAGAAGAAGCTTATAAGGTTGACAGCTCAGCTGGAGAACTGAGAAATCTCATAGTTCTTTATGATGTAGTTGCTTTAGCCAAATGCCAGTGATGCATGCATGCATCACAAGTTTCACAGCAAAATTCTTTTCAACATTCATAATTAAATTCCACAGATCAAAGTAGTTTTAGTGTAACTTCTAATAGCTAAGGGTAGAGCTAAAGGGTAGTCAGATCCCTTCAGTGGAAGGCAGGGCAACAGCTCTGCCTAGCCTTGCCAAATTATGTTTCTAACTTTAACACCACATACCCTAGAAGGTTGATGACTATGGTATCAGTTGTGGAGATAATAGTTTGGCATGAGGTCAGCTTAAGAAATGATTCCTTAAAGCAGCTGAATAGAGTCCCTCTTTTTCTCCTTTCTCTCCTGAAATATCAATCACTGTGAAGTTGTGAAGAGCATTCCTTCAAGAACACAAGAAGTTTCTGCTACATCAGACAAGATATACATCCAGTTATGCATTCTTTTCCCTACAGGAACCATCTTTGCAGTGGTGGAATGCTATGCATGGAAGCTCCCAGATTTTTTAAGCTTTTAAGAACCATATGAACTACAGGAATTTTGGGGAAATGGATTATTTATATTAGACCACTCTTGGGATGGGAAAGGGTTCCAAGGCAAAAATGAACTCAAAATGCCTTAATGTTGATATCCTCTGATCCAAGGAATAGCTAACATGTCCCTCTTTCAGCAGGGTGAGGTTCCCCACTACCATGAAAGAGTATTAGTGAAGTCACTCCAGAAAAAGCTGGCCTCAGATCCAGAGGTTCTTAAGAACTACTGGCCAATCAGTATCAACTGTTTTCTAAGCAAGATGCTTGATAGTGTCTGGTTGTCCAAGCAACAAACATTCTTGGAAGAGGCTGATTATCTTGACCCAACTCCATCTTAGTTCAGGCCTGGATTTGGCACAAAATTGGCCTCAGTGAGTAGAATGACCTTCCTATAGTTCCCAGGCTCTCAGTGGCTTTTGATTCAATTGATCATGGTTACCTTCCGGACTGCTTCTATGAACATGATGTTGGAGAAGATACCATTATATAGTAGTTTCATTCATACCTGTGGTCACAGAGAATAGCATTGGGTAACACTGTGCCAGCACTCTGACAATTAGGTTGTGAAGTACTACAGAGTGCTATTTCATCCCCAAGACTACTTGGCATCTCTATAAAGCCAATGGGAATGGTCTCAAGGACATTTAATAATGCTGACTAGCTTGATTTCCTGTTATATCAGTCAGGAGAGGGCATCCATGTGCTGAATGGATGTCTGGAGTAAGCAATGACCTGTAAATGGGCTAAAAAAGTGAAATTGGAAAAAGAGAGACCTTGTGGGTGAGTGGATTCCTGATCTTGGATTTGATCGTTAACCTACCCCAGATATGTTATTGCACTTCATCTGAGCAACTTGGGGTACCCCAAAATCCATCATTGTCTATAAAAGTTGAAGTAACCTCCATGGCAAGGAGTGCCTGTTATCAGCTTCAATTATGCCAACTGTGTTCTTTCCTAGACCAAAATATCATGGCCACTGTGACTCTTGCACTGGGAACCTCATGATCAGACAACTGTAATATATTCTGTGTGAGGCTACTATTGAAGCTGGTTTGGAAATGTCAAGCTCTGTCAAACAGTTTATCCTGGGCCTAAGTGGGATGCCATATTGGGCATAACTATACCATTTATTTGAAAGACTGCCTCCTCTTTACAAATCCGCAGACAGGGACTGCAGCCAAGAAATTAAAAGACACTTGCTCCTGGGGAGGAAAGTTATGGCAAATCTAGACAGAATGCTAAAAAGCAGAGACATCACCCTGCTGACAAAAGTGCGTATAGTCAAGGCCATGGTTTTCCCTGTTGCAGTGTATGGCTGTGAAAGCTGGACCATAAGGAAGGCTGAGCACCAAAGGATTGAGGCCTTTGAATTGTGGTGCTGGCGGAGACTCCTGCAAGTCCCTTGGATAGCAAGGCAATCAAACTGGTCAGTCCTAGAGGAGATCAACCCTGACTGCTCTTTAGAAGGCCAGATCCTGAAGATGAAACTCAAATACTTTGGCCACCTAATGAGAAGGAAGGACTCCCTGGAGAAGAGCCTAATGCTGGGAACAATAGATGGCAAAAGAAGAACGGGATGACAGAGGATGAGGTGGCTGGATGGAGTCACTAAAGCAGTTGGTGTGAGCTTGAGTGGACTCCGGGGGATGGTGGAGGACAGGAAGGCCTGGAGGAGTGTTGTCCATGGGGTCGCGATGGGTCGGACACAACTTTGCGACTAACAACAAAGGTCATTAAACATCTGGAAAGCACTTGCTTGTGGTACCAGCACTAATCCACTACTGTAGGGCAATGACACAGAAAAAGGCCTTTCCTAACACCTGAACTTTTGAATGTTTTTCCTGCTGCCATACGCAAGATTCCTGTCATATGTCTTAGATATCTTTTGAAAATGCATTTGTTTCCCCTTGGCTTTCTCCAGCTTGACTTTAAATTTCATAGAATCATCGAGTCATAGAATAATAGAGCTGGAAGGGGCCAGAGAGCAATCAGGTCCAACTACCTGCTCAGGGCAGGACTCCAAGTTACACCATCCCTCCTAGATGGCTGTCTGCTTGCATCTTGAATGTCTTTACCATGGGACAGCCCTCAACCTCCCTAGGCCATTGGTTCCACTGCTTACTGCTGTAGCACATCAGGAAATTTTTGCTGGTATCTACCCAGAATCTGGCTTTCGGTAACATGAGCCCATTGTTCCAAGTCCTGCATTCTGGGTTGATTGAGAAGAGATCCTGGCCTTCCCCTTTGTGACACCTTTCCAGTACTTGTAAGAGTGCTATCAAAACTCCCCTGAATTTTTTAAAATGTCGCACACTGTTTTAATGGTGTTATTGCTCTTTTATGATTGTATGCTGCTCAGACATTGCTTTGTGATAAATTGTCTAGAAATTATGTTAGAGAATAACCAAACCCTACTATTTTTTCAAACTGTTTGACTTCTATGTACTGCCACCACATTCTGATTTCTTATTATCCTTATGTGTAGATTAGAATTTTCAGTACTGACTTTTTATTCTTAGTGGTTTTTCTTCCTTTTGATGTTTAATACCCTGAAAATAGATGTTCCCCCATGTACATTTTTAGTTTATTTAGACATGTGTTTCTTTTTAAGCTTTTGAATTTGCCATAGTTAGTCTTCTTTAGAAGAGAAGTTCAAGTGTGAGGAAAAAGGTATTTGTTTTGCTCCCAACAAGAAAAAACAACCAGCCCAAAAATGACTGCAAAGTGAAAGTGACAGAGAGAGAAATGACGGTACACATGACATATCTCTTCAAAACATAAGCTATATTATAAATTCATTTCCTCCCATCTTTCATGATAGTACAGTGTACATAAAGGCCCAGAAATTATTTAAAATATCACTGTTCACAAAAGGACCAGTAAATGTGGCAGAAAAGAAAAGAAGTTAAAGCGATCCAAACAGTATAAGGACTGCATAATTATTTTTAAGCCCCAGAACTAGGATGGATTTCCATAATAAGTTTGCTTACTTAGCAGGGTGCTATTTGGAGTGTAATACAAAACTGTAACCACACAATGATGGTCACAGTAAGATGCTTTGTGGAATTTCAGGACACCTCTCTTCACTCTTTCCATCTCTCACCAAGTGTTCTTCCCTTTGGTCTTTTTTTAAAAAATTTGTTTGCCCATCAGCAGAGGTATTGTCCATTTTCTTTTCTGTATAATGCCCACCACATTTTAATGGAGGCAATCATAATACTTAAATAGCATTTCTGAATATTCAAATGTTAATGTATTGACATGGATCAAAAGGTGCCCTTCCACAACAAATCTTCTGCAAAACAGTCTTACATTGTTGTAGGGAAGTTTTTCAGCTCTAACCATTAGACCTTGTTCTACAGTGAGGAATTACATGCACCTTAAGGTACAGAGCATAGACAATCCATTTGCAAATTGTGAGATAGTTCTGAATACAATGCTGTGTGGCATCTTCGGTAAGTGCTTGCACAATGATATATGGGCAACACTAAGGAATGATTTTTTTCTGTTTGAAACAAACAGAACAAAGCATTTCAAATGTTCAAAACATTTGTCTTTATAGTCCTTACAACAATCTCCTAAATTAAATCAGAAGGTATCATAATCCCCCAAAATGAAGTCCTACTGAACTAGTCTTTTTAACTGTTAAAATTCACAGATATTTATATTATTTACTGTACTTATGCTTCACAATGACGTGATTAGCCTTTGCATTTCCTTTTTGTTAGTTCATAAATTAGTGATTTGGTTCATCCTCAAGGAACAGCCACCATCTTCTCAGCTACCTCATGATCTAATGCCATTCTTTGCTTATACCACTATAATTAAGCCTCTGGGGGGCCACAACAGTTTCCGGCTTTTATTTGCTGCTCTGAAATTACACAATGACTTTTCCAGAATTCTTGCCATCTGGAGGATTACAGTAAAACTCCTGCTGAACTGTTATGCTCACAGAAATAGGTGCTGGAGATGTTTGACACAAGGGGCTCTCCGACAGTTGCCTTTTTGATTACTCTGCAGGCATAAAAACCAGACCATTAACTAAAATGTTCTGGTAAGGAGTCCTGAGGGGTTGACAGACCACTGCACCACTGCCAGAATATGCACACAAAGCCTAAAGCTTTTAACTTTATTGGATGGTATTAGGGCGCAACTTAGTTGAATACTGCCTCCATGCTTTTCCTTATATTTCCACAAATTAAAAGGCCGTACTTCTATGTACTTTCTCCTGAGTGTAAGTCCTGTTAAGTGTCCCTCTGCTGTTTTCCTCATGCCTTACCACCTCTGCTACCGTCTCCTGAGAAACTAGCTCTCTCTTTCATATTTTGGAGGTTCTGAACACAGCCCCTCTGGGGAATCACTAGATTTGCCCAAGGCCAGCTGCCTGTCTTCCTTTCTGGCTATTCCAGTAGAGGCTCGGCTCTCCTTCACAACCCCGAGACAACACCTAATACCCAGGTGACACCCATAAGGATGTGGGTGTGGAGAGTGTTCATTCTTTCTGTTTTGTTTTACTGGGTGCTAAACATAAAAGGAAGGGTCCACTATTAAGACATTATCCTAATGATATTGGAATAATTTTAGTAGGTTAAAAATAGGATATCTCCTAAGTAAATTTTAGATTGAGGGAGCCAGGAAGAAGCTCATCAAGAAATACTGCCTCCTCATCCATGCAGCATTTCACATAAACATTTACCGTGCTAGCTTCCTTAATTCTTATTTTCTTCAATATGTACCTTTTTATATTGGTAAAATGGTGTAATTACTATCAGATAAACAAAACACCATTAGCTCTTTTGCATTGTTGTTATTTGCTTGAGAACAATAAAGATAAAAATGTGTTTGACTTAATTTGCTGCTGTCTCCAACTTCTCTTCCCCCATCCTTACCATATGGTAATTTAATCTACCTCTTCTGTGGCAATGTCCTAACTGCAGGAATTTTCCTGAGGATTAACTTTTTTTTTAAGATAAAAAACAAAAATAAAAACAGAAGAAAGTACTTTTTTTTCCTGATAAAAGTAGATTTGGTAATCCTCATGTTTTCAAAGAGTTATTTAGATTTAGCCATATGACTCCCATTAGTATCAATGGGAGCCATGCTGCTTAATCCTGAACAGTTATTTGAAAACGGAGGAGTCGGTACAGCAGGATCACAGGGGCATTGCACTAAAACCACATCAAATTCTGACAGATGTTGATTACACTGACAAGCAAAGTCACATTGTAGACACCCATTTGGGTGACCCCAGTCTGGGTCACCAAACCTGTGAATGTCACCCCATAAGTCTTGGTGGTTGCTTATGTAAAGCAGCCCTTTCTATCAAAGTTGCTGAATAATTCCGGATGTAAAGTCCTGAGTCATACCTTGTGAAAATGTTGCCATAGTACTGGAGGGTCTACCCTATTCATGTTGTAGAGGTGTTGCCACCCTGTCTGTTGGGTGGCTGCTAATATTTGCACTTGAATCTCAACAGAAAAAGAGACTAATTAGCGAGAGACAACAAAAAGCCACTTGGAAAGATTCAGGGACATACTCTTGCTTTTTAGGAACTGGTGGTGCTTCAAAATGAGTAACTGCTTTTTGCCTGTCCCCTCCATTACTCAAGATTATGCAGGCAGTCCCAAAGTTACAGACATCCAAGTTACAAACAACCCATACTTATGAACAAACTGCTGTAAAGGATATTAATGTTTTATAACTACTGTGGAAAATTATCAACACCATAAAGAAAGAGGAAGTGAAAGGGGAGAGAGGGAGGGCTCCAAAGCAGGCCTTCCTGCCCTACCCATCCAGAGGCAAATCACTATAGCATTTCTTTGCTGCAAAGTGAAGGCATTGGTGAGTTTGGGCAGAGAGAACAAGAAATATTCACAGTTTGTCCATGTTTGCAGGGGTCCTATGCCCCTAAAACCCACAAATATGGAGGGTTGACTATACATAATCCAACTTACATATAAATTCAACTTAAATATGAATTTCCTTTTTCTCAGGATGGAACTTGTTTGTAACCCAGGGACTGCCTGTATATGTGCATGTACAAACAGATATTACCAAAACATCAGTGAGGACAGTCCTATGGATATTTAGACAGAAAAGTCCTTCAGCTCCCAACATTCCCCAGCTTAAAGTTGTGGGACTTTTTCTGTCTTGACTTGCATTGGATTGCACTCTAAGTGTGTGCAGTTCCAAATTGTAGGTTAACTGCCAAGAGCTCCAGACTAACTGATTTTGTTCAGGTTAATGCAAGTTTATGCATGTAGGTCAATGTATTGTATTCAGTGAACACCCAAATATCCAGCAGGCTCAGAAAGAGGACATGCAGGTCCATGGGGTGCAGCTGGAGGACATGATCCAGCATTTCCACCTTACATTGACTCAGTGAAGTCCTCATCTGAACCAGATCACTAGCTATGATGCAAAGGACAAATTGATATGAAAATGTGTTTTTTCTCTATTAAAAAGAACAAGGCATGGGTGTGTAGATGGATGGGTTACAAACCAATGCACTGCATATGATGCAAAGAGAGATGTAGAATTGCTAGAAGCAAAATTAGAGCCCTAAATAAATATTGCTTGCTCACTTAGAAGACTTCATATTCCTTTGTTCCTGACTACTGGCCATGCCGGCTGGGCTCGATAGGAGCTGAGATTCAAGACATCTGTGGGACACCAGGTTGGAGAAGGTTGACCTAGTCCATCATATTGTTATCCATGCTAGCTAACCAGTTGCCTCAAGTCCAAAGGAGATTCTGCTGTTGTGTTCCCCTGCAAGAAGTAGGCAAAGGTAAAGGCAATCCAAGATTCCCAGAAGCACGTGGGGCCAGGCTGCAGCTTGCTTGCCTACTGGGTCCAACGGCCTCCAGCTTTATTTAGCACTAGATTATTTGAAGATCTTTTTTTGGGGAGGGGGAGCTGTGGGGGGATGGTCAGTGTTTGCAGTGAGGCAGTGCTTACATTCTGCTTATTTCTTGCATGATGACAGATTGTTTGCATATTGCCAAACAAGCCAGTTTTCTCAAAGCAACAGCTGTTACGAGTGTAGCTTTGGTATCAGATTTTGAAATCAACATACAACTAATGCTGATGAGGCTTTTATTATTTATATACTTTTGAAAGAAGAGGGTAGTAGGGAGAGGTAAATGGTGCTCCCTCCCCAATCCATGAAGAGAAGCTGGCTAGACTGGCAGTTGAATCTTACTCCGGCACGGGCAATGGGATAATCTTGTTCACCTCAGATAGCAGGCTACCTTAGCGAAATAGGGGCGCAGGACAGGATCTGTGATAGATATGGCTCTGACTTGCAACAGTGGAGAACAGTTGGAGAGGTCATAGGTAAGTTCATGCAGGAGGCTGCCAACACTGTGCCCCAGCATCCACCGTCTAAGGTGCCTATCTCACACAATGGAGTGGTAGAACCAGCCCTGTCTGTCTATTCCCTTTCCTCAAACCAGAATTTCCTGTTAATGTCCTAACCAGAGCATTCTAATTTAATGTCAGTCAACTAGGCAGGATAATAAGCCTAGAAAGTCCACACAGAATTTACTGGGAGGATAAGTCTCTTCTTAGCTATTGAGTGGTTGAGTTTAAAGCTCGCTCGCTCGCTCGCTCGCTCGCTCGCTCTCTCTCTCTCTCTCTCTCTCTCTCTCATACACTTTCTCAATGAGGATGATACAAATTGAACCCTTCAAACTAAGCATAATGGCCTGAATGGTTTTTGAATCTGTCTGACAGAAGCTGAGACTATTTTGGTCAGGTAAATGAAAATGAAATAGAAGATGAAGAAAAGAAAATTTCTCACTTAGTTCTTTTCATCTTAGCGAAATACAGAGGTTGCTGAGGATTTCCCAAAGAAGTTATTAATGTTATGTGAAAGAATGTGAAAAGTGAATTGCTTCACCACCCTTGATACACTCTAAGAAGGTGCTGCTTCATTTGCATTCAACTTAGATGTGTAAAAAAAACCCAGATACTTCTCGATCTATGGCTGCTGGCTGGTATCAGAAACAACAATCTTGGTTATTCACAGGGTCCCTTTTCTTAATGTAATGCAAAGGTGCACAACCCATGGCTGACATATGACCCCTGAACACTACCTGTGTTGCTTGCAAAGTCATGCATGAGAGCCAGCATGACGTGGTGGTTAAGAGTTTGGGACTGCAAGGGACGATCGGGGTTCTGGTCCACACTCAGGCATGGAGCTAACAGGGTATTTTTGGGCCAATCACAGTCTCTCAGCCCAACCTACCTCACAGGGTGAGTACAAGATTCAAAAGAGGTGGAGAATTATGTAAACTTCCTTGAGTTTCCTGAAAGGAAAAAGACAGGATAGAAATATGATAGATAGATAGATAGATAGATAGATAGATAGATAGATAGATAGATAGATAGAGTGCTCTTTCTGGGATTCCTGGGTTAATTTTACCAGTTAAAGGAAACCAAAAGAAACCCCTTATCTTTGATCCCTCTCAAGAGTTTCTTCCAAGGAGAGAGGGGAAACATGCATGTATGTTATGTCTGTGAAGGGGAAATAAGTGTGTACTTGAGTGTTTCCATATGAATGAGTGGGTAAGTATAGGTAGTGTACAGCAATAAATGCATATAATAATTTCATAATAAAAACATGTTAATAAATCTGAGAGAATTCCACAGAACAATGTACAGCCCTGTAAAATAAAATCTACATTACAGTTCTGGCTTTAACCCAGGGCATGATCGTGGCAAGTGCAGAGTAAACAAATTTATTTATTTATTTATCGATTTATATCCTGCCTTTTTCCTACAAAGGGCTCAAGGCAGCTTACATCATTCTCCTCCTCCATCTTCTCCCCACAACAACAACCCTGTGAGGTAGGTTGGGCTGAGAGTCTGTGACTGGCCCAAAGTCACCCAGTTGGCTCCATGGCCAAGCGGAGACTAGAACCCAGATCGCCTGAGTCCCAGTCCCATGCTCTTAACCACTACACCACACTGGCTGTGTGTGAGCCATAAGGGCCTTCTTAAAAACCTGCAATGATGGATCCACAAGGATACCTGATGTCAACTGATTTTCGAGGTGCAAAGCCACTGCAGAAAGGTCTTTCTCGCAAGTACTCACCCACCTGTCCTCAAAGGTGGGCTACTTAGAGGAGTCCCTCTTGCTGATTGTAAAGTGCAGGCAGGCTGGTAAGGGTGAAAGTGACCCACTGAGTGATTTGTTCCCAGACAATCTGAGGCTTTAAAGGTCAAAACCAGCACATTAGATGAGAAACAAACTAATAATCGGAACAGCTAAGGCAGTATAGGCATTACATCAGCTGATTTTCTCACCCTGCAAACATTTGGATGGTTGCATTTTGCACCAGCTGAAATTTCTGGACCACCTGGGAAGGTAGCTGCTTGTTACATACATTTTAATAGCCCAGGCTGAAATTGATTGATTGATTGATTTATACCCTGCCTTTTTCCTACAAAGGGCTCAAGGCAGCTTACATCATTCTCCTCCTCCATCTTATCCCCACAGCAACAACCCTGTGAGGTAGGTTGGGCTGAGAGTCTGTGACTGGCCCAAAGTCACCCAGTTGGCTCCATGGCCAAGCGGGGACTAGAACCCAGATCGCCTGAGTCCCAGTCCCATGCTCTTAACCACTACACCACACTGGCTCTCACTAGTGCAGGGATAAGTGTGTGAGTATGTATATGCGTGCAAGTGTGAGTGGAAGCACATACACTTTTGCAGCCCTTGGGCTCTGACAAACACCCAGTGCAGCTGAAAAAAAATATTTACTCTAACTTAATGAATATTCATCATTTGATCACACACATTTCCAGAACATTTACTGAAGGTTACCTTTCAGTGACCATCCTATTTTCAAAAGCAAGCCCCAATTTGAATACAGACACACTCATGTAGGGTGAGAACTGGGTTTCTTTTGCTGGAGGGATTTGTTACAAATCTCAAGCAGAGCACTCAGAAAGCAGTGAGAAAGCAGCATGGAAGTGAGACAGTATTATTTAGACAAGATGCTCATGCGATGTTGAAAATGGGAAGAAATGCAAAGATTTAGCAGTTTAACACCACAAAAGGAAGCTTAAATTTCAAAGCAGCAGTGTGCCTCCAGCATCCTTTGCCCTAGTTCCTTCTGAAAACACAGGCAATAAGGAAATGCCAATGTGACAGTCACAATGATGGCTGCATATATTCTGAAGGCAGCTACCAGTATAATTATTAAGGGCTTGAATGACATACCCTGAAACTGAAAGCAACCAAACATATGTAATATGAAATTCTCCCCCTCTTTCCTGTTCCGCCTTTCCTCTAGCTAATTATATGCTTGCCTAACTTCAGGCTTGATGCTTATTCCCTTTCCACCTACACGCAAGCAGTAAAGCCATGAAGGAAACACAGAGACTTCGGCTAAGGCAAACATAGCATAGCTGATCACAAGGCCAATGTGAGCCTCTTCTTTGGCCCACCCTAATGGACCAGGAAACACAAGCCTTCTCACACATTATGGTAGAGATACATGGGATTGTGTTTCCTGTCCTTGCTTACACCTCCTAAGCCCATCAGTTTACAGACCATTACTGTGCAATTTCTGGACGGGGAGCCATGTTAATCAGTTGCAGCAACAATAATGAAATGTCTTGCAGACAAACACGTTTATTCTGACATAAAGTTTCATGGTCCCATATGCAGGAAGGGTCCCAGTGAACAGATTTATCTACAAAGAAAGAAGTGGGTGAGAGCGTAAACTGCATTGTCAGAGGACTGGAAATGCAAAGAACATAATTACCTTAACCATGTCCACTCACAAAATAGTGTTAGTTGAAAATGCAGACATTGCCATGTGAATTTGGCCAGGATGTCTCCAACTGCACTTTATTGTTTATGTATGTTTTTTTTTTGTATTTTTTGTGAGCCGCCCCAAGGCTTTGTTGTGATGGGGGCGGCATAGAAATGTTTTAAATAAATAAATAACCATTTTGAACCATTTTGGTTTGGTTTGGTTCTATAAACCACAGGCAACAGAGTCAAACCTTTTATAGCAAATAGTACTTCAGCAATTTCACACAATTTGTCTTTGACATTCTTTTGTTCAAGAATGGCCAACTTAAGATCATTGACAAAGTGACTTCAGAGATGAAAATGTTCCCCAAGTGGTTTCTGAGCACTGACATTGCTGATACCAGATTTATCTCCATTTATTCTTTTGTGCAGAGACTTTCCTGTTTGCCCTGCATAGAATGCAGTAGGGCAGGGCTGACCAACACGCAGCCCATGGGCCGCACACAGCTTCTGGAGCTGCCTAACCTTCAGGGGAATCCAAAGATTGCTGGTCGCTAACTCGTCGGCAAGATAAATTGTTTGTAAGATAATTTGAGTACTCTATAGCAGTTCTGGCTACTGTTTTGTTTTGTTTTGTTTTTCAATTTTTAATTATTTCCCCCACCCATCCCCAATTTGTGGCAACTGCAGGTAAATACAGAACATGGGTTTTTTTCGGGGGCACAAATGGGACCTAGAACCCCCAAGGTTGCCCCACTCCTGAGAAATGATAGCACAGCGCACACTGGGAAATGAGGAGGTGCGTGCTGTCGGGATGTTGCAGATGGCATTATTAGATCCGGTAAGACCATTGCCAGGGAAGATCAGAGTTCGGATCTGTGTCTTCCAGAAGATATGGCACATGTGTCATGTTGAACTGGCATGTTTCCTTTTAGGTTGGGTAGCTGTCTGTAAGCAGCTACAAATTGACCACTCGTTTCTCAGGATGGGTTGTGTATCCCTGACAATACATTGGAATGGACTTAGTTGATTACTGTACTTGAAAAGAAGTGGTATTCTGTTGTTTTCTTGTTGCGATCTGCCTTGTAGCACAATATTCCAAGGTACATCTTTGGTCCTGTCTATCTGTTCTTTCACTTCATTGTATGGATATCGTAACTGAGAAATAATTCTGCCTATGCATCAAACCAACTTCCATCCTCCTGCATTCTACCAAAGAAAAGGCAAGGTCTACTTTGTGGTATAATCTGTGGACATATCGGCTCTTCCATACACTATGCTGAATAATGCACAGGACATGGTACAAGGAAGCACTTGACATGATTAAAGGACTGGTGGTGATCCCTAGAGACCTGTCCTTCTGGGCCCATTGCTGATAACTGCTGTGGGATCACCTTTAAGTTGTTTTGTCATTGTTCTGAGGTGTTATATGAAAATAATATGGTGGATAGACCCACCTAACCTGTTCAAAAAAGAAAAACATCACAGGACATATATGTATGTCTGTATTTACTGAAATATGACAGGACCTCCTTTCAATTCAAGGTACTTGGAAAAGTGGGATTTAAATGGTATGAGACTGAGCTATTCCATGCTATTTGCCTCATACCTCAGAACATTACTGCTGCCAGTGCTATCCACTGCCACCAAGGAAACACACCAAGGCCCAATCCACCACCACACTTGCAGTGGAAGGGCCAACTAGAAGGAATATTGCCTACAGCCCTTCAATCCATCATATGCTGCCATCCATAGTTACTCATTGAAACATGAGATGAGCGATTGTCAGTGCATTCAAGGTCAAAGGCCCTTGGTTGCAGGGTTAGTGCATTTAATCCATTCCTCAAGTGACAATAATTTCTTGCTATGAAAATGGTCTTTGTGCAGTTAAAAAAAGAAATAGACCCTTTCTCACAAAACATGGAGGGAGAAAAGTAGAGATACAGAGAGGGACAGAGAGGAAGAAGTGGGATGAAAGTGTATGATGGGGGGAAGAAGAAAGAGAGGAGATGGCAAATATTGCTCTGGGCCCACCTATTCTTGTTTGGCCACATAGCCTCTTGCCTGTGGCCCCCAGGAGCTGCACAGAAAAGTGTATCCTTCAAGCTGAAAAGTTTACCCACCTGCGTGCAGTTTCAGGGTATTCACTCCATCCTGATGAGGGTCAGTGCACAATTAAGGGTGAAGGGTCCCTCCAATATCATCCCTTACTTCACCCCAAAATGAATATTCTTCAAGTGGGAAAGAAGACTTTAATTCCTAGTATCCTATTATAATATTTTTATAGCAAAAGCAACTTTTATTTACCAGCAGTTAAGAGACTATTTATCACCAATCACACCCACACTTGCCAGAAGGCAATAACATGAGCTGAAGTTAAAGCAAGGCAAGTTTTAAGTAACATCAAGGGGAAACCTTCCTGGATGGGACTGCTGTGTGAATAAACATTATAGGAGAATCATGTCTATAGAAAAGGTTACCGCTGGATAATATAGCGGTACACGAAGTCCTTCTGTGCCACTTCATTTAACTTCCTAGGTATTGTTTCAAGACTGCAATCCAGCTCCAATGAAGGGCTCTAGTGTGACTGTCTTAGGAACTGGTCTGTAGCAGCTTCCCTGAACTGGTGCCCTTAGGTGTACTAGACAGCAATTCCCATCATCCCTAGCCAGCATGACTAGTGGCCATGCTGTCTGAGGATAATGGGAGTCATCATCCAACAAACCGACATTCACCAGGTTGCAGAAGGCTGGATTGTGGCTTCTGACATCATTCTAGCAACAAGTTATATCCCACCACTTCCTCAGGTTTGCTGTTTTGTGAATACGGACCACTACATTTTCTTTCTCATCTCAACACAGGGTGCAACATGTTCCTCTCCCTTTGGCAAATGTGCCCACCTGAAATTCATGTCATAGTCAAAGAAGGCTGCACTACATGTTGCGTATCAGGACTGGCCAGATCAAAGAAGCAAAGTGTAACTTTATTTCCCTAACACTGGCAGAAAAATAAAGATAAAGATAATAGTCAGAAAAAAAGCATCAACATGTTTTAAAGATAATAGTCAGAAAAAAAGCATCAACTGGGTTAATGATGCACAACATTTCAGCCTTGAGAACAGTATTACAGAGACATAGTTAGAAACAGGTAATTCTGCGTTTCATCCAGAGCTGAAGTTGGCCATCAGGCTCTTTCCCCTTGGGCTGGAAGTCAGTTATTCATCCACGTGTGTTCAGGTGTGTTCACTGCTGTCAGAAGCCATATATCCCTTCAGCTGTTCATCACTACACAGGGTCAACAGCCATTCCCTGCTTTAGAGCAAAAGGGCAAGGGCAATGCTCTGTTCAAAGTCCCAGACAATTCACCTTTCCACATGTTATGAAAAATATCTTTTTTGAACTTAGAACCTTCTGCTCACACACTCTGTTCCACAAGATGGCCAAATTCCTACTTGGGAAATCTGTTGGGTCCACCTGCAATTGGTGGATAGATCCTGGGATCCCTGTTGACTTTCCCCTTCTCTCTCTCTCTCTCTCAATCCTCCCCTCCCCTCCCTCTCAGTTATTCCTCTCTACTTGCCACTCTTTCTTACCCTTGGACCCAGCCCCAGACTGCAATTCAGTTTTTTAGAAATGTTCCAAAGGAGTAAATCAAAGCTGTTTAAAGGCCTAATTGTGATTTCAGGGGGCTCCACAGAGCTCCTGGAATCGATGTGTGGTTGTCAGCATACCATGAACATTTCTAAAATTCCTAAAGTTAATTTGTGTGTCAAAATAACAGAAGTACCTTTATTATTCTTCTTAAGCAATATGTGAGAAGTATATACTATTACCTTTCAACTCTTACAAGTATTTCAATAGACATCAAATGCTGTAACATTTAAACACATTAAAGCAATTAAGTGTGCTTTAATTTTGCAGGACTGTGCAACTTGTGCATTCGCATATTTGGATCTCTAGCTCCAATCAGTTCTAGCTAACATTGCCAAAGGGAAGGACAGGTCAAAAGCGTCTGGAGGTGAAAAATCATCTCACACCTGCCTTAGGACAATAGTGCATTTTCTGATGCAAACTATGTAAATTAACCTAGTCAGTACTGGATTTTTTTTTTCCATTTCAGTTTTCCACAGAAAATCCACATAAATGAGTGGAATTGTTGGGAGCTTTGAAAAACTGCTTTTTAAATTGCAAAACAGAATCAAATGGGAAAGGGATGCTGCAGCACGTGAGGAGGAAATACTGAGCAAAAGTGCACCCATTAGACAAAATGACACTGAAAGATGCATGTTAGTGAAAATAACATATAGAAACAGAGTGAGTCAGAAGGGGCCTCCCGGGCCATCTAGTCTGACCTCCGGCACCAGCCGGCTCTGCTCACGACATGCCCACCATGTGCACGTCCAACCTATCCTTGAACACCCGCACCGATGGGGCCTCAACGACCTCTCGTGGAAGCCCATTCCACACCCTCGGGGTCCTGACTGTCAGGAAGTGCTTCCTGGCATCCAAATGAAACCTTGGCTCCCTGAGCTTTGCTCCGTTGGAGCACATCCTGCCATCCTCTGCAGGGGAGAACAGGTCTCTACCCATCTCCGTGTGACATCCCCTCACATACCTGTATGTCGCCAACATATCCCCTCTGAGTCTCCTCTTCTCCAGGCTGAAGGGACCCAGTTCCCTCAGTCTCGCCTCATACGGCATCCCCTGCAAACCGGCCACCAACCTTGTGGCCCTACGCTGCACTGACTCCAACCTGGCTATTTCCTTTCTGTAATGAGGGGCCCAAAACTGAGCACAATACTCCAGTTGCAGGCACACCAGAGTCGTATAGAGTGGTAGTAATACCTCTCTTGATCTAGAAGCCACACTTCTGGCTATGCAACCAAGGGTGGCGTTCGCCCTCTTGACCACCGCATCACACTGCTGACTCATGTTTAGCCTGCAGTCAACCAGTACCCCGAGGTCCCTTTCACAAGTGCTGCTCTCCAGCCACTTGTCCCCTAACCTGTACTTATGACAGCTCTTCCTATGCCCCAAGTGCAAGACCTTGCACTTATCCACACTGAACGCCATCCTGTTGTCTCCTGCCCACTTCCATAGTCTGTCCAGATCCTTTTGGATATGGAGTACCTGATCCTCAGTTGTGGCCACTGCTCCAGTTTTAGTATCGTCTGCGAATTTGATCAGCAGACTGTTCACCCCTTCTTCCATGTCATTGATGAAAAGATTAAACAGGATCGGCCCCAGGACAGAGCCCTGGGGGACCCCGCTTGTCACTGGCCGCCATCCCGATGATTCCCCACTAATGGTTACCTTCTGCTTTCGGTCAGTCAAACATGCCCTAATCCACCAGACAGTGCTTTGGTGTATCCCAAAACTCCTCAGTTTCTCCACCAGGATATCATGGGGCACTTTGTCAAAGGCCTTGCTGAAATCCAGGTAAACCATATCAGGGGAGACTCCTCAAAAAACCCACTAGGAACCCATCTGCATCAGTGTACCCAGCTGGGTTGTTGTGAAAGGCTGTGCATAGCTTCAGTGAGGTTATTTTATTTTTATTTTTTTATGTATTTGGGGTTGGGTGGAGTACATGGTTGCCTGTTTTGTGATGGCCGGTTTACACGAACAATGTGCAGTGCTGAAATTTGATTCGGCTGAGTGTCCAGCAGTTTTTGACCAAAAACGGCACGACCCTTGTGCCCCATCCTCCCTATTCACCTGATCTTGCCCTGTGCGACTTCTTGGTTTGTTTTGTTTTGTTTCATTTCCCTGGAGGAAAAATGTCCTTAAAAGGAAATGTTTTGCCAATGTTGAGACAAAAAGCAAAATGGTGAAATGGTGAAACAAAAACCAGCAGAAGCACTAAAAGACATCGAAATCGACTAGTTCAAAACCTGTTTTGAGCAGTGGAAAAGAGTCCCGATAGGTGTATTGCATCAAACGGAGAGAATTTTGGTCCGCCTGGCACCAATGCTTCTTTCCTTTCAGCGTTGGGCAAAACCATTTATTCTTCCCTGTATTTTAATTGTGAACTTGTTTTAGTTAGTGGATTTATATTTTAACATTGGATGTTGGGCAACTGTTATTCTTATTTCTATTTTTAGGATTAATTTGTTGTAAATCATCTCGAGACGTCTGAGACAGTATAGAAAAATTTCAAATAAATAAATAAATACTTTGATTTTAACTGAACTTTGAACATGGAAAAATAAATACATGATTTTTTATAAATAAATCCCTGTGGGGATTTGGCGGGTGGGGGGGGGGGGCCCTCATATTGTAACCAGGAAAAGTGCTTGCAAATGCTGCATACATTGGGCCAGATTGCATACAAAATGGACATACAAAGAAAAATATGCATCAAAATGTACAAATATTACTGTAGATATTTTTCAAGGAAATAGGAAGGGAATCAAAAATTAATGTTTAAAACTGAAATTAATAAAATTAGTTCAGGTTTATTGAAAGACTGCATTTACCTGGATACATAATAAGTTCTGCAAATCTGAAGCTGAAAATATATACGTCAAGCAAAATCATGAAAAGTAATATTTGTCATTCAGCAGAATTTTCTCCATCAAAAAGCATTAACATCTTGAGCTCTTTGATGCTACAAGTGTAGAATAAAGTTTAGAAGCAATTTTGCTAAACCAGGGGAGCACATATAAATCACAGAAGAGTTTGTAGACGTGCATCTTTTTTAATGCCTTAATAAAGAAACATTTTAGTAAGCCTCAGCAGTGTATTGGTGAGCTCCCCTTCACATGTTGTTAAAAGTTATGGAAGCTTCTTTGCAAGCTGCAGAAATTACAAAATGAAATGTTAATAATAAAAAGGAATTATCAATAAGCAAATGAACATTTGAGTTGCTCAAAGCATATAGCAAACATATAGCAAAGAGAAAAATGTGTTGTGTTTGTGCTTGTGACAATTATTGAACTTAAAATCTACTTGAGTCACTTCTGCACAGGAGCTGCTTTTATGCTTTCTTTTTTCATCAGAGTTAGAAAATGTTATGGTCATAAAGGGAAATATGGAAAAAAACATGTTTCCCTACTGTTTCAGCTCTCAGCCATTTCTGAATTGATGATATCGCACTGATAAATCAGATACTTTACTTTGACATTGTTTTGTTATAAAGCTATGAGTAATCACATAATGCAATGGGACCATTTACAATTGTTTGCAGCTTTCATAAAGGGGCTATTCCAAATCCCTGTGCAATTAATTACTCCAAGCTCAGATGTATTTTGGATTACAAAGAGATTGCAAAAGTCACTGCATCATGGAAGACATATGGGTTGTACATTCAAGTAGGTCTCCAAAGAATATAATAGTATTGTACGAAACAACAGAAAGTGTATGTCATAAAGGGAGGGTATCTTTCAACTGTTCCTGTTTCAACTGTTCCTGTTTACAAGGTACTCATCCACAATACATTACAGCCTTTTCCCTCTTTTAGATGGCTATTGAGGAATGCTTTCATTTTCATTATCTGTGTGTTGAACCTTTTTAAGTTCAAGCCAAATGCCATTTTGGAGAAGCTGTTGGGCGTTGCATTCCAGTAATAAGCAGAGGCAAAATGGGAGGAAGCAATGGGATAGACCAAAAATTACCCCAATATGCCTGCACATATTAGGGGTTTTGACTGCCAGTAGCTAAGACTTAGGAGACTCATCTCACCCTTTTTGAATGGAGAAAAAAACTGCACACAGATCAGAAGAGCATCCAACACTTAATGGTCAAGGAGAAAGGTTGGAGCAGGGGAAGAGCTTGTGGTCTTCTGGGGATGGCCTTTGTCCCTGGCATGTGGAGCAGCTTCTCGTCTATTAATCCCTGCTCCGTACACACCTACACAAAGAGCGTAACTCTAAGGGAAACATTGTTGAATAGGTTCAAGTTGCAGCTATTATGAGAGTATACAAATAAAACCAGATCAACCACAGTATCAATCATTTCTCTTGCATTTGAAATCTTAAACCCCTAGATAGGTCAAAAGCAGATAAAGGGTGAAATCCTAGGCATGTTTGGACAGAAACAGTTCAGGTCAGCAGTTCCAAGCCAGCCACTGGGTCCAAAATGCTTCTTACATAAAGCAGTGTGATGGACAGGCCTATATTGGCTATATTTGTACAAGTTTAATCAAATAACCTGCCCAGCACTGCTTAATTAGGAACAAGCTTCCTGTATTCTATTTTCAGCTGTCTGTCTGCTAAGATGTGTGTCTGACTTCAATTTCCTATAGAGAAATGCAGCCATATTAAGAATAATTTACTAGTGGTGTATTCATATTGTACCTTCCACATTGTAACTTTCCCACATCACAACTCAAAGCAACATGTAATACAAATATTTAAATGACTAATTAAGATCAGAGTAAATTATTAATGTCCATTCAGGCATGTAAAATCTGAACAATATTATCAAAAACAAAATTCAAAAAGCCAGCAAAAATGCCTTAAATGCATTATCACAAGGATTTGAGTATGACACTACAACACATTACTAAATGATAAGATTTAATTTGCTAATTAATATCCCATGGACAGAGAGCTAATACTTTCTTCCATAGAAAAATGAGACCTGTCATTTTTGAGGGCTCAGCAAATTTCACTGGAAATCTGTGTGCAGTCAGTCACTTTCCATCTGTGTCTTACCATCTGCATATATAATATAGCAATTCTGTTCACATTATTGCATACCGTGTCACTCTGTGTTATGTAGCTTCTTCATTCTTATAAAGTGCATTCACTGCTTCCAGGGAGCAGTGGTTGGAACATAAAACACCTTATTTCACTCTTGTATTGCTGCATTTAGCAGGCTATGTAAGATTACTAGGGATAAGCAAATCCTATTTCTACATACTGACAATTTTCAAAGGGCTACTGCGCTTAACCTGGACACATTTTGAGCTTTATTTCAACTAGTGGTTGTTTGGCTTTGGACTTTCCCTGTTCTTACATGAACCTGATTATCTAGATCAAGCATGCACAGCCTTCTCAGCCCTAAGAACTGCTTCTGATTCTTTCCCAGGGACATACACATACATCCATGAACTTGTTCACACATGCATGTGAGCACTCTCTCTCATACACACTCACTAGTAATCCCGATATAAACCAGTTTTTCCATGCTGGGGAAATAGCTATCTAGGAACATCTCTGGGGGAGTGAATGGAGAGTCTTCTCTCTTCCAACAGTCTGGATAAATCCTTTCCTTGCTGTTGCTAACAGTGAAGGAAGGTCAATCTGTATTTGGACTGCAAGGGGCAGGGAATGCATGCAGGCTGGGAACCAACTGTGTACCTTGAGCCCAATTCATTTCGTTCTGGTTTCCAGTCTTGAGTATGGGAAAGAAACTGCTTTGGTCATACTATTGAATAACTAGTATTTTACTTGACTCTGTACTGACTAGAGAGCTGGAAAGAATAAATCTTCAAGAGCACCTTTCATTGGTAACCTGTGCCAGTTTTCATATTTTCATTCTGCACTGGACTGTTTTGTATGCATATGTAAACAGAAAAAAATGTTTTCAAAAACACTTCTAGAAACAATATAATGAGGAAAGACCTGTTGCAATCTCTGTAATATTTATTCAAATATACGTATGTCCACTAAGCAATATCTAGACAGAGTTAAAGGTATATAGGCATTTCTTCTCCTTTAGGGTTCTTGAAAACTACCAGTAGGAAGTATGGTAATTAATCTGTGAAGTTATTCAAGCTGCTCTCTTCACATTGCACGAAAGCAGAGTGTTTTAGCAGGGGGAAAGCCAAGCGGTGGGGAGCATGGGTGATGCAGGGCTGGTATTTCACATGCTTCGATCCTTTCCTGGAACCCAAAGTATAAGCAATTGCCTCAGCATGGTAGTCTCCAAATGTGTTGGACTGTAACCTGCCTGATCTTTGAGAGGCACAGGCAGTGGGTGTGCTGGCTGGGGAATAAGAGGAGTTATAGCATTGAGAGTCACTGTGCCACGCTGGTTGGAATGTGGGACTGGGACTCAGGAGATCTGGGTTCTAGTCCACACTCAGCCCAACCTACCTCACAGGGTTGTTGTTATAAGGATAAGTGTGAGAGAAAGAACAGAATTATGTAAGCTGCCTCGAGTTCCTTGGAAGCAAAAGAAAGTGTGATATAAATATGATAAAAAATAAAATGGGCAAACACATCTGGAGGGCACCAGGTTGGAGAAGGCTGGCTTAATTGTACCTGGCATTCTTAGCTGGTTCGTCTCTGGTGTATCATCCTGCGCAGATTTAAACATATATTACAGAAACAATCTTTTCAGACTGATTATCTGTAGTCGCCCCATTCAACAATGATGTCCTTCCAGTTCAGTATATAAGGTAAGTGCCGGATGGACCATTAGACTGCAAACCCATCACATTTTATGTCAGTTGAAAGCAGGCAAAACTTCTTTAAACAATTCGTGCAGATGGTACAGGGTCCTGTACACACTGTGATGCATGAAGGTACTGATGCATGATATTTACACCAAAGTGGGACCTGTGGTCTCTTCAGATATTTGCCACTATTACTGCCTCCATTGACTCCATTGCTTCCTACTTGCTATGATGGCTGAAGCTGCTGTGAGCTGGAGTCTGACATTGCCTGGAGGGCCACAGGCTTTCCATACTATTATGCGTGTGTGCACGCGCACACGCATACAAAGATGCCAGCATTCCTTTTTCATTTGCAACATTGTACATTTGCACAAGGATGTTTGGTGAGCCAGCTGTGACCTTCCCGAATTAGTCTGACTTGACAACAAGTTTTCATGTCTTAGTTACTTTACATTGGGACTGCCACCTGAACTTGTGCTGAAGTGTAACCGGAAGCTTCAGCTGGTGCAAAATCCAATTGTTAGACTGCTAATTGATTCATGGAAGTGGAACTATATTACAGCTATACTGAAAAATCTCCACTGTTTGACAGTTGTTTTCCAGGAGCATTTCAAAATGTGGTCTTTATATTTTGAAGTCCCGACTAGCTTAGAATCTGTCTATGATGTGACCTTGTCCAGGTATTCAGATCTACAAGATGTCCCCTTTAAGGACATAATTACTTGTAGATGGTTATCTGTCAGGCAGGCATGAAAAGTCTTTCTCCCTTGTTGTCCTAAACTATGAATTCCCTTAAGAACTGTGATTGACCCTGCTTCCTTGGCCGTTAGAAAGAGTGCAAAGATGCATCTCTTCCATCCAGCCTTTGAAAGTGTGATTTTAATGTTTAAAATGTTTAATGTTTAAAATTTTTATTCCTCTGTTCCAGTTTGTTATACTTTGCCCTGATAGCATTTTAGTAAGTAAATCAATACAATAGGTTACAGAAAGGAAAGCTCCACATGAAGGCTGGACTTGCTGGACTGCTTACCAGTTAGAAAATGGAGAGGCAGCTGAAGAAGAGCTGACTCCATTCAGGAAAGCAGGGAATAAAGATTTTATGTCTAGTGATGCTGCTGTACACGAAGAGATGCAAATCTTCCTGCAGCTAACCTCTCATTACATAATGAATCATGGTTTGCCACTCAGTGGAGATTCTTGTCATTAGAAATACAATATCCTCATCTACCATCTTCTTGTCAGAGCAAGCGGTGTATATCCCTCCCTGCATACTGTGCCAACGTAAACACAGCACTAGAGTTCTCTTGCAAGGTAATATTGTGCACCTGTAAGTAGCATCTTTTTTCAAAGTGTCCTGAGAGCAACACAGATACATGCAAATGGTGGATCAGAACTTGTAAACAGTGCTTTCCAGCACTGAAAATACATAGAAATGTACTAGGAAGATATTCAGCAACTGCCTGGAGACCCAGGTTGACAACATTATGGTGCAAACTAATTTCCATTTTTGTGCATTCCAGGAAGAAAAACTATTATCCTTACTAAATAGAACATCCAACCTAGCGCAACTCAATCTTCAACTACATTCCAAAGCAACTCATTCAATGTCAGTCCATTCAAAGCTTTCCATACTGAGTTTTCACGTGCATTCCCTTCATACCAGCTGTGTTGGTACTGAAACATTGTCTTGTGAAGTCACAGACAATATTGCAGTCTCCATCAACTAATGTGAATGGATTACTTGCCTTTATCCAGCTTTATATGATGTGTTTTCAATTGAGGTGAAGCAGTGTCTCAGCCTCATCAGACATGACGAACTCTGTGTAATGCTATATGGTTTTTTTAAGGAGAGAATATATTCCAGCCTTCCCTTTCTCATGCACTGTGTTCAGGCCTTTTATCTGGGTTAGTGTAAAGCAGTTTTTCATTCCATTAAAACAAAAGCAAAACTGAAAATGAATAACAGAATAATAGAGAATTGGAAGGATCCTTTAAGTTATCCTATTTCCTACTGAATTCAGGGAATCCAGAGTTAAACTAATAGCAACAGATAGCTGTCCAACTTTTCTTAAACACACCCAGTAAAGGAGAAGATATTAACCCTCTTATGTAACTGGCTGTTATGTTAAATTCCTTTTACTGTTCAGAAATATGCCAGTCAACTGAAATCTGCCCTCCTTTAAATGAAATTTAGTCCATCCTTCTTAAGCCACAAAAACAAGTCTTTGTCTTCTTATGTATGACAGCACTGCAGGTATCCGAAAAATGTTATCATGTCTCTTGTCAGTGTTTTCTTATCAAATTGCTTCAACTTTTCCTTATATAACTTAGTGTCTATTCTCATGACCATGTTGCTTGTCCTTATCACTGTTCCCCAACCCACCTTCCAGCGTTTGCATAGCAGGAACCTAGGTTAAGCTATCTAGGAAGGAGGCACCAAAGCCAAAGTGCAAGACAGAAAGGACAAAAAGATGTAAATACTGCATGTATTATCTCAGTTTGATACATCTGGACCAGCTGAATGGTTCAGGCCCCTTCCCTTGGCACAAATTTCCTACATGCCTGCCTATCATGGAGCAACAGTTTGGAAATCAAGGCTGAACAGAGGGCTGTTTCAAAGATGCATGAGCATCACTTTATCTGCTTAATAAAGTAATGATTGCACATGTGAATAGGCTACCATAAACCCATCAGCACAAAATCATGCTCACATAATCTGTATCTCACAACAAATGTGATGTTTTTGATGGAGCTACTTTACACCTGTCACTCATCAAGTGCAAATTAATTAAGCATACATATATCAAGTGATGCACATGTATGTCAGAAGCAGCTTGCAGTGGCTATAAATGAAAGCAAAACATGATACCTCCATTTCTTAACTTGACAGTTTTCTGAACCCATGATCAGTCCAGCTCCTCAAACACAAGGTAACAATGATCAACACCATTTAAGAGAAAGGACACCCTTCCAAAGCAAAATAATTTGATCACCAGCATGAGAGGAATTTAGGGAAAGACCTCCCCCAACTCCTGATTTTCACAACTATGTATCTATATTGTACTCCAAGGAAAATAACAAATGGAAAGAACAAAATATGAAGTTTCATTACTGAGAAGGTACTTGTGGGAATCTATGTAAACCATTATAATTCACTAATTTTCTGTTTATTTGCTTCTCCAGAAGATACTTTATTATCTGCTTAACACTTCTAGCAAGAGCCCCACATAATCTAATTTCCCCTTGATTTTATTGTGCATGGTTTGTTTCCATCTGCCTGATAAATGCTTATCATTCAGAGAGCAATTCCAGAGAGAACAGTTGCTCTAGTACTTGTCATGTGAAGCTCTCTGATGCACTATAACACAATGTCGCAATCCATCTACTTTATGATTAAGATCGCAACTTTTTTCAGAGTCCTCCTATAAGTTAGGCAGTTTTTTTAATGATGCTGACTCATCAATGCAAAACTATTTCACATAACAGTTTAACACGAAACAATACTTTAAAAATCCTCAGCCATGTTTATTTTTTTAATTTTATTATACCCAAAATATCTTAGCTCTGGAAGCTTTTACTGACAAAATTACAACTAAAATACCAGCTAAAATGATATCTAAGGGTATTTGCACAAGGTTTTTAAAGACCAGAATCTTCCAACTTTGTCAAATTGTGTAAGAATAGAAATTAGAGAAAAGAAAAGTAATAAGAGCCTATTAAACAATACCCCATATTTATAGGGGGGCCTTTTCAAAGAGGTCTGGGGCTGAGGGCTCTACAAAGGTTAGAAAGCTGCCCACTCCAAAGGCTCACTGAATTAAGGCTGATATTTTTAAAGTAAGTGCTAAAATCCAATTACATGGACACAATAAAATGTTTTATTATTTATTTCCTCTTTTTTACTGTTAAAGCAAAATGCTGTCTGGTTGCTGCAAAGAAATAAAAGTTGCTCTTAGCTGATGACATGCTGAATGCGAATGATCTGACACAGCTGCTAATAAGACAAATAACATTTAAGAATATATGCAGACCTAATATTTGTCTGGGTTTCCCATCCTTTTATCAACTGAAAAGGTTATGCTTTGTGGGGACATAAATAGAAAAGTGGGGGACTGGGAACTGTATAGTACACTGTGGACACAACCCAGAAAATTGTTAAACCAGCACCACAGATCCCACCTGCCCTTGGGCTTACATTTGCAAAATATTAATTCCCAAAAAACATGGTAAAGGATTTTTGGAACTTGGGTTCCTGACTTTCCAAAATAGTTTGTGATACAATGACAGGGTTCTGCAACTCCAGAAGGAAATTCAGAAATCACAGTGCTCCTTGTCAATCGTGCTGTATTTATTTGTAGCCTACTTATGCTAATATGGAACAATACTTTGCATGCTATTCAGCAATGTCCTCAAGGAAGTCTTCAGTATTAATCTTTGGGAAAGTATTGATTGAGTAAGAAAATGAAAGCACAGATAAAGTAGGAAAACTGGCAGTGAGGAGGCTGAGAAGTGTATCTTAGAGCCCATGAAGGGAAATAGTATAAAATCATAATGTTAATTAGGAGACTATAAGGTTAAGTATAACTTCACACACTATCTGCTTTTAGTAAGCACCCACACTTACTAAATATTGGATACTGGATTGATTCTGGAACAAGATTAAAGAATAAAGGAAAGATGTTAGAATTAGTACTGAGATATGTATGAATAAGAATGTGTCCAGCCCAGCCATACAGAAGTGGAGATTTTTAATTTTAAATATGGGAATATTCTTTGTAAATACTCTGAGAATTAATTCAGTACGGAGGCAGACATTTAAAAAAGAGTCCGATTCAAGAAAAATGGATATAAACTCATACACAAAGCTTGGAAAACAGTTTTCTAAACATCATAGAAATAGTCTGCTAGTCCAACAACCGGTTTCTATTAGTTGTATTATAGCATGCTCATTCTTCAAAATGTCATAGGAAAATTACAAAAGGTTCTGAAGAGGTAAATAGACTTGCTTAGCTTCACTGGTGGAAGTCTATCACTTGCTTTCAGACCATTCTTGCACAATTCAGTGTAGAACAGCTAGGAAAATGGCAGGTTATTGTATAGCTAACTTGGATTTCAGAGATTATCGTTTGGATACAGAAAGATGCACCATACCCCACTGCACACATATCACATCACTGATTCACTTGAAAGTTGTAGCTTAAAAATGTACATTAGATGAATTATTCATATATGTGAAAGGAAGATATCTACCAATACACAATGGTTTTAGACAGACACCTTCTGCACACATAGCTGAGTTGGAGCCACATATAGTCACAGTTAAAGAACCCTCACTGAAATATGCAGAGCTTAGCTTAGTTTTAATCCACTTGTCCCATTGATGTCTATGGATTAACACTTAATCGATTGCATCCTATTGAATTATTATTTGAATTAATATCACATTAGTTAACTTAGCTCTTATATTTTAAAGCATCTTTATTCAGATAACATTTTAATTCATTTCCCTCCATGTTGCTTCTGAAGAACAATGGCAAAATACAACTAATTTTCAGACACTACCACCTGTCATCAATTCAAATAATGGTAGATTAAAAAGCTAAATTTGTAAAATACTTTAACAATAAGGCTAAAAGAAGGCTTCTTTTAACATGCCAGAAGCAGCTTTGTTTGTCCAGATTGTACACTGCCCACGGCCACCTTGAGTAAAGAAACAGAAGACAATGAATCATTGACTTCAATTAGTAGCAAATGAGCTACATTTTCATCTAAGAAATATTGTTTATTATTGTTTGTATTACATGGGTCAAAATTCTGCAAGTGTGATCATTCAACAGCAGATTGTACATGCCCATCTGTAATTTTTCCTTCATTATACATGCATGTATAGCCAATTTTACTGGAGACCAAGCTCATCCAAACGACTGCATTCCCAATCAAATTATATGGTTGTGAAAGCTGGACAGTGAAGGGAGCTGACAGGATGCATTCCAAATGTGGTGCTGGAGAAGAGCTTTGTGAATACCCTGGACCAAGAGAAACATGCACAAGTGGGTCCTAGATTAGAACCTTCCCTGGAAGCAAAAATGACAAAATAGGCTGTCATTCTCTGGACGCATCATGAGAAGGCAAGACATTAATGTTAGGGAAAGCTGAAGGCGGAAGATGAAAATATGAGATGGATTGACTATATAAAGGAAACCACAGCCTTGAACTTGGAAGAGCTGAATGGAGCTGTCATGGACAGGGCATTTTGGAGGGCTGTCATTCACAGGGTCACCATAAGTCAGACAAATTGATGGCACTTAAAAAACACAGAGCCAAATTTTGCATCAACCCCCCCCCAAACATTCAAACATTAATAGGGATGCAAAGTTATTTCCAAATCCATTCCAATGTTATAGTATTTTCTACCTTATTCAGTAGTATAGTGTGGTCAGCTATTTGACTTTCCATAAAAAACAGGAAAAGACCTGCATCAGAGTATTAAGACTGAAATTAAGACTTGACTTTGACATTGGCAGATTAGTAAGATGTAGTTATAAACAAATCCCTCTTGTGTCACGGTCATTTCTAAATTTCCCCGAGTACCAGCCAAGAAAACAGACAGAGAAAGAGAGCCAAGAGAGCTTTGTCCTTCCAACATTGGTACAAAAATAAAAAGTAGTCCAGTGCTCGTGAAGTTACACTTATACAGGGGAACACAACACTTAGTCCATGGTCATCCTTATGAGGACTCTGCCCCTTCTCCTACATTTGTTGCTGCAGTGGCAGCAGGGGAAAAACACTGAAATTGCAAGAAAACAAAGTACAAGGGGAGAAAGTAGAATAGTGCTCCTGTAAGCCTTCCCATGCAGCAAAAAGAGATGACACCAGAAGATGAGCCCCTCAGGTCAGAAGGTGTCCAATATGCTACTGGGGAAGAGCAGAGGGCTAGTACTAGTAGCGCCAGAAAGAATGAAGCGACTGGGTCAAAGCCGAAAGGACACTCAGTTGCAGATGTATCTGGTGGTGAAAGGAGAGTCCGATGCTGCAAAGATATATACTCCATCGGAACCTGGAATGTAAGATCCTTGAATCAAGGCAAGCTGGATGTGCTCAAACAAGAGATGACAAGACTGAACATCAACATCTTAGGAATCAGTGAACCAAAATGGACAGGAATGGGTGAATTTAATTCAGATGACCATCAGGTATACTACCGTGGGCAAGAATCCCTCAGAAGAAATGGAGTAGCCTTCATAGTCAATAAAAGAGTAGGAAAAGCAGTGCTGGGATACAGCCTCCAAAATGACAGAATGATCTCAGTTCGAATCCAAGGAAAACTATTCAACATAGTTTTCCTGCAGCCAAGATATTAAAAAACGCTTGCTCCTGGGGAGGAAAGCTATGGCAAATCTAGACAGCATACTAAAAAGCAGAGACATCACCCTGCCAACAAAAGTGCGTATAGTCAGGGCCATGGTTTTTACTGTTGCAGTGTATGGCTGTGAAAGCTGGACCATAAGGAAGACTGAGCGCAAAAGGATTGAGGCCTTTGAATTGTGGTGCTGGAGGAGACTCCTGCGAGTCCCTTGGACAGCAAGGCAATCAAACCGATCAGTCCTAGAGGAGATCAACCCTGACTGCTCTTTAGAAGGCCAGATCCTGAAGATGAAACTCAAATACTTTGGCCACCTAATGAGAAGGAAGGACTCCCTGGAGAAGAGCCTAATGCTGGGAACAATAGATGGCAAAAGAAGAAGGGGTCAGCAGAGGATGAGGTGGCTAGATGGAGTCACTGAAGCAGTCGGCATGAGCTTAGGTGGACTCCAGGGGATGGTGGAGGACAGGAAGGCACTTCCATATAAGGACACTTCCTATGAAGTGGAAGTACAAGCTGATAAAGCAAGGTTTGATAGGCAAATGGTCAAGGAACATCTCATTGGGCCGAGTGAGTTTAGATCTCCAGTGCCCAATGAACTCCATGCTAGAGTCGTAAAGGAACTGGTGGAATAACTCTCAGAACCACTGTCTATTCCATTCAAGAAATCATGGAGGACAGGGGAAGTGCTAGATGACTGGAGAAGGGCTAATTTGTTGATTATTTGTTGAATTTCTGCACCACCCCTTAGTCTAGATGACTCCCTGGGAGGCTTACAAAAACATAATATCGACATATACATAAAACATTAATATAAAATCTACAAGCATACTAAACAATACAATAACAAAGTTTCCCATGATCTCCTGTTAACAAACTAGCTATAAGTGGGCAAGATGGAATAATGATCAGGTGGATCTATAGTTGCCTACAGAATAGGACTCAGATAGTGCTCATCAATGGCAGCTTCTAAAACTGGGGAGAGGTATTAAGTGGGGTACTGCAGTGTTTTGTCCTGGCCCAAGTCATTTTCATTAATGACTTGGATGAGGAAGTCCAGGAAACAATTCTCAAATGTGGAGATGACATAAAACTGGGTGGGGTAGCTAATACCCTGGAAGACAGAAGATCCAAGGTGATCTTGATAGGTTGGAGTGCGGGGCTGAAAACAACAGAATTAAACAACAGAAGTAGGGACAAAGGCCAGATTCTCCACCTAGGAAAAAGAAACCACATGCATTGCTGCAAGATGGGGAATACGTGGCTCAACAATACTGCAAGTAAGAAGGATCTTGGCATTGTTGTAGAGCACAAGCTGAATATGAGTCCACAATGTGATGTGGCTGCAAAAAAGGCAAATGCTATCTTAGGCTGCATTAAGATAAGTATCATTTCCAAATCACGTGAAGTACTAGTTCCGCTTTACTGGTTAGGCCTCACCTGGAGTACCTTGCATAGTTCTGGGCACCACTGTTTAAGAAAGATGCAAACAAGCTGGAAAATGTTCAGAGGAAGGCAACAAGGATGATCCATGGCCTAGAAACAAGGCTCTGTGAGAAGGGATTGAAAGAACTGCAGACTGATAGCTCCTCAAGGAACTGAAAGGGTGTCACAAAGAGGATGGACAGGATCTCATCCCGGAGTGCAGGGCACAAAATAACGGACTCAAGTTACAGATAACCAAATTTTGGCTAGATGTCAGGAAAAATTTCCTGACTGTTAGAGCAGTACGACAGTGGAACCAATAACCTGTAGAGATTGTGGCCTCTCCCACACTTGAGGCATTCAAGATGCAACAGGACAGCCATTTGAGAAGGATAGGTTAAGTTGGAATCGTGCACTGAGCAGGAGGTTAGAAGCCCCGGCCCCTTCCAACTCTACTATTCGATGATTCTATGATTAAATTAAACTCTAGTGAGTTCATAATCTAGCTAGTTTCCAATGCTGGCTTGTTTAGATGATTTTTTAAATAAACTAGAGTTTGCTTCATAATTAGTTAGAACAAAACAGATTCCTCCATTTCCTTTCATCCAGCCATGCAGAAAATGAAGAAAGGAAAAGCAGCTCTTGAACTTGGCACTTTGCGTAGGCTTTTTCCCACTCATGCACACAGCAACTGAACTATGATTCCACATTATAGGAAGATGCACCCGTAAGCGCCCTTTTCTGCTGTGCTGCAAAATGGATCGAGGTATTTTCAACGGCTGTGGACAAAGAGAGGTGAATAGATTTTCAATTTTTTTAAAAAATTGATGTTGTTATGCCTGTGTATTTGAGAACACTCGCAAAAATTGGCATTTTTAGTTTGTTTTTTAGGCTGGATCCAGATTGGTCATAGCATTAGATTCAATGGTGTCAGTCCATCAGCAGAACAAATAGTGCTGGGGGATCAAAGTTCCCTTCCCTATGTCATTTCACTTATGAGCACCCCAAATCTGCTTCAGAAGGTTTGGAAACCTCTAGGACAAAAGTGCAGGTTGGGACTACAATGGAACAGAAGGGCAGGGAAGCTCCAGGTGCCTGAGTAGAAGTCTATTTGCATAATATGGAATTTAAGCCATACTTAGAACGATTACTCATGCCACACTGATTTCAATGTGTCTGCTCTAATACAGCTTATGTCTGCATTCAAAATTTCATGTATATGAGCAGAAATTAAATAGATTAAAGGAAACTGGACAGAAGCGTGAATAAAGGTATTTTTAAAAAACAATCTTTATAGCTGGATCAATAAATTACCAACTACCAATTAAATGTATCACATATTCTAGTCTATTCCACCTCCTCTCAAAGGCCAGTAGGGTTGCAGACTTTTTCTGCATACAAATTGAAATTACTCTGTCAAGGTTGGATGGACAAACATGGCTTTAATTTGAAAGATGATTCTTTTTACTGAGGTTACCATTTCTATGCATACAGCTGGGTATCCCAATCCAGTAAAAAACTGAATATAGATACTTAAGATAATGTGTATCATTATACAAGTCCACTTATTTATGCAAACAATGAGTTGTGTGAAACTTCGTTTATCACTCTAGTTCACAAGCCTGCAATGGGAAAACTGGATTGACATAAGAAAGTGAATTCTATTTATTTTATATTGCATCTCAGCAAAACAGCTGGAAAAATAAATCAAACACTTTTACTTGTGAAATATTTGCTGCTGGTATGGCAGTATGGAAGGTTCTTCTGCCCTAAGAAGTAGTACCATGTGCTGATTTCCAGGCCATATAAGTAATCAAGGTTTAAATTCATCACTATAATTGTTTATATGGTCATTGGATTTTACTATTTGAATTACATTTTAATATTAGGATGTTTGTATGTTTGTTTACATATATTGCCTTACAATCTCTTATGGAAGCTGCCTCAGGAGAATATTGTTAATGTAATAACCATAACCTACCATAAAAGACAGCCTACTAATACCACAAATAAATATGAAACACATGATCCCAAGACTAAGTGAGTGTCGTGCATGAAGCTCGGACAGAAACAGTGACTCACGAGGAGACCTTGCTCTTGGCACCCAGTGCCCAAGAGTCGGCCCCACAACCCAATGCAGTGACGCCTGAGCCAGCTACTGTGTCTTCCTCTGAGCCTCAGCACGTTGAGCAAACGCCTGGACCTTTATCAGAGACAGAGAGTCATGAGAAAGAGGAAGCTGCAAGTTCTCCTCTGAAGGAGGCAGAGCAAACTGCCTCTCCCCCCCCCCCCCCCGATGCTGATCTCCCTGAGCCAGAAACAGAAGACACAATAGGTGTGGTGGATTTTTCAAGAGCCCAGAACAGACCTATTTTACGCCGATTTGAACAGCTACAAAGTAGACAGCGTAAGAGGGAGGAAAGGCGTGACTTGGGAGAATGATCCCACGTGGGCTCAGGAAGAGAAGCCATTATAGGGCTGACATCTGCTTAGCAAGGACCACTAGTAGGGAACTTATCTATAGAACTGTAAATCTTGTAGACAATTAGCATTAAAGGACTTCAGTTTTATTGCTCTAGAATGTGTGGAATGTTTACATACCGGGCTCCCCCTCATGACAGTGAGTGCTCAGCCTTTACATGCCTGGGTTTGAATCCTTGTGTCTTAAGTTCCTGCAGTGAACAAGCTCCCCATCTTTAAGTGGTTAATAGCAGGCAGGTCTTGCTGGAAATACTTGTATCTACTGAATCTGGCTGGTGCTGATGAGTACACATTTCTTTTCAATTCATTATTCTAAGAATTTACCAAAATCGAAGCTATTTTTATTCAGGAGAGCAAGAACTTGAGAGTTAAAAAAATCAAATGCAGGAAGTAATGAAACTAATACATTCACCCATTCCTACTATATAAACATTTTTTTATCCTTTTTCAAAGGGCAGTCAGAAAGAAAGAAACATTTTTTCTGCTTCTGTTTTGAATTTCTATAATCACTTTTCATCACAAGCTGGATGTTTCTCTTAACAATAAGTGGTGACTTCTACCTTGTCCTTTCAGTACATCTGGAAAAAATGGAATTTATTCCTCCTCTTCTTACAGTAACTTCAAATTGCTTTCTGCCCGCTTCACATAATAAAAGTAAACAACTAGGCTGTATTTCACTCCATTCCACTCATGAAAGAATAAGTAGGAAAACATCCCATTTCACTGGACCTGAACAATAATTATACCTACCTCTTCATTATACTCCCCTTCCTAAATAACATGCAACTATCATGTTCTCTGAAAATTAATGTTGCTTATTTGTAATAACTTGAAGCAATGGTATCTCATTAAGGAACATAAATAGCAGGTGCAATACAAAATGCCAAAGAAATGAGATTTTATATGTAGATGAAATAAGTTCATGTTTAAGAATAATTTACCTCTGATGTTGTTTCTCCCCTAGAACCCCGGATATTTATCTCTTTATGATCTACTTCATAAAATAATTTCAGCAAAAAGTCTACAATAATCTGAAATGGAAATTTTGCCCTCTGACTCAGACTTGTTGGGAAAGCGAGGTCAGCTAATTATCCATGAAAGATAGAGCTGCTTTTGTAAGCTGCACAGGGAATGAGAAGTGAATGGAAGTGCAGATATTATTCAGGGGGAAAGAAGCTAATGTTACACACAGCCAGAATATAAGATTAGATCATCAACTCCCATTAGCAAATGCCCCATGTTCATATTCAGGTTTTGGTGTACAAAAAAAAATCACCATTTTTTCACTCTAAGTTTTAGAAATGGTGTCCTGGAGGCAAAGCACCACTTGATTAAGAAGACTGGTAGCAGAATTAGGAGGTAATTTTGAAAATCATCATCAAATACTATGGTTTATTCCATGCAACAAGCATTTTGCCAAGCTGAGAAGTGGGCCTTAATATTTATATTTGCAACAAGCATGTACAATGGTTGGCATTGCCTGGCCCACCTTGGGCAAAGTGAAGCTATTGAAGCAGCTCTCATCTGTTTCTGGCTCAGCATACCAGTTTAAAAAATTCTGCTGAAATTGCTTTCCACTGTCAGGAACTCTAAATAGTGATGACAGAGTATACTTTGGGGAACTCCTTGATTTTTTAAACATTGCAGAAACTGTATACACAATAAGCAGAGGGAAATATTATGCAGTGGGTCAGTATAAGTCATACCTCCCTAAGCCCCCATCAAGGGCTCCATAACTTGCCTGAATTTTAGGAAGCCTGTGACTACGAAAAGAAGATTGTCCAGCACCTCTCAGGGAACATTCATACAGCCAGTCCTATCTGGCAACTGGCTGCATTTGGCTTGGCAGACTGCACAGGCCTGCTTCGAAGACAGCTCTGGATGGTTACAATCCAGTATTAGCAGAAGACAAAGGGAACCATGAGGGCAGTCAGCCATGAGATTAATGAAGGCTGGAGTGCAAAGGGCTTGGCTGAATGCATTCTTGGCCTCTCATCAAGCACCTTCAAGCCTCAAATCCACCTTCTGGCTTTACATCTCCTCATCTCTCAGCCAGCCTTTCTTCCAAAATAGCATTACTGCTTAGCCTTTGCTTTCTAGACATGATTAAAAAATGCAAGAGGAATCTGGGCAGAAATAAACTTCAAGCAGTTCTCCTTGAATGGAGCGAAGAATTGGTATGACCCACTGGAATGAGACAAAAGGCTTGCATGAAATAATAAGTGGTACAATTTACTTTCTCCCTGATCTTTTCTTTTATTGCAGGAAAGGACAAGGATCTTTTAGACATCTACTTAAGGCTTTAAGTGGTTCGCTGCCATTTCATAGCCTATCACCATCTCACAATAGTCAAGCTGTTAGCTTGGACATCCATTTACACATCATATGTCATTGCACAGCTGGCAATTGCTTTACTGCGTTCAGTTCTATCAAATAACAAAGGATTTAGATTTTGCCATTCGGCCTTCAGAAATGCCTTACAACATGCAATGAATACAAATGCCAAGACACCACACCAGCATTGCAGGGATGCTCATAAGAGGGGCCAGGTGATTGCAGTGTGAACCACACCTGGAACATTTGTGTACTTCCTGGCCCTGCCTCAGTGGTGGGGCTTTGTGAGGAATGCTGGCAAGAAAGTACAACAGGGGTACAATACATAGGTGCTGTACAGCACTAGTTGTTGTTGTTAGTTGCAAAGTCGTGTCCGACCCATCGTGACCCTATGGACAACATTCCTCCAGGCCTTCCTGTCCTCCACCATCCCCCGGACTCCACCTAAGCTCACACCGACTGCTTCAGTGACTCCATCTAGCCACCTCATTCTCTGCCGTCCCCTTCTTCTTTTGCTGTCAATTGTTCCCAGCATTAGGCTCTTCTCCAGGGAGTCCTTCCTTCTCATTAGGTGGCCAAAGTATTTGAGATTCATCTTCAGGATCTGGCCTTCTAAAGAGTAGTCAGGATTAATCTCCTCTAGGACTGACTGGTTTGATCGCCTTGCAATCCAAGGGACTCGCAGGAGTCTCCGCCAGCACCACAATTCAAAGGCCTCAGTTCTTTGGTGCTCAGCCTTCCTTATGGTCCAGCTTTCACAGCCATACATTGCAACTGGGAAAACCACAGCCTTGACTATATGCACTTTTGTTGGCAGGGGGATGTCTCTGCTTTTTAGTATGCTGTCTAGATTTGCCATAGCTTTCCTCCCAGGAGCAAGTGTCTTTTAATTCTTGGCTGCAGTCCCCGTCTGTGGTGATCTTGGAACCCAGGAAAATAAAATCTGTCACTACCTCCATTTCTTCCCCATCTATTTGCCAGGAAGCGAGAGGACCAGATGCCATGATCTTAGTTTTCTTAATGTTGAGTTTCAAGCCAACTTTTGTGCTCTCCTCTTTCACCCGCATCAAAGGCTCTTTAGTTCCTCTTCACTTTCTGCCATTAGAGTGGTACCATCTGCATATCTGAGGTTGTTGATATTTCTCCCGGCAATCTTATATTGACCTGCTGCACACCACTAAGCAGCCTGCAAAACGGAGATTCCCTCTGCACAGATTTTCCCTAAAGTGGGAACAAGTCACCTTTTTGGATTGTGTGTGTGTTTGACAACTTGGGAAATTGTCCTGGACACCACCCCAAAGGGCTCTCCAGGGAAGTGTGGGAAAGGGTAAGTGACCAAAAGACAGAAGGGGGCTCTGAGCTCCAAGGCACTGAGGAAATCCTGTAAACTCACATCTTACAGAACCAACAGAACCCTGTTTTCCATTATTCTCAGCTGCTGTAAGAAAGTGATTTAAAAAAGCAGAGCGGAGGAAGAGCGTCTTGGTGGCAACTGAGAAATACGTCTAGGACATCCTGATTTTTATCCCCTGTCCTACATGTTAAATCTGTACACATGGAGGGCCCTTTTGATGACATTCTGTTCAACAAGCAGATGTTGGAGACAAGACTCGATCTGCTTCACCCTCTGCACTTCTTTAGCAGGGAAGCCACGGACACCCTTGAAAAGTTCACCTTTGTGTGACTATTTGCACCAGCTTAATCTTGTGACTTCTATTTGCACTGCTCCAGAATTTTATTTCTATTTTTTGCCTTTACAAACCATTTCAATATTTGCTCAGGCAGCACTTTCACCAAATGTTCTATTTGGGATGCTCTAATGTATTTCTGCTTTTGCATTAAACACGTGCCACTTCTGCGCTTTTGGGGTTTTTTGTTAGGGAACTTGGAGTAAAAGGGGGTTAAGTAGAAGACAATGGCAGGCTCATGATGAGGTAAAGGAGCTACTGAAAAGAGATGTATCTATACTTCAAACAGAATGCACAATGTAGTGTAAAACTAAAATGAAAAGTATTTATGAGCAATGGAAGATTTTTAAAAATGTGAAAATGAGAAAGAAGAGGGTAGCAGTGATGACAAATGAAAGGATCTCTCTCCTTTACATCAAATGTAAGAATTTCAGTGGGCAGTGGAAGGCAGGTGGAAAAGCCTGAACAAAGGAAAGCGGGAGAGACATCCAAAGGAGCGGTCCAAGTTAATTAAGCAGCCACTGGAAGGAGGGTGTCTATGGTTAATCTGAAGTAGAGGCAAGTATGTAAGGGAGATTCCTTTCATCAGGTTTTAAGGTCCCTCCACACTCCCCCCACCCTGCAAAACACTTCGATGGCTGATTTCAGAGTGGGAAGGAACAAAGCTGAGTCGCCACCATGAGACGTCTCGTCTTCGAAGTGCCAGTCTCCTTCCCTCTCCAGTCGCAAAGCCTTTCTTCTGAGGTCACCCTTCTGGAGGAGACCAGTCAGAGCAATGATGCCCTGCTAAAAGCAATTTTCCTACCTTGTAGCTGGGCGCCTGAGCAAGCCTATGAACATCTAGAAAATATCTAACATCCACAGCTCTGTGAAACATTCACAGCCTTTTATTTTTACATTTTGCTCCAAAGTGGATCCTTATTAGCAAACATATATAAAATACATGCTTATAAACTGTCTTAAGAAGGGGAAAATATTTGATCAATGTTTACATAGACATGGTCAAGAAATTGCTGATTATGCACCTTCTTTATAAACACTGGCTTAGCAAAAGTGATCAGCAATTACAAAATAAATGTGTAGGTTTTATTGTAACATCAAGAACAGAAGCATACCAAAAGATATTTTAGTTTTAATAAAATAGGAAAAGCCTTGGGGAAATATTATTTACAAAAGCACAATTCAGAATATTTCCTATTTTCTTTATAAATAAATAACATTCCCAACAATAGGCATAGCATCATGTAATATTATGGTAGATGACAACTATATATACCAAATAAAAATGAAGAAGCTATTTATTGATGTTTTAATTGAAAGTTCAAAGGGGGGGGGGCAAGAGAGAGAGATGTAAATATAAATGTGATGTTAATATAATTGCAATTTTTTAAAAAGTGAGATGCTCATTTCAGGAACAACTTCATCAGACTATATTTGCTTTTGTTGTTGTTGTTGCTGTTAGTCGTGAAGTCATGTCCGACCCATCGGACCCTTTGCGACCCCATGGACAACATTCCTCCAGGCCTTCCTGTCCTCCCCCATCCCCTGGAGTCCACCCAAGCTCACACCAACTGCTTCAGTGACTCCATCCAGCCACCTCATTCTCTGCCGTCCCCTTCTTCTTTTGCCATCTATTGTTCCCAGCATTAGTAGGGATCAGTGCTTATAAAGGCATTTATAATGATAATAAATCATTTTAATGAGAAAATGGGGGTTCTTTCTTTCTTTCTTTCTTTCTTTCTTTCTTTCTTTCTTTCTTTCATTCTTTCTTTCTTTGCTGGAGTACAAAACTATACTAGGTGTATCAATGTTGTTTTCCATTTAAATTTGCATTGAGGATTGCTGTACAAGTTATGTTCTTACAGTCCAGCCAGCCCCATTACCTACAGGTTTTCCAATCATAACTAGTGATAATGCATGTGATACTTTGTATTAAGGTTCCAATGTATTCATGTATTTGTATGTTTTTAATTGAATACATTGAATTTTTCACCATCTTATAAGGGCAGTTTAGTATTATATAAAATCAAAGTAACATTAGCATCAGGGGCACCTAATTTATGTAATTATTTATCTTCTTTCCTCTCCTCTCCTACACCCCTGCTGCCACATTCCCTTTAACCTAACATTGGTTGATGGCAATGAATTCATAAAGACAGAAAGCCACATACAACAGTAAGCACTTAACTCAGTGACCTGGTAGCCTTGTCAAACCTGGGCTTTGAAGTATGCATTGCCTCAAAAGCAGAGTAAGTCAGAGGGAAAACAGCAAAGAGTAGAAAGTTACACACAGAGATGAAAGAAGGCAAGAGTAAAGGTTTTAAAGAGATACTAGAGAAGATATAAAGAACAGGGAAAGCACAAGTGCCGAGAGTGATATGAAAAATTGGCAGCAGAGATAGATGACAACAGGGAGAAATGAGTTTTGACAAGGGAAACCAGAAGATGAGGAAGAAGCTGAAAGTATTATATATGAAACAGCTAATGAACATGTTACAGGAGCACAGACAAACTATTTAGGACAGGGCTGGGCTGAAAGTATCTTCACCAATCATTATGCTGCCTAGGAATGTTAGAAGGTGCAGCTGAACAGTATCTGGAAGGCCACTTGTTATCCATCCCTAGTTTAAGACTTCAATAGTTTTAATCCATTTAATGATCCCTGTAAGCCACTTCAAGTGTCATTTTTGATAGAGAGGTAGGATACAGATCAAACAAATAAATACATGGTCATGAACTGTCATATTTTCCAGGTAAGAAAGGTATTACTGAATAAGGTAATGTGTACATGCATTAAAAAATGTCTGCAGCACAAGTCCCATGGACATGTACTCAGCAGTTCTATAGAGTCCATTGGGATTTACATCCAGGTAAACTGGGTGTTGGTTGTAGCCTTGATTGTGTCTGTTTTGGCACTACAACAGTAAGAAAAGATCTAAAACAAGAGGGGGCAAACAGCTGTTGCCTTTGGGCTCTGCCTGTGGGCTTCTCCGAGGCAACTGGTTGGTCACTGTTAGGAGGAGGAGTCTGGGCTCCTTTGGTCTTATCCTGCAGGGCTCTTTTGCTTTTGATATCCAGAAACAATATTTTTGTATACTGGAAAGCAAAGCAAATTCCAGCTGAGATGTCCAGTAGAAAGGAACCAGATAGTGGTAACTGATAGTGATAATGACTGTAAATAATTAGGCAGCTTCTTAAGAGCAGATAGTAAATGAGAGACAGAACACAAAGAATGCAAGGCAAATGTTCAACAGTTCATTTGTGCTCAACTAAAAGTGGTTTAAACCGCTTTGCTGCTGGGCTGGTTGATCGAAAGGTCACCAGTTCGAATCTGCACAACGGAGTGAGTTCCCGTTGCTCCATCCCAGCTCCTGCCAACCTTGCAGTTCGAAAGCATGCAAATGCAAGTAGATAACAAGGTACCACTTCAGTGTTTAGTCATGCCGACCACATGACCATGGAGACTGTCTGCGGACTAACGCTGGCTCCCTTGGCTAGGAAATGGAGATGAGCATCGCCCCCTAGAGTCAGGCATGACTGGACTTAATGTCAAGGGGAAACCTTTACCTTTACCTTTTTAAAAGTTCTGTACCAGGAAATCTGGGCTCATAATTGGGGGCCAAAGAAAGGGCAACTGCAGGGATTGGTGAAATTCAGTGCACAGTGGTATTAGTTCTCCTGCTTCTCCTTTAAAAATGCAAAAATGTGTTTGTGTGGCAGCTGCAGAAGAGGGCAATTGGCATCCATCATTCATCGGCCCCCACCCCAACAGTATTGTGGGAAAAGCTGTTGCAACTCATTGGCTGGTCTTTCTGGAGTCTCAGTTAGAGTACTTTCTTAGCCATGTGAACTTTTTTAACTAGAGAAGATGAAGATTAAACTTGAAGACATTTGAATGCAAACCCTAAGATATGTTCCATACCAAATTTGTATAAGCTATTTTAACTTGATAGATAGTAACTCGCCCTTTATATCTTCATAGTTCTATTTGAGAGTCTTACCTTTATGGCTCCTTTTTTACACCATTGTAGATTGTATTTAGTTGCTGCATTTACTTCAAATGCATTTAAATTGTGTTTTTTTAATTTATTATTGCTTTTATTTTGTATTTATAAATGTTACCATCAGGGAGATGGAGTGACTTACAAATGAATGAACAAATGAGTGAATGTGGACTTTATGAGTGATTTGGTAATGTGGACTAGATCAGGCATGAGAAGAACCAAATTCAGTTTCAGAGAGGTTCTTGGCAGCTACATCCCAGTAGTGGATGGAGCTGAATGGAAAAGGGGCAGGGTCAAACAGAACTGCATATTGTAGTTTAAACCTCTTGCTACCAATAAATATACTGATTTATTTGTTTAACATACAAAGCTGAGGTATTTTCACCTATCTGGAATGGTGAAAAATAGCACAAAAGCCTGGAAAGATTGCTGGTTGGGAAAGGGGAAATTATTGGTGGACCAGGGTACGTTCTGAAGGTACGTAAGACCTCTACTGTGCTGAACATAAGCAGGTCTGGGGCTGGCCTAAGCTTGGAGGAGAGACCACCTGGGAACTGCATGTCGCCACCTAGAGTTTCACAATGGGACAAAGGTGGGATATAAAAATAATTTTAAAACTACGGAAGTCCAGATTTGGCCCATGGTAGTGTATTCCTGGAGCAGAGTGAGAGTCCACCAGGCTGTCCAGCAGGTTATTTGCACTGACTGAAAACTGTGCAAAAATCTACTTGCATGTATTGAAATTAGGCCAGTATAAAAGAACTTTCTTGTGCCACTGTAACAGCAGAGCAACGAGGGTCAGCACTTCTGCATACTGGGTCAATTTACATAGATGCTTCTTATTTTATTATTTTATTTTATTTTTAACTGCTTTATTGATGTAATACATCAGAGTTGTTCTTCTCTACAAAAGGAATTACTGTGATTAGTTGTTTTCCCATTTCGTTTTACCTACTTCTTGCTGTAATTGGATGGCTGTTCTGCTGCTGCTGCTCCCTGAACATCTCTATTATGTGAGACTCACCAGCTATCATTCTTCCTTTAAGCTCCATCTTTTGCTTTAACCTGCAGTGAGCGAATTGCTGGTTGAAATCAGGTGCATAGTTTTACATGAAAAACCTTGGAGCACTCATTTGAAGGGTCTGAACCTGGCCAATAAGCCATGATGGGTATCGTGTTCTCAGAAGGATCTGTGCTATTCCTGATAGGTGGTTGTGCTACCCGTGACCTGGTGCTCCTTCTCCCCATGCTCCAAACTGAGGGGTCTTTGGCAGAACATCTCATTGCCTTGTTCCCTGGGCCAGCAGCTCTTCTGCAATTGGTACACTGGGGTTGCCAGCTAATGAGCAAAACACCCCCATCAGATTGCCAAATAGAATCCGAAGCCCTTACAAGCACAAACATTCATTTGCCCCCTTTGGGGTTTGAGGGGAATTTTACTGTCGCTCAACAGCCCAAGACCATCTTTCCCTTGCTTAGCCCAGCATACTGGTATTCCTCTCTTGTCCATGTCCCCAGTTCATTTCTGTACCGGCTTTTTAAATGGCTGCTTTAGTTTGCACTGAAGTAAGAGTCCCTACTCTCAAAGTGACTTTTCTCCAGCTGCTTTTGGCGGGCCTGGCATTGTTGCATTGTTGCAAGGAAGCGGGGCAGTTGCATTTTACACACACAGTAGTTATATAAAAAAAGCACCTTTGGGCAGGGAAGGCTGCCTGCCCCTGCCACCTCCCCTGGATCAGGGCTTGACCTTTGGTTTCCTGCTGCCCTTCCTGTATGTTACCTCGTTCTGTCACAAGCTTTTACCAGTGAGCATCTTCACTTTATACTGAAGTCAGAGTACCTGGTGGCAAATCACCTTCCCTTAAGCCACTTCTGGATCTCCTATTGAGAGCACATTCAAAGCCATAGACCATTCCTTTTCAAAAAGGACTTTACTCACCCAAGTATATCCAATAAACTTAACTACCACAAAATGAATCTCTGAGCATGCACAGAGTGGTTTGCCGAACCCAATATAGCAACCACTTTGGCTTTTGGCTCTGGCCTCTTGGCAGAGCAGCAGCGGCACAGGCTGGGAGAGAGGGCTGAGTGGCCAGGGGACTGGCGAAGGCAAGGTAAGAACTGGGCAGCAAAGCAGAGGGCCAGGAGCAGCGGAGAGGAAGGGGGCGGGGCCAGAGGGGCTAGAGGGGCCAGGAGGATGCAGACAGGCGGGGCCACCGGCCTGAGGGACTGATGAGGCCGCGCTCAGCCACTGCCAGCCCTTTTGGCTCTGGCCTCTTGGCATCGTCCCTTGTCTGCATCCCTTAGCTGCGGCCCAGGCTGTCCGGGGACTCCCTTGCCTGGGATGCCGAGGGGTTTTTTTTTGTTTTATTGCTCTGTCTGTTTTGTTTTGTTTTGTTTTGTTTTGTTTTGTTTTGTTTTTGGTGCTGTGCTGTGCTTTGTTTTTCCTCCAATTTAAATTTTATTTTATCCTTGTGTGTATATGTGTGTGTGTGTGGGGGGGGTTGTCTGGGAGAACTGGGTGAGTGAGGGGAACTGCAGGACAGACAAGGCGGGGGACCAAGGTAGGGTCTCGGAAGGGATCCCAATGGCAGACCGGGAGATGGCCTTGGCGGGAGTCACAGGTGTTGCTGTCCGCTGCGACAGCTGCGACATGTTCGCCCTTCTCCCCCAGGAGAGGCAGGGTTACACTTGCCCTCGGTGCAAGATGGTGACCCTGCAAGAGGAGCAGGTGAGGTGCCTGAGGGCCAAGGGAGCTCTCCAGCCCCCCCGGAGCAGCCCCCCTCTGGACAGAAGGTTGAGGGAGAGGCCACGGGAGGAGCAGCTGGAGAGACATGGAGGCATGTCACCCACAGGAGGAGGAGGCCAGCACAGCCTCCTCCTCCTCCTGGCACCAATCTGGAGCTGGGAAACAGGTTATCTCCACTTGGGGAGGCTGGGGCTGATGAGGCCTCGGGGGACCAGCAGGACCCCCAGCCTGGGACGAAAGGCGGCAAGGGGGCCACTGCAGGAGAGGCGAGGGCCAGGGCACGACCACCACCACCAACAGGAAGACATGGCAGCGGGTCAATGTTGTTGGGGACTCCCTACTGAGGGGCACTGAGGTGGCAGTGTGGCGCCCCAACCGGGAGACAAGGGAGGTTTGCTGCCTGCCGGGTGCACGCATCCGGCATGTGAAGGACAGAGCGGAGCGTCTTGTTCACTCCAGAGGTCACCAGCCACTCCTGGTGATCCATGTGGGCACAAACGATGTGGCCAGGCAGGGTGTGGCTGGGACCACCAGGGACTTTGACGCCTTGGGGAAGAAACTCAGGGAGCTGAAGGCCCAAGTGGCCTTCTAGTCAATCTTACCTGTCCAGGGATTTGGGCCAGGAAGGGACAGGAGGGCCTCCAAGGGGAACGACTGGCTTAGGGTGTGGTGCCAGAAGGAACGCTTCGGGTTCCTCGACCACAGCACCCGGTTTCTTGACAATGTACTTCTGGCAAGGGACGGGTTACACCTCACGAGGATGGGGAAAAGGTCCTTTGGAGATGATCTAGTGAGCTTCATCCGGAAGACTTTAAACTGAGCCGGCGGGGGGGGGGGGCGGTTCAGGCCCCCAGGAAACGTGTCTTTACTGGACAAGTGTGGGGAGAGGATCAGGGCTCTGGGAGCAGGGTTTTAGAGGTCATGCAGGGACTGACAGGACTCCTACAGAAAGGGGCCAGGTATCAGGGAGGATGGGAGGAAGGAGGAGGCTGGGAACTCCAAGGAAAGGAAGCGGTGGGAAGGAGCTGAGGTGCATGTACACCAATGCTAGGAGCATGGGTAATAAGCAGGA
>NW_025335317.1:23137135-23141942 GCF_004798865.1 Varanus komodoensis
AAGCAGTGGGAAGGAGCTGAGGTGCATGTACACCAATGCTAGGAGCATGGGTAATAAGCAGGAAGAGCTTGAAGCTCTCCTGGGAATAGGAGGGTATGATCTGGTGGGAATCACAGAAACTTGGTGGGATGAAAGGCAAGTCTGGAATGTGAACATAGAAGGGTATCACCTTTTTAGAAAGGTCAGGAAGGAAAAGAGGGGTGGGGGCGTGCCTTTATACGCCAGGGAAGGGATAGGATGCAGTGAGATAGAAGGCAGCACAGATGGGGATTCGGCAGAGGCAGTCTGGGTGAAACTTAGGGGTTTTGACAGGGAAAGAGACTTGACAGTTGGGGTATGTTATCACCCTCCAGGTCAACTTGAGACCCTGGATGATGGCCTGACAGACCAGATTCTAAGGATATCTCGGGGGAAGGACACAGTAATTATGGGAGATTTCAATCTCCCGGATATTAGTTGGGAGACTTACTTGGTGGTGACAGCCAGGTCACGTCGCTTCCTAGAAGCTATAGAGGGAGGGTTTTTCACACAGAGGGTCCAAGAGGTGATGAGGGGGGGAAACATCCTTGACTTGGTCTTGACCAATAGGGAGGAGCTGATAGATGAAGTACAGATTAGGGGAGCTCTGGATGCGAGTGATCACTCCATCCTTTGCTTTGAGATCAGGGTACTAGGGATATGTAGCAGGTCGAGCACTAGAAGCTGAGACTCCGGGATAGGTTACTGGAAGGTAAGCGAGTTGAGAAGGGGTGGATGGCATTCAAAAGGGAGGCTCTGGAGGCGCAAGCCTTGACGATACCCCTAGTTAGTAAAGTGGGGAGGAGGAGGAGAGTGCCGCCATGGATGAGAAAGGAGGTGGTTAGAGGGATTAGACGAAAGAGGAACCTCCATAGGAAATGGGTACTGGGGCAAATAGACAAAAGGGTATACCGGGAGGAGGAGGCCCGTTGCAGAAGGATTCTTTGCAAGGGTAAGGCTGATTATGAGCTGAGACTTGCCAAGAATATCAAGAGCAACAAAAAGGGCTTCTTTCAGCATGTGAAGAGGAAGGGGAGCCAAGTGGTGGGACCACTAAGTAAGGAGGAAGGAGATCCAGTGACTGATTTGAGAGAATAGGCACAGAGACTAAATGACTATGTGTTCTTCCCAAAGCAGGATGGGGGATATCCGCATAGAGGATTAGATGAGGCTGGGGACTTAGGGGCACAGATTAGAGTCATCCCCCCTTGATGTCAAGGGGCTCCTCAGGGCATTGGACATTGCAAAGGTGCCAGGCCCTGACGGGTTACACCCAAGAGTACTTAGAGAGTTGGCAGGGGTTCTCTCATCAATGACATGGAAGAAGAGGTGAACAGTCTGCTGATCAAATTCTCAGACAACACTAAAACTGGAGCAGTGGCCACAACTGAGGAGCAGGTACTCCAGATCCAAAAAGATCTGGACAGACTATGGAAGTGGGCAGGAGACAACAGGATGGCGTTCAATGTGGATCAGTGCAAGGTCTTGCACTTGGGGCATAGGAATAGGTGTCCTAAGTACAGGTTAGGTGACAAGTGGCTGGAGAGCAGCACCTGTGAAAGGGACCTCGGGGTACTGGTTGACTGCAGGCTAAACATGAGTCACCAGTGTGTTGCGGTGGTCAAGAGGGCAAACGCCACCCTTGGTTGCATAGCCAGAAGTGTGGCTTCTAGATCAAGAGAGGTATTACTACCACTCTATATGACTCTGGTGCGCCCGCTACTTGAGTATTGTGCTCAGTTTTGGGCCCCTCATTACATAGCCAGGTTTGAGTCAGTGCAGCGTAGGGCCACAAGGTTGCAGAGGATGGGGTATGAGGCGAGAGTGAGGGAACTGGGTCTCTTCAGCCTGGAGAAGAGGAGACTCAGCGGGGATATGTTGGCGACATACAGGTATGTGAGGGGTTGTCACATGGAGATGGGTAGAGACCTGTTCTCCCCTGCAGAGGAAGGCAGGACACGCTCCAACGGAGCAAAGCTCAGGGAGCCAAGGTTTCATTTGGATGCCAGGAAGCACTTCCTGACAGTTAGGACCCCAAGGGTGTGGAATGGGCTTCCACGAGAGGTCATTGAGGCCCCATCAGTGCGGGTTTTCAAAGATAGGCTGGACATGGACACGGTGGGCTTGTCGTGAGCGAAGCCGGCTGGTGACGGAGGTCAGACTAGATGGCCCGGGAAGCCCCTTCTGACTCGCTCTATGTTACTTCTGGGAACACTCCTTTTGAGTATTTCTGGGCCCCATCCCTCTGGGAGGGTCCTTTTGGAAGCAAGCATGCTTTTTCTCTGTACTCCATTCCTCCAGTTGCCTAGCCCTCTTTCCCCATTGCTACAGCATGGGGTCAGGAGTCATACCAGCTTCATCTGGCGCTGAGAACTCCTTTCCCATGCCCCCTCCTGACAGCTGTACAACCTGGGTCTTTTCAGAGCTTGCCTCAGCACCTGGGGAGAGTCTCCTTGAGATCAGCTCCTTCACTTTTCCCATCTCCAAGTCGGCAGCCCCATATTCCCAGGCCTCCTCCTCCTCAGACAAGTCCAGATCAGCGTGACCTGGGAGAGCACACCAAGGACAGCTGCCCCTTTCATGAGCAAGATCTGCATTCCATTCTCTGCTTGCTGCCTCCTGCCACTGTAGTATCACAAGGAAGAATGTGAGGAGTGACCGGGGACTCTGCTCTGGCCAATCCAGTCTCCAGCCATTCCCAGCAACTCACAATGCAACTGTCCTCTTGGACTCAAATGCCACAAGAAGCCACCAATGGTATCAACAACCCTAAAGCAAGCCATGGGTTGTCAGGGAGGCTTGATGATGAAGCATAAGCCACCCTGCAGAAACTGTGCAGAGTTCTTCCCATATGACAACATGCCATGGCTAATCATCCATGGTGGCTTGTCATGTTAAACAAACCCATTCATTGAAATTAAATAGCTTTCACAAACAGCTCATTTCCAATTTATAGGACAGTTGAAGTTCTTGTCTATAGTGTAATAGAGTTATGTAGGATAATTAACCTAACACTTATTCTCAAGGCAGCTTTTTTATAAATTAGCCAGATGACAAAAAGGATATGCACATTGCATATTATAGTTTCAACTGTTGTAGCCTTAATTTCCAGTTTAACATGACAGTCAGAAGTGAACAGAACCATTTAAATTCTTCCTCTGCAAAAGTTCCCCTGAAAAGACTAGATGCTATGAGAAATGATGTTTGACAAATTGTACATTTGTGCAAAGGAACTTCATTATTTTTAAAAATGTATTCTGCTTTGCTCATTTCCCCTTTTAATGGCATGCTCTGAAGAAGGGATCATGAGCAGATTAAAACCTGTAACAGCAAACACAACATTCATGAAACACTCATATATAGGATTAGCAGTGCTGAGAACAGCGATCTTATGCATCTTTACTTGGAATTAAACATGAGCTCAATGAGTCTTGCTCTCTAGTGCATATGCAATTTTTAACGACTTATGGATCTTTCCTGCAAAACTTCTGCTCACATATGTATATTCACTTCCGTCCTTCTTGAGAGTTCAACATTAAAACAGAATTGCGTATATACCAACATTTTCTATACGGACACCTTGAGGAGGACCTTAAGTGTTGTGCATGGTATTCTACATACACAGAAGGATTATCTGGACCGTGGGCCCACTGCAGCCCCTTCTCCCCACTAAAACTCAGCTCTTGAGAGATCAAAGGCGCTACTGAGTCACATTCGACAACACAGGAAGGCTGCAGTGGGAAGAAGTGGCTCCCCGACATGGTCAGGCAGAAGTGCTCTCAGTGTGACATGGCCATCACTAGATCCTCACCCTTCTCTTTACTTTAGTCTGGCCAAAGAAGCTCAGAGTCATAGAGGTATACCAGTCCAACCTGTAGGCAGAGGGATACAATCACCTCCAGTAGAAGACACTGGGGGCCAGCAATGTCATGCTCCTCCCGAGTGCCTGGGCCAGTCCCTATTGTTGCAGGATAGAGTTGTGTGTATCACACAACATGCCCTGGGCTATCTTGACTGGCTTGCTGCCTGAGATATCTGAGAAGTTACTGGATGGCTGAAGTAGGATTCATCTGCCACTCCAGCCAGCTTGGTGCATGCAGTAGGAAAGGGCACCATTTTGCCGTTTATATCCGAGAACAAAATGTTTGGGGAGGGGAAAATATGTCCTTAAGCAAGAGATTTGGAGACAAACAAGTCTAAAAATGATTAACTGATATTGGTTATTTTTGACATGTTTGTGAAATTTTCTTGTGTATACTGGAACTCTTGATTCAGATGTTACCATTAAATAAACACTTTAAATAAAGAAATAGATTGCTGCCATATCTGAATTTGTTAAACAAATGATTTAACCTACTTTTTGGTACTGTAGTATTTAATGAATACCAGTTCTCACATGACAGACGTGTAGGCCACTACATGCAGTGTGTGTGTGCATGTGGGCACATGCACCCACATGCATGCACATCCATGAACACATGGAGAATTATCTGCTGGTCTATGAGAATTAGATATCTGTGCTCATGATTTTTTCATGAATATCAATGATATATGCACTGCAAATGGGATATGGATGAGCCTCAACTTTTTGTTGCTGTTGTTGTTGTTAGTCGCGAAGTCATGTCCAACCCATCGCAACCCCATGGACAACACTCCTCCAGGCCTTCCTGTCCTCCACCATCTCCCGGAGTCCACCTAAGCTCACACCGACTGCTTCAGTGACTCCATCCAGCCACCTCATTCTCTGCCGTCCCCTTCTTCTTTTGCCATCAATTGTTCCCGGCATTAG